>NC_048317.1:9052785-9260503 GCF_013100865.1 Trachemys scripta elegans | reverse complement strand
TTCGTGGGTAAGAACCTCACTTCTTCAGATGCAAGTAATGGAAATCTCTGCCTCTGGAGATTTCCATTACTTGCATCTGAAGAAGTGAGGTTCTTACCCACGAAAGCTTATGCTCCCAGTACTTCTGTTAGTCTCAAAGGTGCCACAGGACCCTCTGTTGCTTTTTACAGATTCAGACTAACATGGCTACCCCTCTGATACTGGAGAATCACAGAAACCTCATCCAGACTGGGATTTCTGGGAACCCGAATCCTGGTTCCAAGCGAGCCATACAACCAGTTCGCTCAACCCCAGGGCACTGGACACCAGAGTCTGCCTCCTAACCCTGTTTATCCACTAGACTGGGCAGCCTCTGTCCGGTTCACATGGGCAGAATGCAATTGACCAGAGCAGGGGCTGAACTGCAGTGGAAATAGACTAAGTCACCGGGACTTGGAAGGCCCAGTTGTTTCCCAGCACCAGGGGGGTTCTGGCATTCAGACGCAATCCAGCCTGTAGGGCATGGAAAAGTCTATTTTGCTTGGCTAGCCTGAGTCTCAGTAGCCTCTGTACCAGGGAATGCTATTTTTAGCCAGGCTTCGTTTATGATAAAGCTCCCCACCCCCACCCTTGCGGCTGTGCAGATGACCCGCTCCCAAAGTTCAGCGGGGAACCAAGGACAAGCCAGATGCTTTGTGTAACTTGGTACCATCTGTTTACAGACACGATGCAAAAAGGGCTGAATTTTGTCAGCATCTGAGACGGTTTCAGTGCCACTGATTTCTTTCGCTTCCCACCCCTGCGATTCCAAAGTAAGCGAGGGTGGGGCAGCTTATGCGGTGTAGCAGTACGACTCTTGCAACACATCTCAAGCTCTGCTCCGAGGGACAGACATGCCTGTTATGGTCCCACAGTGCTTTTCAGCCCGGGGAGCTCAATGAGCTAGAGAAGAGAGCACCAGGTTTCAAGCCAGACACCTCTTGCTTGTTCGATCTGCTGTTCTTGTGATGACTTCCTCTGTGGCTTTCAACAAGCCACAACTTCTGCACCACCTCTCTTCCACTCAACCCTCCTGCCCCGGGCGTAACGTGCAAATGCTAACTGACGGGCTCCAGATTGATATGTACAGCACTTCCCAGCACAGAGACCGTGAACTGGTAAGTATCTGCCATGAGGTCATCATTGGAAGGCATGTCTTTTGAAAGGAGACTATTTCTTTTAAAGCCACCTGAAGCAGATCAGCAAGTTTACTAGCCAACCTCTGCTATCAGAAACCTGGTATGTAAGTTGCCAACCCCAAACACACAGGTCATGAAAGGTTTTTTTTTTTTATTAATTATTATTATTATTATTATTAAGTTTGCCTTCTGGGTTCTGAGTCTTGGCGGGGGCAGAAGGGGGCATGGGGAGGAGGGGGTGTCACCTTTTTGAGCTTCTGAACCAGGAGGGCTAGAAACCGGTTTTAAAAGAAGGTAAAGCCAAGGTTCACATCATCACAGGGCTCCAGGAACTGGAGCTTAACATTTGATTGTGGGGGGGGGGGGGGGGGGGGGGGGGAAGAAGAGGTTAAGAGGCTCATAATAAAATGGTGAGTTGACCACACTGTCTACACAAGCGGGGGCATGAAAACTGACGTGGGGCCTTTTCATTTCCAGCACCGAGTGCAACAAAGACCTCAGACCACTCCCAAAACTGCCCTGTGCTTGCGTGCATGGGGTGGAGGTGGCAAGCACTGTGCATCTAGGTAGCTGAGTAACGTTACCTAGGCATTAAAGCAGCTAAGTAATCTTGTTCTGTGTGTTGCATATTCAGGCTGAGAGCAAAGGTTTTGAGGGGGCAGGAGAGACCAAGGGGAAGATCCTCAGTTCCCACTTTGACCCAGTGCCCCCCGTTGGGAAGTCTGAACACTGACACTTTGAGGCACACAGCAGTGCTTGGTTAGGAAGAAGCTCCGCGGAAGAACTCTGAGAGGAAGATGGTTTGTAGCCCAGGAAGGGGCAACTGTCAGAGTGAGGATCATTCTGAACATTGGCAGGAGCCACGACACTGCTCTCTATCAACTTCATCAAAAACTGTTCCCTCCCCTGGATTTCCCACTAGGACTCCCAAGGTCTCCTGGGGCAAAAAGAAGAGCCCAGCTTCCCCACACTGTGGCAAAAACACCGGGAAGTGCCCGCTGCTCCCCTGGCTTGGATGACCAGCCCTTCACAGCAGCTCACCCACCCCTCCTCGGCTGGCGCAGCGAGAGCTCCCCCAATTTTACTGAATGGCAGAGATCGTCACCTATACAGTACCAAGCACACCTTTGGTTAGATCTACGGTGCACGGCTCACAAATGGATTTAGATCAAGAATCACCATCCACATGCAGTTGCTCAACGTTGAGAGAGGCAGACCTGAAAGGGGCTGCAAAGCTCACGGTGGTTTATGCTTTGGTTGGGGGGGGGGGGGAGAAACGGGCAGAGTGGCTTGTTCTGACGTTCCTCCCCCAACTTATGGGCGCACACAGCTCAATGGTACTTCAAACAAAACACTTTCAATTCATAAGCCAGCCACAGTCTGCACACACATTGCTGCCCCTCCCGCCCCACTTCCCCCTCAAGCACGGCTTGCTTATGTTCGCATTTGTCACTCTCAGAACAGGAGAAACTTGTCTTCAGTCTTGAAATCTGCAAATATTTCAAGGTGACAGTTCCCTGGAGCATTTGGTGTTCACTGGATGTGCCCCTGGGGATGATGGCTTGGAGTTACTAGGGTCCTTGCTGCTTCCAGCAAAAGTGTGAGAGAGTGCACGTGGTGGTAGGTGTGAGAGCACAGACTGTGTGTGAGAGTGAGAGATGGAACAAGGAAGGGAGTGGTGGTAGGTGTGTATGAGAGAGAGAAAGAGAGCGCGAGCGCAAGGAAGGAAGTGGTGGTAGGTGTGTGGGGAATAGATGTGTTCAGACCAGAAACCTTTTCCATTTTGGGGCCTCCAAATGGATTCCAAGATTACATTTTCACAAGTCCCCATTCCAAAGGAGCTTTATCATTAAGTTCATTTTGAGGGCGGGGCGCAAATCTAAAGCTAGATAACATATATATACACACACTCGAAACCTTAGTAAGTCCAATGCAATCAAATAGGCTCGTAACCGAGAGTCCTTTCTGCAAGAGGTCAGTACGCATTTACCCGGAATCACTGCTACATTAACACAGCAGATGTCTTCGCCCCAATTGACAGCGACTCCTGCCTTTCATTCATATTTACTCAGCACACAATAATTCTCATGCAATTCACAAGCTTGTTTCAGACTTGACTATTAAATTGTCTTAACGGCTTCGGTCTAAGACCAAAATCTGGTTCGATTTTAACCCTCTAGCTTGGGTACGTGTCAGAAAAATCCCACCCCGCCACTCTCTGCAGACCCTGTACCAAGATTCAGCCCAGTGCCAAAGCGCCTACCGCAGAGTTAAACAACTGCTTAGGATTCCTACAGAGGACGGAGACAGCACTCCAGCAGCAGTGCGATCATTTCAGATCCAGAGATTCTAGCCTCTTAATCCTTAAAAGAGGCAAAAAACCTGGAGTAAATCTCAGAGGATTAGTAAAAATCAAGCAGTTTGATCTTGCCACCATGTAGTGAAGTCTCCAGGCACTAGGGGTTTTTTATTGGCACAGGGAAAGCTGGCAAAGGAAAATCCTTCATTCTTAAAACTGGATTAGCATGCTTTGGTATGCTGCAGGATTCTTGGGCTTTCCTGCCCACCTGCTGGTACTGCACCTCTGGCAAGAGCACTTAGCGAAAACCCCACTTATCTCCTCCCATGAGTTTCTTCACATAGCTTTTAGGGAGACGGAAAAAATGCCAGGCTAGTCCAGGATCCTATCAATGGACAGGTTTGTGCATATTCACCACGGTAAATCAGAACCAGAAAGGGAGCAGTCACAGTCTAGCACTTTAGGCCTTATGGAAGAGGGCAGCCTGGAGGCCCGGACCAGCTTTTAGAGAGTGTTGAGTAGGTGGCTCTTCCCAGCCTTGGGACATGGAGTTAGGAGTGGGTGAAGGAGACAAAAGAACCAGTCAGAGAATCTTGCGTGGAGCAGAGAGGCTAGGACATCCCATGGGAGGAAAGGAGATCAGAGAGCAGCCTGCTTTAGAAGGAGAAGACAAGAAGCTTGATCGGAACGAACCAGTGCAAAGATGCAAGGGATAGGAGCTCAAGGCGATCCTGGGAGCAGCGTTCTGGACACACTGAAGGAATGGAGATGGGGAGAAGGATCTACCACCCATAGCAGGAAATTAATCTCTCATACTCCCATCCACGCTGCAACAGAGGGGGGAGGGGGAGAGAGAGAGAGAGAGAGAAACACACAGGGCTTAGATGCTGGGAGAGGAGTCAGAGATCCCACCAAGTTGAGAGGCCAGGCAGGCAGGAGTATCATAACACTGCTAAAAACAAGTAAGAAGGGGAAGAAAACGGAAAAAAAGTCCACTTCAAACCCTTGCATTATTGTGTGGGAGCAGGGCTGTGTGTGTACATGGCAGGGGCCCAGCAGCCTTTGAATGAAGGCAAGTTACAGCTACCGTCCAAAGCTCAAGAATCTAGTACCAAGCTGGAGAGAGTGTAAAAAAATCTCACTGCAGTGCTTGATTTTTCAAACTGGTATCCTGGGTGTAGCATATTTTTAAGCCAGCTGAAAAAACCAAAGTTACAAATTAACCACTGATTTGACTCTGAATAAAGCAACAGCTAAACCAAAGCAAAAAATCCTACTGCAAAGCTTTAACCCTTTCCATGAACCCAGCCCCCTTTGAGTGATGGGACAGAAAGGAGAAGAATCCAGACTGACTAAGAGGAGTGTAGGGCTAACATCTATCAAGATCGAGGGCAGGCTTAGAGAGAACACATGCGGCCAACAGACTAATGCATGTCTACTATGTACCACTGCTCACACACCACATTAAGATGTGTAAATTGCTCAGCAGGCAGACTGTTGTGTGGTCTCATTACACTCCATTCTTCTCCTGGGAATGCAGCAACTTTTGTTTGCTTACAGTTTCCTTTTGCATAAAAGGAAAGAAAACCTGGACATTCCACAGTCCAGGTCAACAATCCCAAAGCTGTCAAGCCAAAGGAGAAGTAGGGTGGTTTGTCTGCAAAAGGCGAGATTTGGGGTAGAGAAGGGCTCATTTAGGGGGCTGAGAAACATCCATTCCTTCCTAAAGGAAGTCAAGTCAGCGATCCC
Organism: Trachemys scripta elegans; assembly: GCF_013100865.1. Classification (NCBI taxonomy): domain Eukaryota; kingdom Metazoa; phylum Chordata; order Testudines; family Emydidae; genus Trachemys; species Trachemys scripta. The sequence continues at coordinate 9,255,298 of NC_048317.1, read as the reverse complement.
TGGAAGGAACAGTCTGACAGCTGCGGAGTTTGCAGGTAAGCAGATGGTGACTCACTCAATTGGCTCAAGACATCCAGGCAGGCCCATAACCTCACCTAGACAGTGCAGCAATTCCTAAAATATGGCGCTATAACTCCAGGTGCCAGGAAGAGGAATTCCTTCGGTAGCCACCATCTCATCGTCAGTCACTAGAAGCAACACACGCAGTGGCCTCATTCGCTCTGCGGAGACCTTAAGTAACTATTAACCCCGCTTTACCTCATCCCACTTGCTCATTCAGCTGCGGGCCAAGAACATTTTCACTGCTCTTCCCTTTGCAGACGGGGCTCGGGACTGTCCAAACCAGAAGGCAGCACAAGCCAGGCCCCAACCTGCCGCCCCAGAGGGCAGGGACGGAGCGCAGAACCACACATCCAGACTGGGGCGTAGTGGGGTTTTCGGGACTGCTCTGGGCTGGCCCCTCTCTGCTCAGCTGAGGAGGGAACAAGCCTTGGGAAGCCAGTCCCAACCCCCCCCCCCCACGCCCAGGGCCCCCACCCCCGCCTGCTCTAGGCAGGCCAACAACAGGAAGAGGCTCCCGGGGCTGCCAGCCGGGCACGCTCCCAAAGCAAAGCAGGTCACTCGGGGAGAAGCAACCCCTGTTCCCGGGGGCCAAGGGCGCAGCAGCTGCCCCGTGCCAGGGTCCGGCCCAGCAGCGCGCACAGCCGGGCACTGCCCCAGGCTTGGGGAGGGACCGACCAGCCCCCCCCCGGCCCAGGGCTAAGTACCCCGGGGACTCACTCTTGTGCTTGCCGCTGCCCCAGGACTGCTTGGCGGCGCTGGGGCTCCGGATGATGGCCCGGCCCGCTGACCGCAGCGCCTCCATGGCGCGCCCCAAACTCCTGCAAACAAACTTTTCCCGGCGCGGCGCGGCGCGGCGGCGGCTGGTGCTGCGGGCTGGCCGGAGCCGCCTCCCGGCCCGGGCGGTCGAGGGATGATCGCGTGGGGGAAGTGGGAGGATCTCGCTGTAAATCCGCCCGGGGGGTGCGGCTGGTGACGCGCGGCTGCTCCCTCCCCGGGCCCGGCACCTCCCCGCCCCGCTCGGCTGGGGCTGGATCCCGGCCAGGTGGCAAAGCCGCTGCCCGGAGCGGCCAGGGGGTCACTGGCCCAGGAGTGTCATGTCAGGCCTGGGCCCCACTGGGGTTCCCCCCATGGGGTAGAGAATCGTAGACTATCAGGGTTGGAAGGGATCTCAGGAGGTATCTAGTCCAACCCCTGCTCAAAGCAGGACCAATCCCCAGACAGATTTTTACCCCAGATCTCTAAATGGCCCCCTCAAGGATCGACCTCGCAACCCTGGGTTTAGCAGGCCAGTGCTCAAACCACTGAGCGGTCATGTCCCTGTGTTGCATAAAATGTGTCATCAGGACTGGACACAATGGCTTCATGTTCCCCCAACAAGGGGCTTTAATTGCCCATGTCATTTGATCACGTGGCAGCCATGCCTCAAATCCTGGGAGCCTCCCTGTATTATAGTGAAGGAGCACCCCTGCTTAAATCAGTCAGCTCATCTATCCCCGCCCACATACAATAATGCCTTGGCAACTCTGGCATGATTTTGCCCCCCAAAAGCCATATTATCAAATCAGTGGTCTTTTCACAGTTAAACGTTCCATCCTATTTTATGGGAATGGTGACCCTCTTTCATATAAGTTTGATTCGCCATTCTGATAAGTCCAGCCTGTATTTGGATTTTGAATTGAAAATCATCTACACCATGTGATTACTGCATTGTATAATGTACAGACCATGGAACTAAGCACCGAGAACAACTATCAAAAGACTTTAATGCGTTCAAAAGGCATGGGAAGAACAATTTTTTGTTTTGTTTCCTTAAAGCCTCAAATGTAGTACAAGCAAATTCCATGCAATATTTTAGTATCACATTTAATAAAGGGCTATACATGTGGAACTCCGTGCATGTGTAGCTTACTTGATTTCAGCTGGCTACAAGGATGCTTTAAACGTCTGTGCCTAAGTGTTGGTAGGTTTAGGGCCTAGAGGGCTTGTTGAGATTAAAGGGATATTATCGGCAGTGGGCAGGTTAGGCCCAAAATGTAGATTTTGTCAAATAATTTTTTTACAGGTTTTACAGAACTCCCTATTAATAGATATATTTTAATGTAACTGAAAACAGCTTTTTGATTGAATTTAAACATTCCCATCTGGTGTTGGCAATCCAGACCTTGCAGCATTGCTCTGGTACAGAAAGCGAAAGTGATTTAGAAATAAATGTAGAATTGACTAAGCTATTTCCATTGTCCAAACTGAGTGAAATGCAAGAAAGGGATAAGCTGCACGAATAATGAAAAGTAAATTAGATTAAAGATTGTTAAAACTGAAAGACTATCTAACCTATTAGTAATATTTTCCCCCAAAATACACTGTCTGATTTTTAACCTGACAGTATCCCTTTAAGAGCAACAGCTGTGGTCTGAATTTGAAACAGGAGATTTAAATTAACTGCTACCAAAAGATACAGCTGGTTGTCTAATGTAGCTGGTAAATAACAGCATAGGCATGTTGTAAGTGTATAATGAAGTCAGTTTAAAGGTCCCTATCAAGCTGTAGGCCCCGCTTCAGCAAAACCCTTAAGCATGTGCTTAAATCCATCCCTGTTCAGCAAAGCACACAACCATATTTGCCTTTAAGCACATGTTTAAAGCGGCATTGAAGCCAAGGGGTTTAAGCACACACATAAATGCTTTGCTGAATCGAAGCCCTGTGGCTGAGAGATGTTGGCTGAGCCCGGTCCCCAAATTATAGAGCGCATTGTGCTGGAGTGTTTCATCCTTGCCAACCGCTGAATGGCCAATCCAGATACTCTTTAAAATTCTGTAACAAACTAGGCTGATAACTCCACATGGCAGGCTTTTGATGCAGCCGTGTTCTATTTTTCCTCTTCTCTGGTCTACAGTTTTCTGTGTTTTGCACCATCGTCAGCTAAGTGTATCACAATGTTTACCTCAGGCAGCAGCTTCAGCACCTTCGCACAGCTTCCTTCCCACCGCTTCCCCTGTAGCAATTGCACAAACAAGCCACTCGTCAAAACAGGGCATGCTCCTGTCTTGCGTGCAGCACCCTCGCACGTGCAGTATTCCCTGCTCGGCCATCCGTCCCCTGCCAACAACTCGTACGTGTTGCTGACTTTTTTAGCTCCCTTCAGTGTGCCCGGCCTACATTCTCAGACACTGGGGTGTTGATGCTCTGGTTGCACAGGGCTGTTTTTTTTGGATGCTGATGTTTTGAGCACAAACTCCAGCTGCAATGTGTCCTCCACTGCTGATTTTTTCCCAGTGAACGGCCAGCGTCAGTGTCAATGTTTTTCCCTGACGGTGCTGAAAACGCCGTCTCCGACGGTAGGGCTGTGTGGGAGTAGCAGAACATATTTCTCCAAGTGTCGCAGCAGCTTGAGAAGGAGAGACAGTGACAGCATGACGGCAGCCGGAGTGAGAGAGGCTAGTAATCAAATCAAGGTCTCCTGCACGGCCATGCGGCACTTCCAAGCCAGTCTCTGCAAAGGAATAATTTATGTTTAAAATAGCCTTGTAATCTAGCAAGCTTTAAATCTCAGCCCTTAGCTGCGCCATCTATTAGCACACCCAAAACTCAAGGGGCCTCTGTTCAACTTGTCTTCACTTTCAAGGCCCTTCACGCTATCCCCACCCTAGCCGTCGTCTCTCAAAAGGTCGATTCCTGCCTCCAGCCAGCCCATGACGCCAGCCTCCAGGGCCCAGTTGTTAAATTTTCTAACAAGCCCCTTCATGCTTTCTCCCATCCTGCCCCTCTTGTTTGGAGAAAGCTCCCTTGAAAACATCTGCAAAACTAACTCCTTCTCCTCCTTCAAATCCCTTCTCAAAACTCTTCTTTGCCAGGAGGCCTACAAAATACTTGACAATGGCGAGGCTGCTTGTGTGCTGAGACCACTGCCTGTCATGCTGACCAATATTGTCTCACTGTTCCCCTCTACTACCCTGTTAGTCTGTCTCTATCCATCTGGTGTCTCATGTCTTATACTTAGATTGCAAACTCTTTGGGTCGCGGTCTGTCTAATTCTAGGACGGGGGCTCCTAAGTGCTACGATAATACAAATAATTAATAATAATAATAATAATATAATAATATAATACAGAGAGCCACAGGTAGATGTGTCCTTCTATTGGGGGAAATACACTTGCAAATACACATTTGCTGCAATCAATGTTTCATTGGCCACGCATTGTTGCAAGTTACCCTGATTACAAGTCAAGGTAAGTCCCTATTGGTGTTAGCTCCAGTGATTAAGTGGCAGTGTAGACACATCTCATTTCCAGGGTAATACAATCAGTGGTAGAGGTCCTTCCACAGCTGTCTCACAATCCACAGAAGAGGCCCGTATGGTCTCCTTTCTGCATTCCACTGCCTAGGAAAGTCAGCTTGGCCAGAAGCCACCTACCTTGTTAGTTGTGCAGACAGCACAACCCTCACTTGTAAGCCAATTTGTTTTGTGTTCTCTCTGGGCAATTCAGAGCTTCACAAATTACACCGCTAGTGACAGATTTATATGCACTAATATTCAGAATAATGCTTTGCACTTATATAGCACTTTTCATAGGAGGATTTCCCAGTGCTTTCCAAACCTTAATGAATTTAGCGCAGCTCGTCCCCGTGGGGTGTTGTAACTAAACCTATTTCACTGCTGGACGAACTGTGGCACAGAGCAGCTAAGCTAACGCTCAGATCACTGAGTGAGTCACTGGGAGAGCCAGGACTAGACCACCTGATTCCCATTTCCTTGCTCTTGGTGCTAGATAAACCCTCTTCCATTCGGATTCACTAGACGGAATTGGTTACAAGGAAACAGTTCTCGCCATGATTTTTACTTTAGTCGTATTGGTTTCATCAGCGATGGATTGGGGTGGAATAAAACAGAACTGGTGGTGTGACTAAATGCACCACTGCCCTCCACTGGATGGAATCAGGACTGCTCAAATGTGCTCAGGCCTTATACTGCTACTAGCTAGGCAAGTTTCTCCTTTAGCTGAGGTAGCAGCCGGCTGTTTTGCAGTATGAGACTCTGAGTTCATCCCTGCTTTTTGCGAGAAGTTTTGATTTCCCAGGGTGTGCACCATAGTGATGGCCATGAAATTCTAAGGCAGGCCCAGATTTGCTCCAGTTTTAAATAATACTTAAAACCAAAAACCAAAACACCCTCTCAGTTGTAAGACAGCCACAATCAAGGCAGACAGTGAACTAACCAAACTCTATCACAGCTACTGGGTGTGTGGGTCTTTCCACTTACTTAAGAGCCAAAGACAAAAGATGTCTTGCATCTGAAGAAGTGAGGTTCTTACCCACGAAAGCTTATGCTCCCAATACTTCTGTTAGTCTCAAAGGTGCCTGCATCTGTAACTTTCACTCTATGCATCCGAAGAAGTGAGGTTTTTACTCACGAAAGCTTATGCCCAAATAAATCTGTTAGTCTTTAAGGTGCCACCAGACTTCTTGTTGTTTTTGTAGATACAGACTAACACGGCTACCCCCTGATACAGGACCCTCTGTTGCTTTTTAAAGACAAAAGAGTGCATTGCCAGAGAAAGCGTGATCTACTGTCTAGATCAGTCAACCTTTTTCAGTCTGGGACCCTCTCCCTCCCCCTCTCCATCTAGCTGGGAAGGGTCAGGTGGTCACGCCCCCCTGTCACCTGTTCACAACATCCAGCTTGAGAACCTCAGGATGGGGATTCCTGACACTGACTTACTATGGGGCTGTAGACTATTTCCTAACAGCTCTGTGCCTCAGTTTACCCTTCTGTTACACAGGTATAATTCTCACCATATGGGAGTGCTGCGAGGCTTAATTAATGAAAGTGTGTGTGTTTTTAAAATGCAATGAAATTTGATTCTCAGAGAGATGGCTTTACGGAAATAAATAGTATTAAAGTATGGTACAAGTAAATGAAACCTGACCCCACAGGGCTTTTACTGAGGCCTTCTGTTAATGGCAACTATTTTACATTCCTGTTGCACTCGACTGCCACGTGGATTATGCTTTTGTCCACACGAAATGCTTTCTGCAAGTCACTGATTGTACCAACACTGGCCAAACTGTGCACGGGCATCCCCCTTTCAGGTCAATGGCACTTGGATTGGGCCCCATCAATACAAAAATCTGCATCAGATTGAAGGGTTAAAATTTGGGCAGCGTAAAAATCTCTGGGCTGTAGGGAGAATAAAACATGGCTCCAGGCCCACCCCAGCAATGACCAAGAGCTGATGACCCTGCGGTGACTGGCGTGAAAAGAGTTAGTGGCTCACTGCCCATTTCTGATACATATATGGAAATATACTTATCTCATAGAGCTGGAAGGGCCCCTGAAAGGTCATTGAGTCCAGCCTCCTGCCTTCGCTAGCAGGACCAAGGGCTGATTTAGCCCCAGGTGCCTAAGTAGCCCCCTCAAGGAGTGAACTCACAACCCTGGGTTTAGCAGGCCAATGCTCAAACCACTGAGTTATCCCTCCCCCACATGAGGTAGGTGAATGTTACACAAACCCCATGACTACAGCGGGCATGAAGTTTTTCATCTTGTTGGCTTTCTCAGCTGGGGGAGGGATAGCTCAGTGGTTTGAGCATTGGTCCGCTAAACTCAGCGTGGTGAGTTCAATCCTTTAGGGGGCCATTTAGGGATGTGGGGCAAAAATCTATCTGGGGATTGGTCCTGCTTTGAGCTATGCTATGGTACTGAATTTCCTGTATGAGGTGAGGGGTGGGAGTCAAGGTTTAAAGGAGAATGTTGTACCACTATCCCACAGGGCGTCTCTCACATAATTTAGGTGTCATTCCCATAATTTAGGGCTAAGATGCTGCTTAGGATACAGGTGCTTGACTGTGTTTCTAGCCTTAAGTGTTTCCCACCCCTAAGGTTTCTAGTCTTCTCCTGAAGTGACTGTCCCCCTGACCTGGAGCTATTTCAAACTCAGAAGCAATCGCCACATGCCTTGCGAGACATATGCTTCGCGCCTCACCAATAAGGGCCGGATTTTCTGTTGCTTTGCAGCTTGTCACCAGTGCAACCTGCTAGCATTCTGCTTTGGTAGCGCTGTGTTCCTACTTGGCGCTGGAGTACGTGACTGCACCTGGGCAAGGCCGGAGAGAATCAGGCCATATTTATTTTACAGACCCAGAGGATGCGTGAATCTGTTTTCAGCAGCACGTGCTCAGAGCAGGGCCGGCTCCAGGGTTTTGGCTGCCCCAAGCAGCCAAACAACAACAACAAAAAAAGCCGCGATCGCGATTTGCGGCGGCAATTCGGCGGGAGGTCCTTCGCTCCGAGCAGGAGTGAGGGACCGTCCGCCGAATTGCCGCCGAACAGCTGGACGTGCCGCCCCTCTCCGAAGTGGCTGCCCCAAGTACCTGCTTAGTAAACTGGTGCCTGGAGCCGGCCCTGGCTCAGAGCGTGATCCCAGGAGGGGCAGAGCTATGCCGGGCTCGCTAATGTGCTAGCTGCAAATGGTCGCAAGTTTCCGCCGTAGTTTCCCATCACTACTGTGGCCTGATCATTCTTTTTCTGCCCTAGCAGAACCACGCTCACAAGTTACCTTCACACATGGCATGATTGTTCTAGCCTGGGGTCACAGACAAAATAAACAAGACTGCTGATCCCCAGCTGAGAAGGAAGCCCTCTGGCCTTGACTAGCAGCAAGTTCATTCTAATCAAGATCTGCCGGCCTCTTAGGCACAGCAGATTAATGGACACAAGGCAGCATCTTGCTCCCAGAGCAGTCCCTGCGGGTCAGGGTTGAGGAAGGTTGGAGAGACAGTACCAGGAGGCTTACCCTGGTGCTGTCCATGCTAGGAACATGGGGATCGCCAGATTGGATCAGAACTGTGGTCCATCCTCTCCAGCAGCCTGTCTCTGACAGTGGCCAGCTCCCGGGTGCAGGAAATCTCCTAATCTCTAGTCATTAGAAATTGGCTTAAAGCATAAGGTCTAATATCCCTTCCACAATTTGTCTCAGCATTAGGGTGACCAGACATCCCGATATTTTGGGGTGTGTCCCACATCCCGACCGATCTTCGGTCAGGAGGCAAATTGTCCCGATATCCGCCGGCAGTGACTGACTCGGCTTCCCCCCCCCCTCCCCCCCATGTGTCCCAATTTTTTCTTTCCCTCATCTGGTCACCCTAGTCAGCATTAACTGTTCTAGCTCTAGTTATTCTTGTTATCCTTAAAAATGCCCAGCCCTGGTTTGAATACTGCTCAGTTTCTGGCCCCATGACATCCCTCCTCAAAGGTATTAAGGTACCTAATTGCCACTGAAATCATCGAAAGTTCGACGCCTTGTTAGAGAGGACCAGGGCCTGAGTTCCACAGTTTAAAAACCTGCTATCCCAGTTTGGGGGGTGCTTTTACTTCTGAAACCATTACAAAATGGCACCCAGCCCTTCCCTGGCAGCCAAATCACTGTACACAAGGCAAATCGCATTAAGAAAACAACCTCCCCCGGGTCCAGAGCTCGCATAGAAGCTCTCTTGCCAGCCTTACCTTTGAACCATGTTCCCATTTGTCACTGTTAAAATGAAAACAAAGGGAAAGGCAAGTGAGAGAGATTAAAACTCCAGGCTCGGTGGGGAACAGCAATGGGTGAAGGATAGAAAACCCAAATCAATGTCATTGTCATCTAGGGGAAGAGAAGAAACTGGAAGAGAAGCTTGTTTGAACCAGGAGTGTTTGTGGTTTGCTCCCCTTCACACTCACTTCTCTTTCCCTATTTTAAATCTGCAGCAGAGAGAAGTGGGGGTTTGCCATAGCCACTGACATCCCCCTAACCCAGGGGTTCTCAAACTGGGGGTCAGGACCCTTCAGGGGGTTGCGAGGTTATTACATGGGGGGGGTCGCGAGCTGTCAGCCTCCACCCCAAACCCCGCTTTGCCTCCAGCATTTATAATGGTGTTAAATATATTTAAAAGTGTTTTTAATTTATAAGGGGGGTTGCACTCAGAGGCTTGCTATGTAAAAGGGGTCACCAGGACAAAAGTTTGAGAACCGCTGCCATAACCCAAATGCAAATACTCGGCACCAGCAAGGTTACTAAGAAAACAAAACCATTCCGCATCCCTAATGACTCTCATAATAATAATCTGCTTTTCTGGATCTATACCTCTCAAGGGGCCCCACAAAAGGTCCGTATCAATATCCCAATTTTACAGAGGGGGAAACGGAGACATAGAAAGGCGGTGTGACACGCCCACGGTCACCCAGCAAGCATGTATAAATCAGCTCTCCCGTCTCCCAGTCTCCCAACCCTGCCCTCTGGCTGCTCGATCGCAGCTGCTCCCGCACAGTACAATTTACAATGGAATTGCCTCCTGTGGTCTGGGCCCTCTTGTTTTCCATCGGCCGGAGACACTGCAGCAGCAGCAGTTGTAGAAATGGAATGGAACTCGAGCAAAATTCCCACTGAAGAAAATAAGCGTTTGCCCGAGTAGAGGGCTGCAGGATTGGGTCCAATGCAATTACTGTGCTCTAGGTGGAATCTGGCCAAGCCACCAAAGTGTCATGGGTTCTGGGGGGAGCATAGATAAAGGAAGATAAATGCCATGCACTGTTTCCCAGGGGTAGGGGTGTGCCTTCACAAACTCACACTCCTATTGCCACAACACCACACACATTCCTCCCTTCCCCCTAGACACATTCACCAGATGCACATGCACTGAGCAACATTTGAAACAGCTATACCCATATTCCCCACACTGACACAGAAACATACCCACACAAACATTCAGCACACGTGTGCTATCTCACAGCCACTAAGCACAAATACATAGTGAGGGCCCCATCTCCCTAAACACTGAGCAACACTCAACATCCACCAACACAATGACACACTCACGACACACACGCATCCCCATCCGTCCACACGTGTGCACACAGTCTCTAGAAGACTTCCAGAGTTGTTTTTAATGATTGCTATACATAAAAATACACGTTGCTGTTCACATTTCCAGCATCCCAGCTGACAGCTGCAAATGTTGACACGTGCCGGAAAAATCTTAGCTGGTATCAAACAGGCAGAGCACTTACTTCCAAAAATGCAAAGTGTCGACTTCGTCCCCACATGCAACTCAGGAAACTACTGCAGTGCTGTGTCAATTTCAGCAATGGCTTACCACATGGCCCCCCTGGCCGGCTCAGCTCTCCAGAGTGTGTGCCGGTCACAGACCCCATAGCCTAGAACTACTCTTCAGCAAGCATGTCTTCTGCCATTCCCCTTTCACTCTTCAGGGCAGTTGCTGTGTGCTGTGATGGATTCTGCTGCTCTGGGGATGCTAGCAGACAGAGTCGGCAAGAAGTGCTCCACACCAGTTGTAGTGCAGCCTGCTGTTCTAAAGCATGGAGACAATGGGACAAATTAATCACTGGTGAAACTCTTCCATTAACCTCACTGGGTTGAGGTCAAAACTCTCAGGGCTCAGATTCTCCTGGGATGTTGCACTGATGTAGCAGAGAGGTTCATCTGCCATTGATCTCAGTGGAAGTTTTGCCTGAGTAAAGACAGCAGGATTGGGCCTTCTTTGAGGTTTGACTTTTATAGGTTAATTTTATATTTTATTTTATTTCAGCTCTCAAAGAGCCAGATGGTGATCTAAAGTACACCAGTGTAAAACAGGATGAGCGTTACTAAAGGCAGACTGTACTACAGATTAACACCAGGGTAATTGAATTCAGAATCGGGGCCCAGATTTATATCATATAGCAAAGATAAAAAAGCATCAACCATCTCATATCAACTGTTAGAGTAAATACCCAGCACACACATGTTCAATGCTGCGTGAAGAATTGGTGAGAGAACTCATTTTACTACAATCCTATGCACTCCTGTAATGGTTGTTGTCTGAGAATCTCAAAGCCCTGTACAAACCACGATAGACTGATGCCTCATGGTCAAAGTGTGAGTCAGGGAATGAATCCAGGAGACTTCAGTGACTCACAAGTAGAGCTGGTGAAAAAAATTGTTGCCAAAATTTTTCCATCCGAAAATGCTGTTTTCTCTAAACTGAAATGTTTTGTGGGAATGTGTTGATTTGCGACAAAATTTTTGAAGGAAAAGTTCCAAAATGATTTAAAATCAAAATGGAGTATTTGGTTCTGACTTTATCGTTTCATTTTGTTCCAGCTACTCCATTTGGTTTGGACTTCTATATTATATTATTTATTTATTTTGTTTAATTGTTTATATCATAGTATAGTGTTTCAACATTCATTTCACTAAGGTTCATTCAGTGTTTCCAAACTGAAATATTTTATATTTTTGACTTTTTGTCCTGATCTGGAACAAAAACAAATTTCAAAATATCACAATTTCCCACAAGTGGAAAATTTCATTTTCCAACTGGCTTTACCTACAAGCACTTGCTTCTCTAACCACTAGACTACACTGCCTCACTGAGAAGAGGGCTTTTTCACGGACCTTTTCAAAGAGGGCTCCCCGACCATGATTAAAACTCGGATTCTCTTTCCAGCATCTTGTAATAGTGTGTTAAGAACCTGCTCTTTTAAGGGTTCCATCCAATGCCCAATGAAAGTCTTCAATGGATCACGGCCTTAAAGCAGGAAGATGGAAAGGATGCTGCATAAAATGCAGTGCATTTTCCTGTTTTAATTTTGTTCTTGTGTTTCACAGAAAATAGCCACCATGGGACAAGATTACCCCATCCCCTCGTCAAATCTAACATATCCCTCAATGCTCCTGACCCTCCTATAGGAATGCTTTCCCCCTCATTTCCTGGTTGGTCTGCAGCTTACATTTGCATGGGATACTGATTGGCTCTGTGTATTTCTATGTCAAACAAAAAGTACAATGTTCACATTTCTGTCTGAGCTTTGGGCCAAGTTCTGGAGTCCTTAAGCAACAGGAGCTTTGGACTATGGTCCAAATCCTCCAAAGTAATTAGGTCCCTAAGTCCCATTGAAATCAATCTAAATACCTTTCAGGATCTGGGCCTCAGCCAATGAGAGCTTTATTTGTTTAAGGACTGCAGAATGTGGCTCGATGGGGCGGATGCTTATCTGGTGCAGCTCCCTGAAATGGTCCATGGTGCTGCGCCAATTTATGGCAGTGGAAGGGCAGTGGCCCTTTGTTTTTGAGGGATCAGTCCTGCAAGGTGATGACAGCCCACTGGCTTCAAAGGAGGGACAGGTACTCAGCACCTTGCTGAATCAGCCCCCATCCAGTGAGAGATGGTGTGGTCCAGTGGATAGAGAACAGGCCTGGGGCTCACGAGACCTAGATGCTATTCATGGCTCTGCCAATAGCCTCCTGGATGACCTGGGGCCTCTTCACCTGTTTGTGCCTCTGCTTTTCTCCCACTATTTGTCTGTCTTATCCACAGGTGCTGGAAATAGGGGTGCTGGTGGGGGCTGCCGCACCCCCTGGCTTGAAGTGGATTCCATCACATACAGTTTGGTTCAATGGCTCTCAGCACCCCCACTGTAAAAATTGTTCCAGCCCGCCCGATCTTATCTGTTTAGAGTACAGGCTCTTCGGGGGCAGGAACTGGTCTTGCAATGTACCTATGTACCTAACTGAGTAGACCCCTCTACCCTCCCCCCGCCCCGACTCTTGGTAGAGGCCTCTAGGTTTTATTGTAATATTAATACAATTTGATTATATGTTAAGTAATAATTAAATACATGAGAAAAAAGCAAATAATTAATTCATGTTCTAGGTGAAAAACAACAACAACAACAGACAAATGCAGAGCCTTTTCCTACAGCCCTTACTCACACAAGCAAATAGTCCAACTGGTTTCATCCACGGCTTGCGTGGGTAAGGATTTCTCATGGAAGGGTTTGCAGAATCAAACCTTTATTTAAAAAAAAAAAAAAGTTTTTATCCTCTTCTGATTTACTGAAATCAAGACCCAAAGCAGACCCGATTTCCCGCTAATCTTACATCCTTTACCACAAGTCAGTCCACAGCAAAATTTCATTGCCAAGTTAGGGACCCTCTGGAAAACGGAATTTATAGCGCAAATGCTGATGGAGTTCATTCCAATCGTCTAAAAAGCCCCGGCTGCTCATTCTAATAATAGCGCCGAGCCCAATTCAATACGTTCTTAATTATAACCATTTTTCATTGCTTCCTTAAGCAAACTCTCTCCTTTTTTTGTCTGCCCAGCAAAACTGTCTCTGTCCTGTCATGTGTTAAATTGATATACTTCTTGGATGCTATTTCTGCACCAGCACCACAGCCTGATTCATTGGATTCAGTACCACGTTGCCAGGATATCAGATTTCACTGCTGCTGTTGTTGTTTGTTTTAAAGTTCAGATTGTACCAGCACATCAAATGCAACGTGCAGTCAGGAACAAAACCTTGGCGGCTGTGTGGACGTAACAGAACAGATGGGCAGTGACTTGCTGCTCTAGTTGCCGGGACTTTGAAGCTAATAATAATTGTAACCATCCCTTTTCATCTCGTTTTAATCCTGGTAATCTCTTTACGCTGCATTCAGATTGTTGTTTTCTTTGTGCGCTGGGATCACTCCTCCCAGCCAGGAGATGCGCTTTTTCCTTTGCAAAGGGGCCAGCCAACGCCAAATTTTGTTATTAAAGCTTTATAACCGAACGAATTCCACCCCCCTCAACTAAAGAGAGGCCGGGCTGGGTTCTGAGGGAAGATGAAGTTCGCAAACTTCACAGCACTATGACCCCCTTCTGATAACAAAAATTATTACATGACCAGAGGAGGGGGACCGAAGCCTGAACCTATCCAAGCCCTGCTGCCCAGTTGGAGGACCTGTAATCTGAGCCCCACCGCGCTGGGCATGGAGCTCGGGCTTTGGCTTCGGCCCTGGGCCTCAGCAAGTCTATCGCCAGCTCTGGCAACCCCATTATTAGGGTCACGACCCACTTTGGGGTCCGGACCCACAGTTTGAGAACCGCTGATTTAGAGGGATGATAAGTTGTAAAAAAACCCTTCGGACGGAAGCATTAGCTGGGGTTACAACAGGAGAATGGGAAGCGGGAGTCGCTGATTCAGGCCCCACTCTGCCATGGATTTGGTTTGCAAATCTCGCATGATTTGTGGTGTTTTACATAAAGCCCCTGCTCCCAGAGTCACGTTATGATGGGAGCATCTCAGCTTTCAATGGAACCCCCGTACAAAATCAAGTTTCTAGTCCTCATTGTTAAAGATAAATGCTTGAAAATGTGGCCTCTAAAGGCTTAAAAAACCAGCAGGCCAGTACAAAGCCCGTCCGTCCCCCCCAATTTTGTTATTTTTAAAATCTCATGATTTGGGGTGGGGGTGGGGGGCTGAGTCATGATATTTGATCGCTTGGTGTTGGTAATCCTGGAATTTGGTAGTGACTGAGGGCCAGGAGCCGCTGGGTGGTCAGTGCTTTTGAGAATCTGGCCGTCATTCGTCTTTGGGGCTTGATTTTCCAAAGGGCTGAGCGCACACTTCTCCAGATGAAGACAACGGGAGCTGCAGGCCCTAAACGTTTCTGAAAATCAGGCCCTCCGTGCATCCCCACGTGGAAAATAATCCAGACCCTCCCAGGGTTGTTGTGAGGCAAAATTAATTCATGGTTTTAAAGTGCTTTGAGATCCTTGGATGAGAGATGCTCTAGAACCAGTTATCACTGGTAATGAGCCAAATTCCCCTCTCCCTCCCACTCATGCAACCCAGCGATTTCAGGGGGTGTCAGGGTTGTAACAGAGAACAAATTCTACGCTTAAGGAAATCACTAGGAATTCTGTCTGCATCTGCACTGGCCCCTTGTTGAATCCCATGTTGATCCATCCGTGGTGTGTCTAATAAACATGTTTGCTGTGAGTCTCCCTTTCTTTAATCCAGGTTCCCAGTCACCTGGCCTCATGGCAGTGCCCAGCATTTATCTGCGTGTCTGAATAACTCCTCCACAGGCTACAATACCTTTCAGATCCTCACCCCACCCAGCCACGGACAGCGTTTATCTGACTTCACATTGTCATCATCTTGCCCTTATTTCTGCAGAATCAGGGGAATTTCTTTGGAAATCTATTTACTTTGAACCCTGCCAGGAGATGTAACGAGCCGGACTGAGGTGATGTTGACAGTTCAGGGTTAATAACTGTAGGAGTAAAGATCACGGTCCTTGAGCAAACAGTTACCATGTAAGACTGGTGATCTCTCAGGAACTGTCTCTTGCTTTGTGTGTGTCCAGCACTTGGTAGAATGGGCTCTTGGTTTTGACTGAGGTCTTTGGGGGCTCCTCTAATAGAAATAAATAAAAACAAACTCCAAACTTTGGGCCTGATCCTCCAGTCATTGAAATCAATAGGAGCTTTGCCATGGACTTCAGTGGGAATGGGAATGGGACTGGTCCTCTGGGAGCAATGGGTCTTTTCTGCCCCTTTATATCTGTCACAAACCTGAGACACCAATAATTCAGCTTATTGCTATGTCCGCAAATTCCCATTGCTATAAAAACCCTTGTCCCCATAGGCCTGGGGTTTCCCGTGGATCCCTGGGATCTGCCAGGACTGGGGGCAGGCCCCGTGGGGTTTTCCATGGCACAAGACCCTCAACCTTCCACATCCCAGTGGGATCATGGGAGAGGATCATTCTTCAGGGACATCCCCTCCCCTGGAGCCTCCCCCTGCTCCGAGCCTTATTGAAGGTGGATGTGTAAAGATCTGGACCATTGTAAGCTCTTTGGGGCAGTGGATGTCGGCATTATGCACCAGTGACATTTACGGTGCTGTATCCGTGATGAATAGTAATCATATAATCCTGCAAGCGCGTGGTCATCCCAGCAGCCAATGTGTTTTTGATTTGCAACTTTAATTTGAGATTGGCTGGCTCCAAGCACAGGCTATTTACATGCTGGTTCATAAGACTCTCTGCCATCTGCCCTGGCTTGTTCAAAGTACTGTGTGCAAGCATGGAGAGAGATGGATACACCCCTCCGGTCCCCATCCACGCCTCTCCCCACCCCAGCCCCCAGCCCAAACCTCTAAGGGAGTCTCTTATAGGAACTACGGCCTGGAAATGTAATTCCAGCTGTGTTCCTCATCTGCTGAAAACAGATTATTGCCGCTGAACGGTATGCGGGAGCTGGCTGTGCATTTTTAAACGCCATTATTTCTGTTAGGGGGGTATTTCCAGTCTCCCCTCTGCCACGTTGGTGTGTAAAAATAAGAGAACAAAGGGAGGTTATTGAAAAAGACATACACAAAAGGCAGCTCATGAAAAGGGGCAATCTCACAGCAATGGGAGGTTTTAATTAATCAGATGTAAATTGGGACACGTCTTAATGTAAGAACTACTCGCAGCCGCGGCATATCAGAGGGCTGATTCACATTTCTTAAGGGGAACAAGGATGTGATTTGTGACTTCTCGCTCCTGCTGTGATCCTACTATCTTTGGTGGGGTAAACAAGCCACGAGCCACCTCGCCTTTAAAGGCAAACGGCTTACTAATAGAATACGCTGCTGTCATCCCTACATTTGATTCTATTGCAGAGTGAAGAACTGGATTGTAAGTCGCTTAGGGTACGTCTGCTGGAGGTGTGATTTCCAGCTAGGGTAGACATGCCTGCCTGCAGCAGTGCAGACTCGCCCCTGCGGCGCCTCCTGCTGGTTTCTTCTGGGAATTAGCTCATCATCCCAGGAATGCCCTCTGCAGGCCGGTGATCCGCCTTGCCGCTGGCCCCGTGTCCCTCCCACGACCCTGGTGCCCCTTTCTCTGGGTGCTGCGCCCTGGCAGTACCCCCACAGTTCTGGGTCTGCCCTCCCAGAGGAACCCCCACCCACTATCCCCACCTCGCCTCAGTATACGGCTACTGCCAGTCATCGTCTAGCCCCCGCGCCCTGGGGCAGACTGCAGTATCAGCCACTCATCCCTGGCACAGTTGGGTTTGGACCTGCTGCCTTGGCCTACCCCTGGGCTGCCTTCTGCAACCCCCAGTACCTGTTAGCCCAGTGCTAGGCCGCAGCCTGGGGCTTTCCAGGCTGGAGCTCCCCAGCTCCTCTGCCTTTCCCCAGCCCTGCTCCACTCAGGTACCCTGTCTCTAGCTCCCTGCAGCCAAGCCCTTCTCTCTGAACGCAGAGAGAGAGATTGGTTGGCCTCTGGCTCACAGCCTTTTTCTACAGGCCAGTTGTAGCCGGATTGGGGCGTGGCCCAGCTGCTGTGGCTTCCCCAATCAGCCCAACTTTTTCCCCTGCCACAGCCCTCTCCCAGGCCTGTTGTTAACCCTTTCCGGCCAGGAGCGGGTGACCACCCCGCTACACTGCCCTACCCCAGACCGAGCTAGCGTGCTAAAAATAGCATGTGGCTATGGCTGCATAGGAGCCGGGAAACGCTAGCAGCCCCAAGTACGTACCTAGGATCTCCGACGGGATCAGACTCAGGGCGGCTAGCCCACCCTGCCACTAGGGTTGCCAACCCTCTGGGATTGGCCTGGAGTCTCCCGGCATCGGCATCAACCTCCCGGTGATTATTGAGAGCCATCCAGGAGATTTTAATGGGCTATTTTAAGAAAACGACATTATGTCATGTTGGGGGGGAAAAATCTCCCGGAATAGCTTCAGTCAGAGCTGGCAACCCTCCCTGCCACCCCCGCGGCTCTGGTTACACTGTTATTTTGAACATGGTAGGTCAGTCGGAGCTAGTGCGGGTACATCTACCTGAACTGCGAATTTCACGCCCAGCGCCAGTGTAGACATACCCTTAGATCCCACAAATCAGACCACTCCACCCAAGTGGCAACCTCAGGCATTTAAGAAATCATGTGACAGCCCCTTAGCCCCCCCAAAGTGATTGTTTTTTAAATAATACATTTGATTTGCCTGCTGGTTTCTGAGCGTTTAAGGCTGCGTTCAGGCCCCATTTTCAGTCTTTCTCAACAACCAGAAGGGCTGGAAACTTTGAAACGAAAGCTGAGATTCTCACGGGCTCACGTGTCCCCAGCAACTGGGAGGTCCATGAGAACACAACTACAATGCAACTTTTGCTAACGTTGTGCAAATTGGCAGCAGTGACTCAGCCGTGGGATTGTTAGTCACTTTGAGAGCCTGACGACGATCCAATAGATTATGACTCAGGAAATCAGGTGACTGTTTAAATGCTCAACAAACCAGGCAATGCCCAGAGCCAAATGTGAAATCCGCAAATATCATTTGTGCCTGCAAAAGCAGCAGTTAAACCCCTAAGCACCTGGCTCGGGGGCAGGGCCGGCTGGAGGCGAGGGGGGAGCAGGCGGAGTCAGCACTGGTTGTGGGAAGAGCCCAGGGTTGAGGCAGCAGGGGGTGCGGGGGATGGGGGGGGAGGGGCCCGCGGCGGGGGAGGGGGGGGGGGGGGGGGGGGCCCGGGGGGGGGGTGGGGGGCAGCCAAAAATTTTTTTGCTTGGGGTGGCAAAAAACCTAGAGCCGGCCCTGCTTGGGGGTGATGACATACGATGCCTGCACAAAACCTAATGCTTGCGCAGTGACAGTTTGGCTGGGAGGAATTAAATGCTCCAAAAAAAGGTCTGCAAATTTACCCCTTCAGTTTGAGAGGCTGGGTGAAGTCTCTTTGAGAATGTAGCTTTTATGGCTACTGCGAGGTAAGTTTGGCTCTTTTTACAGCGGCTGATCTATTATTAGGGCCCTGCCAAATTCATGGCTGTGAAAAACGTGCCACGGACCGTGAAATCTGGTCTTTTACCCTATACAGATTTCACGGGAGAGACCAGCATTCCTCAAACTTGGGGTCCTGCCGCAAAAGAGTGTTGGGGGGGGGGGCATCGCAAGATTATTGTAGGGGTGTCCTGGTATTGCCACCCTTACTTGTGCGCTGCCTTCAGAGCTGGGTAGCCAGAGAGCAGCAACTGCTGGTCAAGTGCCCAGCTCTAAAGGCAGCGCCCCACCACCAGCAGCGCAGAAGTAAAGGTGGCAATGCCGTACCATGCCACCCTCACTTCTGAGCTCCTGCCTTCAGAGCTGGGTCAGGACTCCTACAGTTACAACACCATGAACTTTCAGATTTAAATATCTGAAATCATGAAATGTATGATTTTTGAAATCCTATGACCATGAAATTGACCAAAATGGACCGTGAATTTGGTAGGGCCCCATTTATTATTATTTATTATTTTTATTACCGTAACGCCTAACACCCCTAGTCATGGACCAGGACCCCACTGCGCTAGGTGCTGTACAAACACAGACCAAAAAGACAGCCCCTGCCCCCAAGAGTTTACAATCAAGCATGGGAAAAATGCTACAAAATAACAACTTGCCTTGTAACCTACTGGGAAGTCCTGGTTTCTTCTGCATTCAGACGGGAGTGGAGTTTCTGGTGTCTTACTCTGCAGCGTTAAATTGAGAGCTCATGCTGGGAATCATCAATAAAACTCTCCCTGGGAGACCATTCACTGTGAAAGAGAAGGCAACATTTGGCTATTGCGTTCGATTGTTAACTGAGCTAATCACTGGAGCTTTCCTATAAGATCTGCAGCAGAGCCTGGAGCAGAGGTGTATGCTACCTTGTGGGTGGTTTGCTTCATGTCTTACAGCAAAATGGTTCTGAAGAGGGACCTGCTGTGAGGAAACATTTTCATTTCAGAAGCTCTTCCAGAGCCTGCATCTTTCCAGTACTTTGCTACACTCTCTGTCACCAGTTCAAATCTGGCCTGGCTCCAACAGTGATGGTTGTTTGAGGCCTTGGGGTCAAGTGAGTGTGGTGGGTCTCACACCACAGCCCAGAAATCACCTCCAAAATGGGACCTGGCTGTCCCTCTTGTTGGCAGTCCCATCAGAGAGGCCAAGGCCTGAATGGGCCATGAAGGCCAGACTCCTCTCTCCCTCCCTCCAGGGCAGGGCGGAAGGACGTTGGGCCGTGCCTACATTAGCCACCCCAGGGGAGCAGTTCTGTCAGTGGTAGCAGCAGTGGGTGGCGTTGCACAGACAAGGCGCAGGCATTTGTATGGCTGGGACAGCCAACCCTGCTCAGAATAGGACCAGATGTCACAGTGGTAAATATGCCTGTGTCCCCATCTCCCCTCCCTGCAGTGCTACCAACCGGTGGAGCTGCCCCAATGATAGCGCTGCAGTGGGAGATTTCCAGCAAAGGCCTGGAGGGAAGACACCTGTGGGCCACCACTGTGTCTTTTCTGTGCACAGAGCGCTCCGGTCTCCAGGGCTGCCAGTCAGGCACCTTCCCCCAGCACGGAGTTAAAACAAAACCAGGCTCCCTCCTTGTCCCCCCAGCTGAGAGACACTTCCTTTGCCCATGGCCCAACACGCTGGCCCAGCACAGAGTGGGGGCCCGACGACCTGTATCAGGGCGCTAACCTTCACTGCAGGCCCAAACCATCTGTCATTTCCGAAGGTGCCTCTTTGGCTGGACAGGGGTGGGAAATTAGACAACTTAGCAATAGCGAGACCTCTGCATGCCGTCCCGCCCCCCACCCCCAGCCTACCTGTCTTCTTTGGCTCCGGAGCAAATCCATCTCCTGGGGAGAGCGGAGGCCTGGAGAAGGGGCGATTAATCGAGATGAGTAAAGCAAAGGCTTTGAAATACATCGGCCTGGGTGTCTTAATTTTAACGGGAGAGGAAATCCAGCAGCTGGGACGAGGCCCCAGAAAACCGAGGCAAAGTTGCAGAGCGCCCTGCCGCTTTCCAAGCAGGCCCAGACGGAGTGCTGCTAACCCAGCGCATTAACCCCAGCCTACAAGCTCTTGACAGTAAGTAATATCACATGCATCAATTACCTAATTGCTACTTTGCACGTAACCCAGGCTATGTGCAACACGGTGCCCTGTGCTCTCCAGGGTGTGATGGCTCAGCCCTGGAGTCAGACGCAAGAGAACACGCGGCTTCTTTCCCCAAACTGTTTATTTCCGACTCTGTGTGTGGTTTGCATTCACCCGTGGTTCCTGCCAGACCTGGCCCAAACTGAAGGTGTTGGGACCTGATCCTGAGCAGTGCTGAGTACCTCTCTGCCCCTGCTTCAGTGGGGACTTGGGGGTGTTCAGCACCCTGCTTAGCAATTTCAGACCAGTTTCTTGTCTAGACAGATTTTCAGGCTTTCCTTTCCAGATGTGTTAATAGCAGCAATGCACTTGGCTGGCTCCTTTCATCAGCAGATCTCCAAGTGCTGTGCAAAAATGGTGCCAATCACCCCGTCTAAATCCAAGCAACTTGTCCAAGGTCATGCAGCATGACAGCAGCAGATTGGGGAGCAGGACAGAGGTCTCCTAACCATGGTTCTCCTTCTTGAGCCACTGGCCATCTGTTCCTTCCCGTGTGTGGGCCTTTGCACTTGTGTAGTATCCACCCTGGTGGAAATGTCTGTGAAGAGCAATGTGGTGCTTTCACACACAGACCCTCTGGCTGATCAGTGTTGGCCTTTCGACATTTCTTTGTTGAATCAGGGGCTCTAATGCTCTCTATCGGCACCACAAGAACCTCTCTCGAAGAGCCACCGTCAGGTATAGGGCCGGTCCCCTAGGTTGTCATTCTTGTCTTCTTAAAAGACCCAGAGCCGCGCTAGGAGGGACACCAGCTCAGTAAAGTCAGAAGAGGAACCCATGGTTCCAGAGGAAAGACTGACACCGCCAATAAAATCTAGGAGAATCTCAAGAGTTTCTAGAATTGCAAGGAGGAAAAACAAAAATCCAGGGGAGTGAGGGTGAGGTTACAAAGCAATCTCAGAAAAAGGAGATGGTCGTAGGGTCTGAAAATAAGAGATCGCACCATGACGTAACTCCCTTTTCATCTCCTAAGTAATGCAGTTCAGATAGCCTAAGGATGGCCTGTGGTGCCTGCAGACCTAAGCAATCCTCTTTTATTTGGAAACACGACAGTGTGGTGGCATCCTGAAAGCTTGTGACTTTCACTACAAACAAAAGTACTGGCAGCACTTGATGGAAATCCCAACTGAGAAGATTTTTTTTTCCCACGGAGGTGTTTGCTGTGTGCTCCCGGCATTAATCTCAGAGGAACTGACAGTGAGACAAGAGGCGAGGTTATACAGTGGTGCCTTGACACATCTACCGCTTGCTGCTTCCCATCACGCCGGCTCCACTCCTCTGCTGTGCAACGTTTCACCTGCAAATCTTCTGATAGCACAGCCAAAAAAATGGAAACCCAGAATCCATGGCCAAGAGGAAACTGACTGTGTGAGCGCATGCTCCATGTCCAACCGCAGACAAGGGCTGCTCTGGGCTGTCAAGGTTTTCCCCAATTTGGAAGACACACATTTCTGAGCTTCGTGGAGGAAATAGGGCAAGAGGTGTTGCTATCTGTCAGGTGCCAGTCTCCCATCGAGAAGTCCCATAAACTCCTACCTATGCCTCAAAAAATCTCTTCTTACACCATCTTCTAGGCTCTCTGCATTATCCTCAATAGGCAGGAGGCTGTGAACCCGTGGTGGCCTATGAAACAACCTGGAACCATTTATATTATTATCTGTATTACTTTACAGAGCCCCAGACCATGCTAGGCAATTCACAGAGCAAACAGTGGGATGTGATCTCTGCCCCAAGAATCTCCCAACCTAATTTTAGAGTTGGTACGACGAGTGTGGTTAGCAAACTGTAAAGGAGGGTACAGGCGAAGATGAATGAGGTTATAACAAGACTGCATGGTTGCTTTGCTTAGGCAAGTACATGTATTGATGGTTCAGTTATCCTGTACTGTTAGTATTGACTCAATTCTAATGAGCAACGAGGCAGAAGTGAGTTGTAAGGAAGGGATTTTGGTGGGGAAAGGATGGTGGGGCAATAGCACGTTTCATCCAGAAAGATCTTCAGGAAATTACTTCACCCAGCACTGAAATGCAGCTGCCTCTGGGCTGGAACATGGCAGCGATTTGAGAATGAACAGCAACGGTAGATGACAACTCGGGAAGGATGTGAAAGAGACTGCTCTATTCCATTTGATAGGGCAGGAGGAATTTGGGCAAGCAGAATGTAATTAGCTGGGGCTGGAATTTAGTTATGATTCTGTGATTAACACCACTGTGCCATGGAATCTTTAAAATGACGACCGTTTGACCTTTCATCCAAAACACGGCACTTTTAGCAGCACAGGTCCTCTAACGGACACCATGCTGGGGTCAAGAATCAAGCCTGGATCTCTTCCATGGTCATAAAGAACCATGGGACCAGTGGTCGTTAGTCAAGTGAAAGGGAATGAAGGGTTAAATTTGTTCTACCATTTGTCACACCCCGTGCGCTTTGCTCATTGCAATACGTTCAGCATCGACTTCCCTGCAAACTTAGTCACGAACATATTTAGTTTGTAAAATGTGGCTTCCTGACTGCAGAGATGACATTAGCCATAAAACAGCTCAAATTGTCCCTTGGATTTAAATACGGCCTGCTGCATAAACCATCTTTTATGAATTTCACTTAAGGCTGACAAGTGTCCCTCCCCCTGTTCCCCCCACATCCTTTTAATAACATCAGCGATCTGCACAAAGCCCTTAACTGCTCTCCTTCAGGAAGCAAATAGCCTTAAGTGCACTTTTGTCATGATTACTTCTCACCACGCCGTTTAATAGGGGATTGTACTACCGAGTTCTCGGGCTCTTGATACGTCCTTATCATGTTTGGAAAGAGTCTCGGGGTTCCGTTTCCAACAGGTTTGGCGGAGGGGCACCAGTGCAGGAGACTTGTCCTTCAGATAGTGCTTGGGGCATCAGAGAGGACGTTGACCTTTTTTCATTCCACCCCATTGTCAACTTATGGTGAAATCGTTGCAGCAGCTGGGTCAGAAATCAGCAAACAGAGCTTCATCATGGGGAATTGAAGAAGAGCGCTGTGTAAACTCAAGAGCTTGATTCTCTCACCAACAGAAGTTGGTCCAATAAAAAAATGTTACCTCACCCACCTCGTCAGGGTGACCAAAGACGTTTATAACATAGGAGAGTCAGCCATGCAAGCTTCTCCCACACACGGGGCCTTCAACCTTGGAGCCGCCCCTGGGGAATTGAGGGCGGGCAGGGATTTACAGACTAGGCAGAAACACCTCCCCCTACACACACCTGAGCCCCAAACAAACCAGAACCCAGCTATTTGGAGCCATTGGTTACATCAGTGGGTGCCAACCTCTTGCAGAGAGTCATCAAAATTCCTTGCACTGGTAATGATCCCAGTTCAGCTGGCACCATGCTCTTTATGACGGGGCATGGTCAGTGAATTCCACCAGGGAAGACGCTGAGCGTAGAAGAGACCCGTGCAAAGTTTTGAAATGTGTTGGGTAATCATTTGTAGTAACAACTGTAATAACACTAATGGCTTGCCGTGCTCGTCTCCAAATAGCGATCAACCCAAAGTGATTTACGGTCAGACTGACAAGCCGTAGAGAAACGGCTTCTCCCTGCCACAGAGATCCAACGACTCTGGTAGCTGTTTAGGACAGGAAGGGAAGAAGCTGACCGTAGCAATTTGAAACGGCAGGAGGAATTAAGGGAGACAAAATACAGTTACCCAGATGGGGGCCTGGAAAGAGCCAGTTCGTACTGAAAGAGCCTTGGCCTGGGACTCAGGAGACCTGGGTTACTTTTCTGGCTCTGCCACTGGCCTGCTGGGTGACCTTGGGCATGTCATTTCACTGCTCTGTGCCTCAGTTTCCCCATCTGTAAAATGCAGATAATGCTATTTTGCAGAGCACTTTGAGGTCTACTGATGAGTGTACTGTCAGGGCTTGGTATTAGTAAGTCATCAGACATAACATCGATTAACATTTCAGAGTGGTAGCCGTGTTAGTCTGTATCAGCAAAAAGAACAAGGAGTCCTTGTGGCACCTTAGAGACTAACAAATTTATTTGGGCATAAGCTTTCGTGGGCTGAAACCCCCTTCACCGGATGCCCGTATCTACACGTATCTCCCCCTGAAGACATCACGTTATCTCCAGTTGCACGGCACCATGCTGGGACATCAGGTTGGAACCAACTCAAAGGCAAAATGTGCTGCTAGTGCCTGGAGGGGGGAGGAGGCTCCTTAGGGAGTCTCCCTTCCAAGTACAGACCTTGCGAGAGCTGACTTGAGCACAGCATCATCCGTACTGCCAGCAACAATAACTGCTGAGTTCATTGCCCCGTCGGAGCACCAACCTGCTCATCGCCAGGTCTGCAAACTTCTGCGTCACCTGGCCGCTCAACTGAAGCTGTCTCTCAGCAGCTGTTGCCGTGTGACGGGAGGAGATGATGGAAGTGGCAGGGAGCCTTTTTTATACTCAAACTCTTGGAGTTTTTACAAACCTCATTATTTTAAAACTCCATCAAAAATGTACCAGAAAATCTGTATTGCCTGCTGTTCAGTTAAAAGGTTCCCATCTTGTCATTAGCTGTGAGAAGTTGGTTGATCAGAAAAATTGTGCATCTGTAGAACAATTGCTTTCATCTTAATGCCCCTGGGCTCTCAGCCAGAAGCTCAGTCAACATTTGGCCATCTGTGCCCTCCCCCTACCCCGAGCATTAATATTTCTGGCAGCCCTTTCTCTAAGACGATTATGAGGTTGCAGCCTTCAGCGCCCGAATGGGAGAAGTGGGTTCTGAGATCCCAGCGGTGCGTCACTAGTTTGGAGTCTCAGGCCCCAGCTTTGCAGTTGCAACCACGGTCTGAGCTACCTTCGGCATCAAAGCCAGGGAGAAACATGGTTCTCTGGGGCCTACCCTCCTGCAAAGGGGCTGAGTCAATGGGATCTTGAAGTCAATGGGTGTTTGACACCTCCCAGGAGGAGGCCTGGAGGGCACATACACTGCCGCTGGGTGGTGTGATTCCCGGCACAGGTAGACAGTTTCACGCTAGCTCAGCTGGAGTCAGGGCACTGCAAAGAGCAAGGTGGCTGCTTGGCACTAGCGATGGCTTGGACTAGCCATCCCAATCCAAGCCCACCTCACCCCCGGCTAACCAGAGCAACTGGCAGCGTCACAACTTCCATGCTGCTATTTTTAGCACACTAGTTAGTGTGAGTCTGTCTTCCCGGCCTGGGAATCCCACCTCCCAGCTGCATTGTAGATGTGCCCTGAGTGACAGCCTGATCCGGTTTGATTGGTTTTTGTTCACTGCCAGGAGCCTGCATGGCAGCTGTGCGCGGGGGAGGGATCTCTCCCCTGGAGGGAGGGGATTGGCTGGATGCTGGGTACCAGGTGTAGCTGTTAATTGGATACAGAGTGTGACCCTACGAAGCTTTGAGGAGGGTCGCGGGTCAAGGTGATTTTGAGGTCTCGAGGGGATAAAAAGGGAGCCGAGCCGCAGGGGGAATGAAGGCAGATCCTTCTGGAATGGGAAAGGGCTGGCGGAAGGGAGTTCAAACAGCTCTTTCCAGAGGGAGGCGACTCTTTTAAACTAACAGACCTCCGGCTATTGTCCCAGAGTCACAGAAGAATGATTCCATCAATATCTCCCGCCTCGTGCTCACTTGATCTCTCTCTCCTCACCAGTGTCCTATAGGAGTGTGTTAGCCTGGTACCGATTGGACAAACCAGGGGCTACTGAACTGCTAGACGCAGGCAATGCAGTTTCGACATACTGCCCACCATTCACTGCTGCAAATGAAATACATCCACAATGAGAGGCCAGCGGGCTAGCTCAGAGCTTTCTGTTTTTGGATGGGGCTGCAGCTCTGTAGGAGAAGCAGGCCAGCCAATCAGTTCTCTGTTCTTATCCCCTTTTCAGGTAGAATTTTAATATCTCTGTAGGTCTTTTCTGCTATAGCCAATGTCAATCTGCCCCTCTCCAGTTTAAATTAGCACCCCCTGTTGATCACTCGGGAGGTGCAGATTCAACACAGCAGGAGCAAGAGACAGACAGATTGAAGTTAGCACCAGCTGCGGTGGCAAAATGGACCGATGGATGCTTTTAATAACTGCAAATGCTGATAGATGGTGCTGATAGAAAAGGAGTTAACATGAAGCAAAGAGAGCACTTACTTCCCATCCATGCTTGCCTGCTGCCCACTGGCTCTGCTCCTGATCACACTACTAATGCATAGCGATATCCCAGTCTTTAGCTGGAAGAACTGAAATATACAAATCGCTTGATTTAACAGCTGGACTATTGTAGCATTGCTTTGAGGTTGCTACCATTAAGAGTTAGTTAACGACCAAGGGTTTAAACCTGGTAAAAAAAACAGCCAACTCAGACACAATGAGCTGGCTAAAAACAGAGTATATTTGTTATGCCATTCAGTAAAAAACACTTTTAATGGCTCACATGGCATTTTAGAACAGCTCAAACTGAGAGAAGGTGAATTTTGCAAATGCAAAATCTTATTCATGGATTGGTGTGTTCCTAGTCTTCTAAAAATCTGTATATCAAATTTATATCCATTTTGACAGATGGGGAAACAGGTATAGAGGGATGATGTAACTTAGTTTGGCTGGGGCAGAATAGAATCAAGCTGATGGTTAAAGATTTCTATTGTGGTAGCAACAAATCAGGATTAGGGCCCCATTGTGTTGCGTGCTGTACAGAGAGAGAGAGAGACAGTCCCTGCACTAGAGGACTAACCATCTGAAAGCATCTCCAGCCTCTAGTTCCTAGACCTTGACCCCGCCAAGATATGTAAAACTAGTTGGGTTGAGTCTATTATTCCTTAAGGTTCCATCCAAAGCCCACTCAAATCAAGGGAAGTCCTTCTGCTGAAGAGATTGGATGGACAGGGGATCAGGTCTTAGGAAAGGAGCTCTTCAATTTGCATTGAAAAGGGTAAGTCCACTGCTCCATTTCCACCACACCCTGCTCACTCCAGAACCAGCCATGAGGGCTTGTCTTCACGAGGGGAAAATGGGGTGTTTAACCTGCATTAACTAAAGGATGTTAAAATCCTAGGGTAGACATGGCAAGTTGCGGTTGTAGTGGGCTCCCCCTGGGATTTGCCGGTTTGAATGTTAGTTAATGAATTAAAAATACACCTTTTCCCCTAGTGTCGACATGGCCTTCTAGAGGACGGGGCAACTCAGACTTCCTGGTTCTTACCTGGTTCTGTTTCTCTGCTTTACAAGTGTGACAAAGTGGGGTTTTATTCCTCTTGTTATGCTGCATGGGAGTCTTACTATCCTATACTAATACTGTGTGTACCTCCGTTTCCCTGTGTACTGCACCAATATTTTGGGGGTGGGAATTGGGTGTGCGATTTTTGCTGAGGCCCTGGGGGCAGGTGAGGCTGCCCAGCTGTCTGCATGTAGGCCATGGCTGGTGCCCTTCCTAACCTGAGACCCAGGAGGGGGGGTGCGACCAGGTGACACCTTTTGCCCTGGAAGCAGGACAAAGAGGAGGAGCAACAGGGGTGTTGGAGGTCGGATGGCTGGGAGCTTGGCAGTCTGCTTGCGGGGACAGGAAGAGGGGGAATCCAGGCCGTCTGGCCCAGAACTCCCCAAGGTGGACTTGGCTGAAAGTCACTGATTTCTGTGATAGCAAGCTCTGTTCTACTGAGTCCCTGTAAACTAATAAACCCTTCTGTTCTACATGCTGGCTGAGAGTCACTGCTGACTCCAGGAGCTGGGGTGCAGGGCCCTCCGACTCCCCCTGGAGTCCCGCCTGGGCGGACTTGCTGCGGGAAGCACACGGGGAGGAAGGGGCTACTGAATGCTCCGAGGTCAGACCCAGGAAGATGGAAGCTGTGTAAGCTTCTTGCCCTGGTGACAATCTGCTCCGAGAGAGGAGGCTCCCCCAGAGTGCTGACTGGCTTTGTATGGAGTAGTTCCAGAGCCCAGTAACTCTGGGACAAGCTTTTCATATTTGCATTCATGTCAGCACTGTCTAGTCTTAAAACTACCACTTATCTCATTTCCTCAATCACCTGAGCCCTCTTTATTATATTCAGCCCTCTTGCCAACCTTAGCTGTTGCTTCCTCTCTTCCTACTCTAACCCTTTTCGGGCTGGGACCAGCACTCCTTGCACACCCCAGAACCCCCAGGGATCAGGAGCTGGGCTATGGGATTTAGGACCCAGATCCAGCGGTGCTAATACCCTGCACAGAGGCGCAGCAGGCACTGTTCCAGTCGATAGGCTGGAGGGAAGGCTGCATGGTAGACCTGGTCCCTTTCCCCAGGTTCATGTGTCCGTTTCATCCCCACCCTGGCAAGTCGCTCACCCCCTGTGGCTGTAGAATGCAGCCCTCTTCCTCACCCAGAGGGCAGGGATCGCTTTATTTATTTTAAAGCGGTAATTTGCGTGTGGAACATTTAACACCTCCTAAAGACGAGGAGACACTGTCACTGCCTGTGCTTCCATGGCAACCGCCGTTTGGATGGGTTTCTCAGGGCTGTTTCATAATAATTAATACAGCATGTCCATTCACACGACCCATGTTGGGCGTGCGTGGAGCAGCCACGCTGGGGATTTACCTGCGTCACATGGAAATATTCATGCTAATGAATTAGCAGCAAGAACTTTTTGGGTGGGTTCTGGTGGCTGTGACAAGGCGGGGACACTGCATGTGACAGGCCCATGGCAGCAGTCCAGCTGTCCCTAGTGTTCAGCCATTGAAGCGAACTGGGCGCGAACCTATTTGATAACTGGGATTGGTGGGCGGAGCCTGGCAAAGCAACAAAAGCCCCACCCACTCAGGTGAGGGAGGGGTCGCAGAACCCAAAAATCAACCAATTACAGGGGGACACAAAATGAGGAAACAGAGATCAGGGTGCAGGTCCCAGGGTCAAAACAAGGGACCCACAGCCCAGGAGACGGAAATGCTGCATTGTGCTGGCAAGCATTGAAGCATGAGAAGAAAAAGACGGTTACTCACCGTTGTAACTGTTGTTCTTCGAGATGTGTTGCTCATATCCATTCCATTAGGTGTGCGCGCGCCGCGTGCACGATCGTCGGAAGATTTTCTACCCTAGCAACACCGGCGGGTCGGCTGTGGAGCCCCCTAGAGTGGCGCCTTCATGGCGCTGAATATATACCCCAGCCGACCCGGCGCCCCCTCAGTTCCTTCTTGCCGGCTACTCCGACAGTGGGGACAGGGGGCGGGTTTGGAATGGATATGAGCAACACATCTCGAAGAACAACAGTTACAACGGTGAGTAACCGTCTTTTCTTCTTCGAGTGCTTGCTCATATCCATTCCATTAGGTGACTCCCAAGCCCAACTTAGGTGGTGGGGTCGGAGTGAGACATTGCTGTGTGCAAAACCGCTGACCCGAATGCAGCATCGTCTCTGGACTGCTGCACTAGTGCATAGTGAGCTGTAAACGTGTGGACTGATGACCAAACCGCCGCTCTACAAATGTCCTGGATCGGAACTTGCGCCAGGAAAGCCGTCGAGGAAGCTTGGGCCCTCGTGGAGTGAGCGGTGAGGTGCGGTGCTGAGACACCTGCCAGGTCATAGCAAGTCCGGATGCAAGACGTAATCCAGGAGGATAGGCGTTGTGAGGAGACCGGTGAGCCTTTCATTCGGTCGGCCACTGCAACGAAGAGTTGCGTCGTCTTTCTAAAGTGCTTTGTGCGGTCAATATAGAAGGCCAGGGCCCTGCGTACGTCCAGGGAATGCAAACGTTGATCCTGGCGAGTGGCATGTGGTTTGGGATAAAAGACCGGGAGAAATATGTCCTGGTTGATATGAAATGGAGAAACCACCTTAGGGAGAAAGGCAGGATGTGGACGAAGCTGCACTTTATCCTTATGGAAAACTGTATAAGGGGGCTCGGATGTAAGCGCCCTGAGTTCAGAAACGCGCCTTGCTGAGGTGATGGCTACGAGGAAGGCTGTCTTCCAGGATAGGTACAAAAGTGAACAGGTGGCTAGTGGTTCGAATGGAGGACCTGTGAGCTTGGAGAGAACCAGGTTGAGGTCCCACGTCGGGACGGGCTGACGTTGTTGTGGGTACATCCGGTCTAAGCCCTTGAGGAATCTAACGACCATCGGGTTAGAGAATACCGAGGACGCGAGTTCCCCTGGGTGAAAGGCCGATATAGCGGCCAGGTGAACTCTGATTGAAGATATCGCCAACCCCTGCTGTTTTAGGGAGAGGAGATATTCCAAAATGAGAGGAATGGGTGCCTGCAACGGGGACGTGGCTCGTTGTTCGCACCAACAGGAGAACCGCTTCCACTTGGCCAGGTACGCGGTGCGTGTTGAGGGCTTCCTACTGCTCAGCAGAATCTGTTGGACAGAGTGCGAGCATTGCTGCTCTGCCTGGGTGAACCATGGAGCAGCCACGCCGTGAGGTGGAGTGATTGCAGGTCGGGGTGACGCAGCCGGCTGTGGTCCTGGGAGATGAGATCCGGATATAATGGAAGCGGGATCGGTGTCTGAACCGAGAGTTCCAACAGTGTGGTGTACCAATGTTGTCTCGGCCACGCTGGAGCGATCAGGATTACCTGTGCCTGGTCTCTGCGCAATTTGAGCAGTACCTTGTGGACCAGAGGAAACGGAGGGAAGGCATAAAACAGGTGGTCTTTCCAGGGAAGGAGAAACGCATCCGAGAGGGAGCCCGGAGCTCGACCTTGTAGGGAGCAGAACACGTGGCACTTCCTGTTGTCTCGAGATGCAAACAGGTCTATCTGGGGAAACCCCCACCTCTGGAAGATGGAACGTATGATGTCCGGACGGATAGACCACTCGTGCGTCCGGAAGGACCTGCTGAGTCGGTCCGCTAGAGTGTTCTGGACTCCAGGGAGGAAGGATGCTGTGAGATGGATTGAGTGGGCGATGCAGAAATCCCACAGGCGAATGGCCTCTTGGCATAGAATTGACGAACGTGCTCCTCCTTGCTTGTTGATGTAAAACATGGCCGTGGTGTTGTCGATGAGAACTAACACACAACGGCCACGTAGGAGATTGAGAAATGCTTGGCACGCCAGGCGCACCGCCATCAGTTCCCGAACATTGATGTGCAGGGCTAACTGGGGTGCAGTCCACAGGCCCTGGGTATGGTGTTCGTTGAGATGGGCGCCCCAACCCAGAGATGAAGCGTCTGTGACCAGGTGCAGAGAGGGCTGTGGGGTGTGAAAAGGCATCCCCTCGCAGACCACATTGTGATCTAGCCACCAGGTGAGGGAGGTCAGGACCGAGTTCGGGGCCGTGACCACCATGTTCAGGCTGTCCCGATGTGGACGGTATATTGATGACACCCAGGTCTGGAGTGGGCGAAGCCGAAGTCTGGCATGCCTGGTTACGTACGTGCAGGAAGCCATGTGACCCAGCAGGGTAAGGCACGACCTCACCGTGGTAGTTGGGAAGGCCTGTAGCCCTTGAATGAGGCTCGTGATGGTGCCAAAGCGGTTGTCTGGCAGGATGGCTTGTGCACGTCTGGAGTCTAGAACTGCGCCGATGAAATCTATTCTCTGGGTAGGTTCTAGAGTGGATTTGTCCTTGTTGAGTAGGATGCCCAACTCGTTGAATGTGTGCACTATCTTGTGGACGTGAGCTTGAACTTGCTCTTTGGTGCGACCGCGTACCAGCCAGTCGTCTAGGTACGGGAACACCTGTATCCCTTGCCGACGAAGGTACGCTGCCACGACAGCCATACATTTTGTGAACACTCTTGGGGCCGAGGATAGGCCGAAGGGAAGGACTGCAAATTGGTAGTGCACCGTGTTTACCACGAATCGCAGGAAGCGTCTGTGAGGTGGGTAAATTGAGATGTGAAAGTATGCGTCTTTCATGTCGAGGGCGGCGAACCAGTCTCCAGGATCGAGGGAAGGGATAATGGCCCCCAAAGAGACCATGCGGAACTTCAACTTTACTACGAATTTGTTGAGTCCGCGCAAGTCCAAGATGGGCCGTAGACCTCCTTTGGACTTGGGGATCAGGAAGTAACGGGAATAAAATCCCCTGCTCCTTAACTCTATCGGAACCTCCTCTATGGCCCCCATGGCCAGGAGCGTAGAAACCTCCTGTATAAGAAGTTGCTCGTGAGAAGGGTCCCTGAAGAGGGACGGGGAAGGGGGGTGGGAGGGGGGGATAGAAGAAAACTGGATAGCGTATCCCCTCTCCACCGTGCGGAGGACCCAACGGTCCGAAGTTATAAGGGACCAAGCACGGTGGAAGTGGGAGAGATGATCCCGAAAGGAGGGGGCTGGATCCTGGGGGATGACTGGGGCGCCGTCCTCGACCGCACCTTCAAAAGTTCTGTCTGGGGCCTGAAGGTGGTCTAGGTGGCCCCTGGTTCTGGCCGGGTTGAGGGCCGGTCCACCTTCTCCTACCACCTCGCCCTCGCCTCCGCCTCCGGGCCGAGTCTTGTCTCTGACGAGGCGGGGGGGGTAGAAGCGCTGAGGCTGCAGCCTAAAAGGTCTGCGCTGAGGGCCCGCAACATGCATCCCCAGGGAGCGCATGATTGTTCTCGAGTCCTTGAGGCTCTGCAGGCGAGAGTCCGTCTTGTCCGAGAACAATCCATGTCCCTCAAAGGGCAGATCCTGTAGGGTTTGCTGCAGCTCCGGAGGCAAACCCGAAACTTGAAGCCAGGAGATCCTCCGCATAGCGATACCCGAAGCCAGAGTCCTCGCAGCCGAGTCTGCTATGTCCAAGGAGGCCTGCAAGGAGGTCCGAGCCACCTTCTTACCCTCCTCTACCATGGCTCCAAATTCTTCCCTGGACTCTTGGGGAATCAACTCCTTAAACTTCCCCATAGAGTTCCAGGAGTTAAAATTGTAGCGGCTCAGTAGCGCCTGTTGGTTCGCCGCTCTAAGTTGCAGCCCTCCGGCTGAGTAAACCTTACGGCCAAACAAATCGAGCCGCTTAGCCTCTTTTGATTTAGGCGCTGCAGCCTGCTGGCCGTGGCGCTCTCGTGCGTTCACTGATGCCACCACCAGTGAACACGGTTGGGGGTGGGTATACAAGTACCCGTAGTCCTTAGACGGGACAAAGTATTTCCTTTCCACCCCTCTCGCTGTGGGTGGGATAGAGGCAGGAGTTTGCCATATCGTATCCGCATTAGTTTGTATCGTGCGGATCAGGGGTAACGCCACCCTCGATGGGGCATCCGCTCCGAGGATGTTCACGATAGGATCCTGCACTTCCACTATCTCCTCCGCCTGCAGGTCCATATTACGGGCCATCCTACGCAGGAGATCCTGGTGAGCCCGAAGATCTATCGGGGGGGGACCTGTACATGAAGTGCCCGCCACTGCCTCATCCGGCGAGGAGGAGGAAGATGCCTCCGGTGGTACTGGATCCAGGGGGGGGTCCTGATCCCCCTGCTCTTGGGTCGGAGCATCACCTGTACTTGGGACTATGGTGTCAGGTGGCGTGGACACGGAAGTCTCCATACCTCCTGGCGGAGGCCGAGAGATGGTGGATTCTGGGGCCCTTCTAACCGAGTGACCCGAGCGAGAGGTCGATGGTATTGGAGCCCCTTGCTCCTGGTGGTACGCCCATGGGGTCCAAAACGACCAGTGAGATGGGCCATGAGAGTGGTCCTCTGCCATCTCCTGCCAATGGCCCAAGTTCCGTTCCTCGGCTTGCCCTTGAGGGGGGTATGCCGACCTCGACAGGTCCTCCGAGGAGCGAGACACCGATCTTGACGGCCATGGCGGTGCCGAGAGAGACGAAACGATCCCCGTGGGCTGCGGTGCCGTACGGTACCGGTCCGGAGATGATCTATCTCTGCGCGGTGCCGGTGAACGGTGCCGGGACCGCGATCGGTGCCGATGACCTCGTCGGTGCCGGGAGCCGGATCTGGACCTCGACGAGGACCTGGAGTATGCCCGGTGCCGGGAGCGGCCTCTCGACGTCGAACGTCGACCGTAGCGGTGCCGAGAACTACGTCTCGACGTTGATCGGTGCCGACGATCATAGCGGTGCCGAGACGTAGAACGGTGCCGCGACGAAGATCTTGGCCGCGAGTACGACCGGTGCCGAGGTGATATTCGGTGCCGGGACTGCGAGCGGCGTGGGGACCTGCTTCGGGACCTGGACCGGTGCCGAGGTTCCAGCCCTTGCGATGGAGGGCGCATCAGGGCAGGTTTCCCCCTTGACTGGACCGGGCGAGTCAACGGTGCCGTCGGTGCCAGTGGTTGAGGTGGTGCCGGCTCTGTGAGAGCTATCAAGTCTCTCGCCGCCACGAAGGTCTCCGGAGTCGACGGGAGTTGTATTACCGCCGGTCTCGGTGGAGACGCTATCTGCACCGGACTCAACGGCCTCGGTGCCGGAGTCGACAGTGCTGGAGGCACCTGTTTCCGGTGCTCCGCCGGCGCACTCGGCTCTACCCCCGGCACTGGGGGAGCCGGCGTCTTCGGCACAGCCGCCTCCATCAGGAGTTGCCGGAGTCGAAAGTCCCGCTCTTTCTTGGTCCTTGGTCTGAAGGCCTTACAGATCTTGCACTTATCTGTTTGGTGGGACTCTCCCAGGCACTTCAGACAGGAGTCGTGCGGGTCGCTCGTGGGCATAGGTTTAGCGCAGGAGGCGCACTGCTTGAAGCCGGGAGCTTTGGGCATGAGCCCGGGCCCGCGGCCGGGGGAGAAAGGGGGAGACGACCCCCTTAGTCCCCTGGACTATTATAACAACTATAACAACTTTGAAACTACTAACTATTTAACTACAAACGCTAGAACTATAACTATAACTATAACTACAACTGTGAACAACAAACAAAGCTAGGGAGAGTGGAGGACAGCTATGCCGCGCTCCACAGTTCCAACGACCGTCAGGGGCGGTAAGAAGGAACTGAGGGGGCGCCGGGTCGGCTGGGGTATATATTCAGCGCCATGAAGGCGCCACTCTAGGGGGCTCCACAGCCGACCCGCCGGTGTTGCTAGGGTAGAAAATCTTCCGATGATCGTGCACGCGGCGCGCGCACACCTAATGGAATGGATATGAGCAAGCACTCGAAGAAGAACTTGTGTCTCCATAACCCATTCAGCCCTGGGCCTCTCAGCTTGGACTGAAAATTGCAGCAATGGATATGGATGTCAGTGGGCACAGGCCAGAAATGGGACCATTTCTGGAGCTGGGAGAATAATATGGAACAGATTTATAAACAACCCTCCCCCCCGCAAAAAAATCACAAAACCAAAACCCCCTTTTTTCTCTGGCAGTTGGTATGTACCGGGTTCCTGATTGGATGAGTCTAACTCTTAGAAGCAGGTGTCCTGATTGCAAATTCAAATATTGATGATTTGTGTGAATATTCAACTATTCAGGGACCATACCCAATGTGCATTATATGAAAAAAAAGATCCTTATGGACAAACTCTGCCTTCATATATTCCTATTCAGGCTGGAATTTGGTCTATAATGATTAGGAAGAAGCATCACAGAGATGACAAACTTCTTGTCAGTATTCACACCCTTATCTTAAAATGGGCCATTTGACTTTCAGCCAGGAACTCCTACTCAGAGGTCAGCAAATTTTGAACTTCAGTGGGAGTAGAGGATGTTCATCGTTGACAGGATTGGGCCCTACATTAATTGTTTGCAACATAGGCCAGAAAGAAGCTGTCATGTTAATCTCCAAATGGGGATAAGACAGCATAACCATCACACTCAGGATCAGATTCCAAAACTGTTGTCTAGGGACAACAGATTTATTCTATATCCATTGCTTTGTTATTGGTCTAAGGCAGGACACAGAGAGTAACCTGCACGTCCGACCACCCGCCGTCCCTTCCCCACCACCGGAGTCTGTCAGGGAACAACGTTCCACTTCTCTTGGGCGAAGCGGATCAAAGTTCCACCTGCCTTCTAGCTGCAATTGCAATGATAAAGGCAAAGGTATAATAAGAGCCTGCAGCCATACCACCTCAGGCTGTGATCGGATCAACTTTCATATGCTAAACAGGAGCAGGCTTAGTCAGTACTTGGATGGGAGACCACAGAGGAAAACCCAGATGCTGCAGGTTGCGGTGTTAAGAGAAAGTGGAGGGGGGGGGGGGCTTTGCCTTCTGAGCCATGGCCCCAGAGTGGGGCGAGGGGCAGTGGCCTTTCAGAGGAGACAAAATCCAAGGATTAAATCCATTTCAGTCATTGACAGTCCCATGGTACTGCTCACAAGCGGAGTGCGAGCAGCGGTCCCCTGGCCAAATTGCAATTTGGGTAATTACGTTCTGCCAACCTTGATTCCCCTGCTGTCTCGATTGGCTACGGCCTTCAGAGGCAATTCTCTGCCTAGACATTTTTCTGGCCTTTTTTCCCCCTGCTGACTAAACTCAGAAAAGAAATCTGGCTGTGAAGAATGGCTCAGGATCAGCCTGAAAGGCCCCGAAAAAAGGAACACTTCAGAAGTAAACTCCGGGGGGGAGGGAGCGTAGTCTTGCGGCTGAAGCACTACAATGGGAGGCAGGAGTTCTGGGTTCTGTTCCAAGCTCTGTCCCAGACTGAAGCGCCTTGGGCAAGCCACTGCGGCTCTTTGTGACTCATTTCCCCATTCATGAAGGATTGTGTGTTTATTTTATATTGCCCTTAGCATCTCCCGGCTGGCCCCCGATGCGCTAGGCGCTGTACGAACCCATTACAAATGGTAAAGAGTGTATAATCCAAAATAGCGACCGACTTCACGGAGTGTTGTAAATAGGGTGACCAGACAGCAAGTGTGAAAAATCGGGACGGGGATGAGGGGGGTAATAGGAGCCTATATAAGAAAAAGACCCAAAAATCGGGACTGTCCCTATAAAATCGGGACATCTGGTCACCCTAGTTGTAAAGTCCGTTGAGATCCACAAAGGACAGGCCTCTCTGCAGGGCAAAGAATTACTGATGTGCCAGCCAAGAGCTCTGCCTCCCCTTCCTGACCCAACTGCCTCATGCTGAGTGAAATGGTTGAGTCCAGGATGCTGGGTGATCAATGGCCAATGTAAATTAGATCGGAGAGAGGGGGAGAAAGAGACAAGAACCTGGAGCTGTGCCTTGGTAATAATTTAAAGAGGGCTGATAGAGCCTAAAATCAAACCTAAGCAATGGAAGGACCCGGCGTTATACTTGGCTCCCACGCTCAGGAAAAAGAAACCCACCCCTCTCCAGCTCAGGGAGTCAACTGGTTTTCCAGTGCCTGATAATGCCATTGCAACGGAACCATTCCCATGTGCCTATGAATTTTTGCAAGAAGAGTGCGGATAAATCTCAATCAGGCTGCATTTACTGTGTGTATTTTTAATTAAAACCTGCCACGACTTCCATTTATGGTGTGGGCAAGATCATGCCACAGGGAGGATGCCGTTTTGAAGACCAGGCCACTCCACCCCATCGCCATGACCTTGCACACGCGGTGTGTGCCAGGGTCACACCGGGGGGGAGGAGGCAGGACGCACTTCAAAACGGTGTGGTCCTTGTGTGATACCGGGCAACGCCACAGTCAGGTTTGTCTCGGTACTGGACAGAGGGCAAGCCAGAAAAAAACAGGACTGTCCGGCTTAAAACCAGACAAATGGCCTACATCCATTCTAGCTGCCAGAATCCGTCTGGACGTTTCAATTGATCTAAGACGGGAACCTTGGCTTCTATGTGATTATTCTTTGCTGTCTAGGTTAAAGTCATGGAATGAGAATGCCAAGTCAGAAGGGGTTAGAGCTGCCTGGTAGAGCCTCCTTACGAACCGCCAAAAGGTTAATCGAAGAGATCCCCAAAGGTTTTCAAACAATTTCACTGGCAATCCATCAAGGGCAGAAGCATTCCTCGGCTGAAGGGAGTTTTCATTCTGTCCCCGCTGAACGATCTCTCCCGGATTGATGCAGCGTCGTCTAATGTCACCTGTCAAAGGAGATGGGTCAGGCAGCTTCATCTGCTCTCTTCTGGGGTGCACTGTTTCCATACTGAGAGCTTGGGAGAACCTTATTGGTTTTGATTGGTGGGATAATAGCATCACCGTGCTTTTATTGGCAGACTTCCCTCTTTGTCAGCAAAGCTGTCCCTTGCACCCCTTTCTGATTCAGGCTCCTACACAAAGTATCCTGCTTAGGGCAAGAAAAAGATCAAACCACTGAATTCCTCCATGATTATTCGTATTGCCACAGTGCCAGGGGTGAAAGTAACTTAAAGGACTTACTGGTATGCTGGAGTCCTGAGCAGGGGGTGTGGCCTCATCCGGAAGAGGCGGGGCCTTTAAATACCCAGGCCCTTTAAATCAAGATTTAAAGGCCCCGGGGCTCCAGCTGTGGCTGGAAGCCCCAGGGCCTTTAAAACCACCCCCAAAGGCTGCAGAGGCGGCTGGGAGCCCTGGGGCTCAGGGGCGATTTAAAGGGCCTGGAGCTCCGCTGCAGTAGCAGCAGCTGGAGCCCCGGGCCCTTTAAATCACCGCCGGAGCCCTGCCGCTGCTACCCCGGTCGCTGCAGGGAGCCCTGAGCCCTTTAAATCACCAGCCTGGGGAAGCTGGTCCAGTCCAGCACGGCGTACTGGCTCTTGCTGGTATGCTGTACCGTATCGGCTTACTTTCACCTCTGGCTAGTGCCTTGGAGACCCATTGTGCTAGGCGCTGTACAAAGACAGAACAAAAAGACAGCTCCTCCCCCAAAGAGCTTCCAATCTTATTTCATTGCGATAATTCACATTCCTCCCGCACCTCTCCTCCTACGCTCTCAATGTGCGTTACAAGCATTGGTGGGTTAAAGCCTCCTTCCACCTGTGTCGTTCACATTTTACATCCGGGGATATTGAGGCAGAGAGAGGCGAAGGGTACTGCCCAAGGGAACAGAAAATCTGTGCTCGTGTGGAGACTCCTGCCTCCCGGGACAACAGCAGCAGCAATACGTTAGACAGCAGAGGTCCATAGCGCCGCATGCCGTGACCACGTTGTACGGCTTTATTCCGGGCATCTAAGAGCGCCATGGATTTATTCCTGAGCTGGTGGAGCCAGGTGAATCGCATGTCACTGCTGCCAGTACTCGAATGGGCACTGTCCCCACCAGTCTTTGCAGCTCGATGTGCCGGCTGGCAGTGACCAGTGATGACTTCAGTGCTCTCAAGGCCAGATCTCACTAGCCTCCCAGGCTAGCGCGTTAAAGCACAAGACCAACCTTTCCACTGTAGGCAGTCATTCTCCACAGCATGGGTCATTCTTGTCCAGGAAAGTGGAAACATCAGTAGCTGAAATTTAGACCCTCTCCTTTGAATTCTTCCAGTAGGAGCAAAGTTTGTCCTTTATGGAAGTGGTTAAGCCTTCCCCACCTCCCCCATAACCCACAGATATCCAGGCCTCAATTCGGAGGGCCCTTGCCATGCCACTCCTAGACAACATAGCTCCTCCAGGAATTTGAGCAACCTGTGGCTTCCCTGATCACAACTCCCTGAGGCCAGGTTTTTCGGATGATGGAGAGGGAGTTGGTTGATCTGCCTTAAATTCAGGCTGCTGATCCTGGTGCGTTTACGGCTGGGGAGATGAGCAGAATCTGGTGATGCCCGGCTGATCCGCTCCTGGAACTGGAACCCCATTTTCAGGTCCCCCTTTACCCAGAGCTGTGGCGAGGATCAGTATCCGGGCTGGCACATGTCCCTTTCCTTTCAGAAGCAGCTCCTCCCATCCCCTTACTGACAGCAGACTCTCACCTCTTGAAGTCCATTCTATTATTAGACTTCCTCCCGCAAAACACTGCGCTGGCTTCATCCCTCAGCTAAAATCAACATAATTTGGGCTGTTCTTGCAAGAGTTTATAAGATCGTTAACACCTAAAACCAAGCAGTTAAATGCAACTCTCTGCTCTGTTGTGAGGAATCAGGGAGATAAACAGCTGTTGTTGGGAGCAGGGGAACACCACCAGGACTTGGAAGCTTTAGAATAAAGCCTTTCCTGAAAGGATCTCAGAATGCTCTCCCCAGGGTGCCACGTTTACACAGCAGACAGTTAAAGCAGGGGAAATTAAGTGACTTGCCAGAAACCAGGCAGTGAGTGAGTGGCAGAGGCAGGAGTAGAACCCAGGTGACCATCCACCATTCTCTAGCTGCTCGGGGCACCAACTGTTGTCGCAGGAAAATCAAAACTTTGAGCTAGCTTCTTGCTAGGTCGAAAGGCCTTTTCAATTCAGCTTCAATAAAAGAAAATAGTCAAAGAAGAGTTTAAGATGACCTGCTAAACCCAGGGTTGTGAGTTCAGTCCTTGAGGGTGCCGTTTAGGGATCTGGGACAAAAATCTGTCTGGGGATTGGTCTTGCTTTGAGCAGGGAGTTGGACTAGATGACCTCCTGAGGTCCCTTCCAACCCTGATATTCTATGATTCTATATTGAAGTACTATCATGAACTGATGGCTAGTCTGTATTTGTACCCTGCCCTCCACAGGACGGAATCATACCAGCTTAACTACGTTATCGGCCCATAATGTTAACAGAGGAGATTCTCCTTTAGCTGAGGTGTTAGGCACCTGGACTTTTGGAGGAGGATTCCTGCTGTTGCCATGACGTTCTGAATGACCACAGCATGCAGCATGGTGACAAACATCAAATTCCTAGGTGGGCAGATGTCTGTCTAGGTTTTTATACCAGACTCATCACCATAGCAGAGGAGGGCCTGGATTTGTTACAACATATAGAGAAAATTGCAAGGCTTTGGTTGTTTCCGCACAGATCCTGGCTGCGAAACGTGACATCTGCTTGTGTCTTCTTCACTTCTGCCGTGTGTTAAATCAAGTTCTTTGGAAGTCGCGTGCTTTGCAGCCATTCAGGGACGCTGCTGCAGCCGCCCTCGGCTCGCGGTTCATTTCCAGGTAGGAATGCAGAATGAGGCCGCCACTGCTGCAGGAGGCACATAAGCAGATGTAATTGCGCCCACCTAATTAAAAGGGTGACCTTTCTAGTTGCAGCTGTCTTGTGGCAGAACAGCTCTCTTTCAGAGAGATCATTGTTTCGGAAGGTAGATGTTCAGGAGACCGGGGAACCCTGTGAGAGGAACCAGCAGGCCGCACGAGGAGAAGGTAATTGTGCTCTCCCCTGTTAGCACAGAAACAGTTTTTCTATTCAAGCTTGCAAATGACCTTCTCCAATCAAACATTAACTTTGCAGCAACACAATCATTAGGGAGAGTTTGTAGTCTTTAATAATTGACGCTTTTATTAATCCACAAGCTCCATTTTCAATCACAAGTCTCTCAAATTAATTTCATTGCCATTTCTGATCCGTCGGGGAGAAGCCATTTCAAGATGGAGAAGGGAGTGGGGACAGCGATAGCCCATTGCGTTTCCTAAAGGGACTGGATTCGCTCCTGGAACTGTAATTGTGTAGCTCATTAACTGAACCGCCAAACATAAGGGCAAGGATTTCTGAAGCAGAAACTCAGAGAAAGGATTACTGGCAGCCACGCCGGCCAAAATCCAGATCAAGAAAGGCCACAAACTTTCAGAGATCCGACGCTTCAGCAGTCGCTTAT
Source organism: Trachemys scripta elegans (assembly GCF_013100865.1). Lineage (NCBI taxonomy): Eukaryota > Metazoa > Chordata > Testudines > Emydidae > Trachemys > Trachemys scripta. Next base: position 9,213,068 of record NC_048317.1, on the reverse strand, counting down.
TATCGGCGAAAGAAAGGGAAACAGAGGGGGACATCAGCACCTGGGGGACTAATTAGCTCCTTTAGGAAGAAGGATCATCTTCTTTACAGAGCAAACCGAGAGTGGAGCGAGAAATACCCAAATGTATACTGTGCACATGTGGCACAGGTAAGTCCTACCTGCAGGGTGGCAGATAGCCTGAACTAAGCAAGAAAAGGATTTCACTACTTAGATTGCAAGTGTTTTCAAGCAGGGACTTTTTTGTTCTGTGTTTGTACAGCGCCTGGCACGACGGGCCCCTGGTCCGTGACGAGGGGTCCTAAAGGTGGCTGCAATACAAATGTAAAAGCAGTTTAATGAGCTTGTAGAGAGGGAATCACTTAGTCCTCCCTCCTTGGAGCTGGGATTGGGCAACAAATCTCCACCAGTCTCCCATGCGCTAGACCTCTTCACCATCTCCCATATGGTAGCCTATAAAAGGCCCCTTTTTCTCTCACTAAGACAGACCAGCAGCAGGGACAAGTCGCCTCCCCCCGCTCCCAGCAACAGGGCCACTAGCAGCCCCTCCAGAATCACACTGTCTGGTGCACATCAGTAGTTGCCAGGTGGTGGCCAACAACAGGGCCTTGTGCTCCCTTCCCCACCGAGGTGAAGGCAGACTCGGCTAGCTGCAGCACGCCCCAGTGACGGCAGCAGAACCTGGCTTCACCGAACAGCTGCTGTGCATTTTGCAGTGGGCTTGGGAGCAGGCAGGACAAGCAAGGACCAGGCAGAATGCAGCTAAGCTCATCTTCCCTGCCTACGGCTCTGACCTCACTTCACCATCTTGCTCTTCTTGAACCCGTCCACTGGTTCCCGGTTCTCCACCGCATCAGGTCCAAGCTCCTTGACATCCCCCCCCGGACCATCAAAATTCTGTCCCTCCCCACTTATCACCCCCTCTTCCTGCCCCAGGCGCTTAGCTGCCCCACTTGAGTCTTCTACGTTAGTCCCTGCATGTGGAACACGCTGCTCGTACTGACCTGCGAGGCCGCTCGCCCCCGGCTCACCTTTTCCACAATGCCCACAAAAAACTGGCGAATAAAAAGAGTAGGTGGAGGGGCCTTGTTATTGGAAGTGGAAGCCTGTGGAGTGGGAAAGCCATCTGTTGAAAATTCTCCCTCGTGGTTTCCTGCCGCTGCCAGGTAGAGCTGAGGTGTGTTTAACAACAACAAAGCCAAAACATAAATGGTGAATATAAAAACCGGGCACGATTCAATGTATCCACTTCCCCCCACCCTGTGTTGCTTGTCACCTAAAGATATATCAACACCGCAGTCAAGCAGGGGTCTGACTGCAGCACCTGCAGACATAGCAAGCTCAGAGCTAGATTGGCTAATCAAATAACCATAGCAGGGAATCAGGACAGCCCGGGCTCGCCCCTCGAGTGGATACCCAAAGTCTTCAGGAGGCCCTCGCTGCCATGGCTTCACTGCTATTGTTATCGGAGCCAGCTAGATCAAAGCTAGCGAGGATATGTCTATGCGTGCTGCTGTCAGACCTCGGATTGCAGGGGAGACGTTCCCTTAGATTGGAAGCCATTCAGGGCTTGGCTGTGTGCACTTCATAGATTCTAGGACTGGAAGGGACCTCGAGAGGCATATTGTGGCACTGCCAGAATACAAATAATAGGCTAGAGATTGCTATGCAAATTGACAGGTGAGGTGAATAACAGGGTAAGCAGCAGTGGTTAATGTAGGTTAAATAACTATTAAACATCAGAGGGGTAGCCGTGTTAGTCTGAATCTGTAAAAAGCAACAGAGGGTCCTGTGGCACCTTTGAGACTAACAGAAGTAGTAGACTAACTTCTGTTAGGGTACATCTACACTACAGCGGGGAGTCGATTTAAGATACGCAAATTCAGCTACGTGAATAGCGTAGCTGAATTCGACGTATCGCAGCCGACTTACCCCGTTGTGAGGACGGCGGCAAAATCGACTTCTGCGGCTTTTTGTCGGCGGCGCTTACTACCACCTCCGCTGGTGGAGTTAGAGCGCCGATTCGGGGATCAATTGTCGCGTCCCGACGGGACGCGATAAATCGATCCCCGAGAAGTCGATTTCTACCCGCCGATTCAGGCGGGTAGTATAGACCAGACCCTAGTTTCAAAGGTGCCACAGGACCCTCTGTTGCTTTTAACTATTAAACGTGGATTAGACTGAAAAAAGAAACAAGGAAACAAGTTCTATTGTATCCGTGCCCTTCCTTCATTGGTCTTTTTAGATTATAGACTGCAGGGCAGGGATCTGTCTTCCTGTTATCTGTCTGTAAAGTGCTTAGCACAGCAAGTCACAGTGACAGAAGTAAAAATGGCACCTACATCGCAGGACTTTGCAGACCTATACTTTAGCCCCTAGATAATTCTGCGTTTTTAGTATGAAAGTTGATTGGGAACATGCCCAATAATTATTGAGCAGAAACTCCCTCAGCAGCGACTAACCTTTGCCTTTGTGTTGAGAAACATTTTGTCTTTCTAAGTATTGTTGCCATTTAGAATCACAGCGTGAGAATCAGATTGGTAATGCATTACTTCATGCCATAAAAACATAGTCAAACTCATGGTTTCAATTCCTCCAGCTTCTCCCCTGTCAGTACCTAAGTGGGACTCCCGCTGCTCTCCATCACATTGCTGCATTTCCTTCCCTCCTTCTTTTGAGCTATCGTAAATCAAAAACAAATTAAAATAGAGGCACCAGAAGGCATCAAACTCTTTTGCTAATATATACATTTAGTTTTTTTCTTCTCAGTAAATTTTTTGCTGCTGCGGGCAAGTCAAGTCACATCACATGGGAAAGCCAAATAGTCTTCAAGGGAGATAAATTCCCTCATGTAGACTAGTATACAATCCCTCATGCCTGGTTCAGTAGAATACCACCTCATTAATACTTAGCACTTACCCAGGGTTCTGCACCTTTAAGGCGCTGGACAAAAACATTAACTGATCTTCCTAACATCCCCAGCATCCCCTTCCCGCCCCCAACATGAAAGGCAGGTAAGTAGATGGGGAAACAGATACAGAAAGGATAAGTGGCTTCCCTGAGATCACCCAGCAGTCAGTGAGGGAGCTGGGATTAGACTTCAGAAGTTCCTGGCTCCTAGTTCTTATTGAATGTTGGACGCAACGCTCTGCAGCCCAACATGTAACAAAGGAATTGTAACAAATCCAGAACAGATTGGACATCATAAAAATGGATTTTTAATTATAAGTCTATAGGATGAGACGATATAATGCTAAGGACTAGATTCCTGTTAGCTGAACCACTCAGTTCAACAATTACAAAGGATTATTTTAATATATATTTATAAACAAAGCCCTATTTCAAACACCTGTGTTATGTAGCTATGCAAAAGGCAGGCAGATCCCCTTTATCTACACATTTGTAGTGCCTCTGGATACCATGGTGACTGGCACCCTAGAAATCTATGGGTTTATATATACACACACAGACTAACGACCCTTGACTGCATTCTGCATAGCTGAACAACATGCACTTGAAAAATGTTCTCACTGAAAACTAGCAGAGCTGCTTGTATTTATTATGCCAGCTTTGCCCAAATAGAGTGAACTTTAAGGCCTCACCTTGTTAGTTCTATACAACACAAGGTTGGGGCTCGGAGATTTTTGCAAACGTAAGTCAGTCAAGTTTTTACATATGTACACACTCTGCCATGCAGAACATTTAACAGCAGGACGGCGGGACAATGGTGAAACATGCTACTAAACCCAGCTCTGCCACAGACTTCCTGTGTGAATCTGGGCAAGTCACTTAAAGCGAGATTTTCAGAAGAACTCCGCTTACATCCAGGCACCCAAAGAGATGCTGAGGCTCTTCTGACAATCAGACCACCATGGTAGCAATTTTGTGCGGAGCTCTTTAGAAAAATCTGGCCGTGTCTCAGTACCTCAATTCCCAATCTGTCAAATGGGAATTACTATTGCTTCTTTTGTGTGTCTTTTCAGACTGTTTTACTCTTCAACGCAGGGGCCGCTCTCTCTGTGTACATACAACACTTAGCACAAAGGGGCCCCGATTTTGGTTGAGTCCTAATCTCACATGCACTGCTGTGTTGGTGTTGCACTGAAAAGATTTTAAAGGCCTGAGTTTTGCACGATTGCACTGGAGAAGCCAGGAGTGAGCAGATGTAGATCACCCCCATAAATGCCAATAAAACCATCATACAAGAAGAACTTTGTGTATTTTTAATACTATGGAGGGAGACTATTTTTGAATTTTTTTTTTTTAAATCTCTGTACTTTTTGGCTACTCCACCTTGAAATCTGATCATCTTCATTAGCATGAGTCCAACTGGTACAGACCTTGTAGGAAGAAAATTAATTAACCCTGACAAATATTTGAAATGGATCTAAAATAGCTTTTCTGTATAAGTAAATATGATTAAACTCAATTATCCCTCAAAGCTAGAAAAAGTGCTGTATCCCATTGCAAATGGAGGAGATTCCCAGCTCCTTTCCACCTGTTTCTAGCCCTCATGATGCATGAGCTATTGGGTCTTAAAACTAGTCACTGATCCTGGATTAAATATTGCCCATTTGCACTTCTGAACAGTAACTTCCTTCTGGGGAAGGGGCCACATTTTGATGGAAACAGCAATAAGGCGGGTGGGTTTCAAAATAGCCACAGCTCTTTGAAGGCTGCCTCTGACTAGGGGGTTTGTAATGCTACAAGTTGTCCTGAGGGAGATAGATAATGGGCAGAGTGCAGCTGAAAAGGGCAGAGGTGCAAAATAAATGTGATTTATCATATGGATACTACCACTATGTATGGGAGACGTGTTTGAAATTCATCATATACAGCAATAGAATTACCAGCATTAACTATTAACTCTTCAAACAAGAGTCTATATTTGTTTCCATTGCTTTAAAAGAAAGTTTCTGACTATACAGGGGGAAGCAGTTTTTAAATCAGTACACAGCCTCATTCAAGGAAAATGTACTTATAACAAAGGTATAATCTATACACAAATCAAGGCATGGATTTACCGGACTGAATTTGACCCTCCGTCACCTCAAAAGTTTCTGTGAAATAAAATTTTGAGATGCCGGTTTAAAAAAGAAGGGAGTTTTAAAAATATTTTAGCTATTGAATAAGTGTTCATGATTCACATTTTAATCAGATGGTCTCATCTACGATAGATGTTATGGGCCCTCTTGTGGTTATTTCTGCAACTTAAAATTTCCAGTAAAATCCCAGGTTGTTTCCATGATACATGACAATCAGAGATAGGTACAAACAGCAACATTTAGATCCAGATCCAAATTTACTCCAAGTTCAGAGGTGTTCAGATCTGGGGTTTTGGTTTGTGCTAATCTCTGATAACCACCTACTACTACTGAGAGCTTCTATAACATTTTAAATCAGAAAATCTCAAAGTGTTTTACAGACAACTAAGCCTCAGAATACCCCTATAAGGTAAAGCAGTATTAGACTCATTTTACAGATAGGGAAACTGAAGCAGAGAATTTAAGTGACCTACCCTAGGACTCACAGGGAATCAGAAGGGAACACAGGAGTCCTGAATCCCCACAGTTGGCTATAACCACGAGGCAAATCGTCCTTTAGTATCAACATCAGTTTCAACTTTTCCCAAAAGCAGGGACTCCCTAAAACACAGGGTACAAAACCAAACTTTATAAGACATCTCCTTTTCCTCCTTCCATCTTCGAAAATGTGTGTGGGTCCAACTGGACAGGAGAACTCACTGAAGCAAGATCTACAGGTAAATTTATCCTGCTCTTACTTCTGCTTAGTTTTGACCATTCAAAATTTGATAAGCAATTAGATATTGGTTGGGATTAGGTCCAAGTATAATACCCTTCCTTCCCACTGAAATAATCTACCAATTCCCATGAAAGAAACAGAGTAACGTTTGAGTAAAAAAATGTTAAGAGTTCCATATGGTAGCTGTAGGCTCTAAATGTTGAATGTACACTGGATGTATCAACATTTTCTGGAAGCAGAACCTTTCTTTAGCCATGGGAATAAGTCTCTGTAAGGTGTTCTACCTAGTCAATTTGGTAAGCTCTTTTAAAGTCTGCTTGTAATTGCAGATATCAAAGTCTTTTAATGCTAAAATTGTTTGCAACCATTCTATATTGGATTAAATTCTTTTGGAGGAGAATCTAAGTAGAAACAAAGCTATTTAGAAGGAATTATGGATCAGCAAATGCTTGGAAAATTAAGATGCACCTGAAGAGTCTAAAAATTGGAAAGACTGCCTGGAAAGAAGAGCATAAAGAGATCAATTGTTGAATTAAGATTATTGAAAATTAGGACACAGTAGCAAATATGGCAGAAAATACAGCCCGGTTTAAGGCAGCGGTTATAAAAAGAATGGGAGGTTTTGAAAGTGCTAATTAATGTACTTGTAAGCATCCCTTTGCTTCATTATGGTGTTGAAGGAGGTGATCTGGTGAATTTGAAAGGCTTCCTAGACATTTGCCATAGGAACCATCAGAATTGGACTTTGCCCCAATAAACTGATACTCAGGAGAAAGCACAAGAGAATTAATCTGGATCTTTCTGTGAGACCAAGGCAGTTGATCATGTCAAAGTCGGTTTGTTGGGTAAGAAAGATACGTTTATTAGACACAAGAGGCTTAGGTTTATACTTCAGGGTACTACATGGAAACCTGAATTCATGGTAAAAAAATAATATTCTTGGAGCATTTCCAGATACCTAAAGGGAGAAGAAAGCATTTATCTACCTGAAGCTTTTATTTTGTGTAATAGAGCCATCATTATCCAAACCCAGATAAATTGTAAGGGAAGTAACTGTATTTTAATTATACAAGAAGGATCGTAGACACAATTTAAAGAGAAAAGGAATTTTCTGTAAGCAGTAATGAGGATTTCCAGAACATGACAACATGCCCCTATAACTGAGTCCAAGTGCCACACACAGGGAAAATTATACATAAACGAGCCACTTAACTTCCAATTTGATTGGATAGAGTTCTCTCCTTCCCCCTCCTTTATTAGAAATGATTTGCTTGAATGCTTTTGTGGCATTGCTACAGTAGATTATAGCAGCTCTGATTCAATTAAGATATAAGACATCTCAGATTCCCTTTTTGTAATCTATTATACATTAATTAGTATTACAATTTGCTTAAGTTCTCTCTCTTTTTTTTGGCTTTGATTCTAGAAATACTAATAAAAAGCAAGTGCAGTCTTAAAGGAAAAGAGCTGCTTCCTCTCCCACGCACTAGGCAAGAAGCACTTCTAGGTGATAAACTCTGACACTGTTTTGATAATGAACTTCAGCAGTCGGTTCATACCTGCTAGTCATAGTCCTGAAGGTATGAAGCTACGTGCTGCCAGGCTATGCCACTGGAATGCTGGCAGTATGCAAGCCCACACGGGCGATGTCAAATGAGGTGGGGGTTTTTGGTGCAAGAACGTCTTCCACCCTATAGTGACTCCCTATAAAGTTTAAGGGTGCTAGTCCTAATCTTGGAAAGTCTCATTCTCCAGAGCAATCACAATAAAATAATAATAATAATAAAAGGCACTACAGTATTGAGTACAGGAACCTTGGGTTAAACTTAGAGGCCAGCGGAAGGCCTTCTGGGGAACTCCTTACTAACTGAGATCTGAATGAGCCCAACTCTTATCATCTTGAAGCCAAAAGCCCCATCTCCGCATACACCTTTCGCCAATAGTGGCAAATATAGGAGAGATGATCAACAACAATGCCATTGCAGAAAGCAGTTTAATGAGGAATGGTTGGAAAGTATGGTCCTTTTGGCTTTAAAAACTGTCTTGAACCTAGATATTAATGTGATTGGCCCCTTAGAATTGCCCAGATCAAGTGTCAGAGACTAAGCAACTTTCCAACCTGCTTTGACCATCAGAAGAAACCCCAGGTTTTTAACATTAAATATTTTCATTGAGGCACTGACATTAAGTTGGATAGAAAAGTTTGCTTACAGCCATACACTGAAGTTCCATACTGCCAGGCTCACAAATTAAGTCCCATTTTCAGCTGCCCATAAACGGTGGTTCAGCCGAACCAATAGCTTTTATTCCTCATATTCCTCAGGGTAAGCTGTTTAATGCAGTAAACTGGAATTCACTATGCCTAATTCCAAAAGAGTTTTAAAAAGGGAGCTATAATTTATCCTAATAAAATTAGTACAATGGCATCTATGAATCAAGGAGGATAATTTCTTTCAATATACAGTATAAAATTATGTATGTTGTTCAGATTTCATTTAAAAATTCAATCAATGAGGTGCTCATCCAATCCTGAAGTACTTAATTAAATGTTACAAATAAGGTTGATAATGATTCTTTCTTCACATGATTTGGTTTCCAAGTACAGGTAAAGTTTTGTTTGGAAGTGGTTAGTGGTTTTGGAGAAATATTACATTTTACTTTGGTAAATAAATTTAAAGAGATCTGCTAAGTGCAATTTCCAACTGACCTGTCAGAATCTAAGCCCCTTCTCTAGTCTTAGTTTCTTAAATCCACTGCACATTAGCACGTTGGTCTTACAAATACAATTTATGATCAACCATTAAGCTATTCTCCACTTCAAGCAGTTAAATATTTACAGCTCAAAGGCTGGTCAATGTAAGTTTTGACTGTTTAAATGATCTCATTCCACTCACATCGCTTATCTTGGTTAAATGATATAGCTGGCAGACTTCTGCAAACAATTTCACCTTTCTTAAGTAATTGGAACAATGCAAATTATCCTTCCCAATCATCCAGAGAGAGATAGTGGAGAATTCAACTTCCACTGCAGTGCAATGTGATTTTTATCATCACAAGTTTATCTAGAGTTTATTTATAAACTTATTTTCTTTGCACACTTTGGTGGAAAAAGCCCTAAAGGAATGACACATCCCCTAGCAGATGAAAAGGAAAATGGATCAGAATTCCCCCCCCCCCGGAATAAGGGGGGTGTATTGGCATTGCAGAATGTAAAGGAGCAAGGCAAGTCTCTCTGAGGAGACCTAACTGCTGAGAATCAAAATGGGACCAAGAGCGGGAGCTCAAAGTTTGAGGGGCCTAAGAAGAATTTCCAAACTAGGACCACCTACAACAGCAGCCAAAACAAGAAGATGTACTTGACAGGCAGCTAGCTTTCCTAAAAGAAACTAACAAAGGCAGATGAAGAGGTCTCAGTATAGAAGAAGCTAGTCGATGGGTGAAAGCAACTGAAGATCCAATAGTAAAGGAACCCTTCAAGCAGATACAGCCAAAAGCTGGTTGTCTTTCATATCTTGTCCTAGACAAGGATGATGATTATACTTCAAAGTTTTCTCCATGTGTTTGAGGTCAGGGAAGGAAAAGGACTATAACAGCAAGGGCTTGGATCTGCCACCCAACCTCACAGAACATGTTGTTCTGATTCTAAAAAGAGATAATGGTAAAAAACCCTCCACACACAGAAATGACCTGCTGGGTTTATACAGCATATCAGGATACAAGAAACATATGCTCTTCTTTCTGCTTCATAAGAGTGAAGTCATACTGCCCAGATGACTTCTTACCTGGAGGAGCAGAGAAATAATGTGCAAAAAGATTAATCTAAAATTGGTAACTAAACAAAATGCACTCCTCATATCCAGCTAATCAGGTCAGTTAAAAAGGCAAAGTTTTTTGTTTTATCTGCAAGAAAATGTTTATTCTTTGTAAACCCCACAGAAAAAATAATGCAGCCAAGACCAAGTATTTAACGAAAGTAGTGCCAAAAAGGCAGCAAAATGGGGGAACCTCAACACAAAAAGGCAGTGACAATATTTCATGTTTTGCACAAAGATGAAAAACCTATGACATTTCTGAGTAACACTTTCATGGTGACAATTACACAAGATGATTCAAAAATGCAAATGACAGCAACATGCACACCTGGCTAAAGCTAGAAGTTTTATCCCAAAATAATATCTGTGATTAAAATGATGAATCTTTAATACTTCTATTTGATTGATTTTCTTGTCCTACTTCATTTTTTAAATGAGGCATACATGCCAATTAATATGAAACCTTTAATTTTTTTTTTTATTTTTTTTTAAATAGAAGAACTTTGTCCTTCCAGAGTCCACTGCAGGTTTGCAAAATCATGTTTGGTTTGTAATTTTGCTAGTTTCCAATACAATTTTTCTTCCTCCCCCCACCCTCCCCAATCTTAAACACTTCAGAAGTTGCCAGTGCAAACACTTTCTACCAATGTATAATATACATTTTTACTTAAATCTTTGTGCAATTTATGAGTTGCTTTTAAAAACTCTTAAAAACTCCTTGGCACAACAGCTGAGAAATATTCAACTCCATTTAAATTGTCAAATACAAGATGTTGTAAATATAAATCACAGCTGAATAAAATAAAAAAAACCCAGAACTGCAGATTTATTAGCCAGCTTTGCAGTCTCTTGTATACAATACATTGCACAATTCCGCCTTCACAATAACGCTTCCTATATTAATATTGTGCCTTCTCTGATGTATTATAATCAAGGCAAGTTACAGAACACTGCTGATTTTGTATAAAAATAAACAGAAGATGTAACCGTGGTTTGTAATGAACATCCAAATTACCATGAACAATTTGCAGTAGACTCTGTAATGAGCTTGATATATAAGCTAGATGACAGCGAAGGGGGAAAAAATAGTTTAACTATCAAGTTTCCTCTTGAAATGTCTTCTCCCAAGGCACTGTGAACAAGACTGTTAGCAATTCTCAATGACTAAAAACACCAATGGGAATATTTATATTTCACACAACAACCACCATCACATCATCTATTCTTGTTACTTATCCTTTTCCTTAAATGATGCCCCTTAAATTTGTTTGGTCCTTTGAGGGGTAATTAAATTATTTTCTGCAACATTACATACCTTTATTTAATATAGCTATAAATCAAAGCTTTGTTAGATAATTTAACCCTTTCACTCTAAAAACGAAAGATTTTCATCATTATCCCTTACGACTCCGATTTGCAATTTTAGCTTGATTATTTAAAAAAAAAAAAGAAAGGGTTCAGAATCAAGCAAAGCCCCGTGTTTTTCAAGAGGAAACCATGCAAGAGTACATAAAAAGGCAAAATAGGCTACTTGAAAACCAAGAGTTGTTTTTAATGCATTGGCCAAGAAAAATAAATTGCAAAGTTCTGTGAGGTTTTCTAAAAATTTACAAGAAAAACCGATGGGCAGTTCTAGTCAAATATTGATGTTCTTTTTTTCCCCCCTTTCTGTTTTAAATGACAAATACAGTCTCACACAATACAATTTTATCTTGACTGCAAGAGATACTCCTGTGCGATGCCTTCGGTCGGACAAAACTGTTGGGCAAAAAGAAAGTTGGCATTCATTTTTTCAAGGGTTGATAAACGGAGGCATTGGGATCAAGTCCAGAAGGGCTGGTCTCCACAAATTTGGAAGAGTAATGTGGGGAAACAGGACTCAGGGTGCTGGTGGCTGCATTGTATGTTATGCTGGGCATCACTGCCATAACTTCTGCTATCCTCTGTTTTAGGTCCTTGATTTCCTGGTCTTTTTGAATGATTTGCCCTGGAACAGCAAGGAGTGTCACTTAGAACAAGCAGCACATTTTCATCCACCACTGGCAGTCCCCCCCAGGCTATAGTTTGAGAAAAGCTGAGACAGAGAAACTGACTGAGCAAAACAGTCAAAGGAAATTCACAGTTCTATTCATCTTGGCAATCCACACAAATACTGGTTTATTACAATTGAACAAAAGTTAATGTAGATTTGTACTCCTCCATAACTACTGTCAGAGTTTAAACTATTAGAATTCAGTAGCAGAAATAATCTTTCAGCACAACGTTATTATCATCTTGATGTCCACGCTTCCTAAGTTTGCACTTCACTAGCACCCAGATGGAACAAGAGTATCTACCTATTAAGACTGTACTTTACTTTTTATTTAAAAAACACTTTCCTATTTCCACTCTCCATTTTTATAAATCCATTTGAGAAATGCGAAGGTATTGTTTTTCCTATTTTAAGTGTAGGATATGTTTATGGATCCTTGCAAGACCATTCTGACTATTTATAAGCCCAGGCAAAAAAATAAACCCATGACAGAAACCTGACAAATATCTACCTTACTAGTTTAAAACAAATTTGCTGCAGGCAAGTAAACTTCTTCAAGGATGCTCTGAAGAATATTAAATGAAAAATCATATTAATTTTTCTTCCTTGTTTGCACAGTAGAGACAGGTAGCTATTAGCACAGGTCTGGGAATGGGTTGGTTAGTGTTTTGCTCCCTCTTCTGGCTGCAGGGGCAGACTACAGCAGTGCACACATCCTAAAAAGTCTGTGTTCTTTCCCTCTCCTCAAAGATATCATGGTGGCCTTTTTTTTTTTTTAAATAACTAGAGAATATTTGCCACAGAGTTATTAAAATATTATGGTAATTAAGATGTGAGAACTGGGTATTAAAGTATTTGTTTATATTATAAAATTCGTTTATACTTTCTAACTTTTTTTTTTTTTTTTTTTTTTTTTACGAGAGAAGGTGGGCGAGCTCTCTTTCATTGGAGCAACTTCTGTTCACGAGAAGGAGAAGCTTTCGAGCCACACAGAGCTCTTCTTCAGATTTGGGTAATGACTTCTTTCGAAGAGTTCTGGGGTGCTCGAAAGTTCGTCTCTTTCACCAATGGAAGTTGCTCCAATAAAAGATATTAGCTCACCCACCTTGTCTCTCTAGTATCCTGGGACTGACACGACTACAACGACGCTGCATATAACTTTTTTCAAAGCTTTTCGTTGCTCTGGGTAGAGAGATTTCTACAGTATGAGGAACGTATGCATTCAGATATAACTAACAAACACCACTAACAGAGGATTTTATTGTCTTTGATTCAACAGTAGGGGGGAAATCAGGTGAATCCTCTAGGACATCTAATCCATCCCTATAGTAACACAGGGTAATCCCTACAGTATATTTTTTTACTGTTTCAGTTAATAGTAGTAGGTGAATAAAACTACTGTACTTTACCTTGGGCAATCTCAAGCTGCCGTTTTGCATCTCCTAATGCAGAGAACAGATCCAACTTAATTCTTGTCTCTGCACTCAGGCTGTTCTCTAAGTGCTGTGTTTTATCTTGCATGGCTGAAAGTGCTGACATTAACACCTCAGTATCCTTCTCATTTTCCTTGTATTTCCGCAGTTCCTGCAGAAGTAATTAAGACAAAAATGTTAGTCATTCAAACTTTAAGCATGAGATGTATAGACAAGTCTTTCTTTTTTCCCCTCAGAGATGTATAGACAAGTCTTTCTTTTTTCCCCTTTTTTACCACTGGGCCTAGTATGCTGGCAAATGGTAGTTAATTACTGCAGGTGATATTATGATATTATGTACCCTTAATTACACATGGCTTTGTACAAGTGAATAATAATACTGTACAAATAATTCAATGATGTGAGAAAAACCCATTTACTTGCCCCACCCAATCCCTCAGCTCTATGTTACTGCAACCCTTGCTCTCTCTGGAGCTCACCACCACCCTTGGAGTGCCAGCTGGGGAAGTATGAGTTGCTGACTGTGGAACATGAACAACTGATGTTTGGGATGGGGAAACAGAACCCCCAAAATTGAATTTTATGTAAAGAACTTTAGATTGTTATCTTAACTGATGTAGTATAAATGGACAAGAGATCTGCTCCAACTGTATATCGTTTAAAGCAGTGGTTCTGTACACAGAGATCTTCCAGGGGTACATCAACTCATCTAGATATTTGCCTAGTTTTACAACTGACTAGTAAAGCAAGTACAAACTAAAATTTTATACAGACAATAACTTGTTTATACTGCTCTGTATACTATACACTGAAATGTATGTACAATATTTATATTCCAATTGATTTGTTTTATAATTATATGGTAAAAATGAGAAGGTAAGCAATTTTTCCCTAATAGCGTGCTGTTACACTTTTGTATTTTTATGTCTGATTTTGTAAGCAAGTTGTTTTTAAGTGAGGTGAAATTTGGGGGCATAAGACAAATCAGACTCCTGAAAGGGGTACAGTCGTCTGAAAACCATGGGTTTAAAGTGACAATGAGTAAATGTGAAACACTGAGCTATTACAGTTGCTCAGGAAGAACCAAGATGTAACCACATTTCTAAATTCAGCTGGGGAGTGTTCTGGGCTTTCTAACTATTCCACAAATCCAGAACTCATTTAAAAGAAAAAAATAGTTACTTCGCACAAAGACAACCAATCAATAAGGCTGTAAATACAAATATTAGTATTTCACAATTAAAAAAATATTAAAAAAACTAGTATTTTTAAACAGAGAAATGTGTAAAATAAAATATAGTGGAGAAAGGCGCTGCAGAAAAGGTATTAATGAGACAACAAAACGAACATAGAGGTAACAGTTTGAAAAATGCAAAAAAAACCCAAACCCCAGTCATGATTGGTAATGACAACCTATTTTCGAAACCAACATTCTTGTAAAACAGACTGTACTTGTTTTCAGAATACCTATTTTGGCAATCCCATGGAAAGCTGGGATATATACGCTATTTGTAAAAACTCTCAGTCAGATCATGAAGATTAGAAAACATGTCAGGAGACAGTACACAGTAAAAAATATCCACATATCGAAGTTAAGGATCAGACATACAAAATTCTCAGTTCACTATCTGACTGTGTCCTTAGAAGCGTGTTTTAAAGAAAAAAAAACCTCACTCATTTGAATTTTACTACCTACTCTTGTTACAAGCAAGATAAATGAGCGTAATGAAAATGAAAGAAAAAGATATTATTTCAGTTTTACTTTGGCTGTACTGTGTCTAATCAGTGCAGTATCACTGCTTCCCCTCTATAATCCATTTCTGTTTACGTGGGGCTTTCAAGCAGCGACAGGGGAGAGGAAAACATTTAAAAAATGGGAAACCATTAACTGCAAAACAACAGAAATACCAGGTAGGTTCAGGGACAGATGTAGCCTCAGGCTCTGCTTTCAAAGTTTTTTAAAACTGGGTTGCTTTCAATCTGTTCCTTTCAACTTTTCCACTTTTACCAAAAGTTATTTAATGTTAGTAAGAACCTTATTCCTTATCAGGGAAGAGGAATCTTACAAGGGTTGACAATGTATTCCTACACAGGGACATGCAGGGTTAGAGTTTTGAGTTAACTTATCTGGATCAGATAGTTTAGGGGAAAAAAACCTACAAGTAAACAACAAGGTGGTGAGGATGTAAGAAACTATTAATCTTCCTCACCCGCAAACCCTAATGTTAGATGTGCACGACACATGTGAAGGGCTCAATTGTGCAAGATGCTAAAAGTCCCCTAGGAAGGTCCACCAACTTAACTGAGGGTTGAAACACTCAACACATTGCAGGTCTGAGCCTTGAGTGCCTTCTCATTACCTGAACTTTCATTTCTAGTTCCCGTATCTGGTCTTCTTTCAGCTTTATGTCAATTGTTAGCTTCTTGCATTCTGTCTCCAGCTCTCTGATACGATTCCGTAAAGTTTCAGTGCATTCTCCTCTGTGAAGGAAGCGTTATCAGAAAAGGGAGTGAAACAAAAATGACTCTTCTGTTATTGTCCCTGAAAGGTTCAGATCAGTCAAGTTACTATGAATATTGCTGAATAAAATGAGAAAGGAGAGTAATGGGGTTTTTTAAATGAGAGACTTTCCCTCATGAAGTTAAGACAAAAGGATGTAAAAACATTACCCAAGGTTATGCCTTAAACATTAGGAAGTTTGAGACATTTGTGAGCCTGTAGAAAAGAAACAGTAGGAATTAGTATTTCAGATATTTGGGGGCTTAATGGATTAAAGCCATCCTATGTTTATGCAGTGCCTTTCATTCTGAAGACTCCCCAAATGCTTTCCAACTATTCATCTATAGCATCACCAAAATGCAGTCACCTCTGGGCTGGAGAGTGGTAACCAGCCAGGGTACAACAATGGAGCTCTGAGGTAGAGAAGAAATTTTGTCCAAGGTTGCTGGGTCAAACCTTGATTCATATAAAAAGTACTTTGGTGTCTTTAATATCCATGCAGAACAACAGGTAGGGCCTTTGTTTTTTAAGGATGCACATAACACAACTAGTACAATGACTCTGCCTGAACCTGATCAATGTAAAGCATATACATGATCAGGATTCACCATCTCGTGAATTTACTATAGGTGTGTGCTAAGACTCAACACCCAGAACTACGGGAGGAAACATTTCCTACTTCCTCCCACTGCTTTTATGCAAAAAATTACATAAACTAAGATTCTATCCTGTGATAGGTCTTTGATTCCCCTCCCACACAAAACCGAAGTCAGCTCCCTGCAAACTCCCCCTTTATGTAGAAAAGAAGAAAGGCATTGCAGTGGCAACAGCTATAACTCAACTATATTCTACAATATATCATTAACAGGGCTCGTTTTCAAGCCTTAGATAGTTTGATTAATTCTCTAGAATCATGAAAAATGTAGACTTTAAAGGCTGTTTCCTAGTATGGGTGAAGACAAATTACATAGAGGATGCCAATATAACTGCTTTGTCTTAAAATTTTATTTCACCCATTAAAACGTTAGCTTTGTGTTAGGGATGAAAGTCGAAGTTACTGTGAGAAGGATTTTTATGATACCCATTTTCATATGCTTATACCGCACACAAAGTAATTTATTTCTAGACACTTGAATTCACTAAGACATGTCTATTGGATAGTTACCAGAATGATAAAAACAGAGTTGCTGAAATTTATGATTCTGTTTTATGGTACAAACTAATAATTTTGTGCTAGTAGCTCATGTCAGTACCAGAAACTTAAATTAAGGCAAAAATCCTCTTGTGGAGTCCCCCAGATTTGCCTTTTGCCTCTAAAGAGTCTCTTGTATCAATGATCTTTCAGGTATACCCAGTTGCCCTGAAGCACTTCACTAACTTCAGGATTCTCCTTGCAGGTAGCCTGGAAGGAGTAGACCAAGTGGCCGCTCTCAAAGATGCTATCAATACCATTTCATGGTAGCAAATGGTTATATGATACTGTCAGCATCTCCCTTGACAACATAATCCAGCGCTGGACACCTAAATCCTTCAGTGGGCCCTACAGGATCAGGCCCTTAGAGACTAAGTGCATTATCTCAGTGACTCACTCAATTGCCACCAACCCAGAGAGCAGAAATCCCAAGTGATCAAAGATTTACTTTTAGCTCATCTCAAAGAATCTGCCAATATACTACCACTTCTTTCCTCCCACTCATCCATCCCTACATGACAGATCACTACACAACACATTTTCTATATTTTAAGTGAAGATGGAGTAGCCCATGCAATTACAGTCAATTGCTTTGGGAATTACCCTATTCACACCAAACTTTTCTTGGACATTTAGCAAGCTAGAGGCCAGTTTCTATTTAGCAAGATAGTTCTTCAAAAAACTAATGGGAGCACAAGTAGAGCACCATTGAACCCCTGACCAATGGTGCGTTCTTGAATGTGTGCCACAATTCCCTTTGCTTTTTTTCTGAAGGTAAAAAAAAAACAACCCCCCCCACAATTTCCCAATTAAATACTCTATTAACATATGCCAAAGGTCAATATGTAAATTACTTTTGAAATACAAACCAAAACTCATAAGAGTTATATTAAGATAGTATGTTTTATAGGTGTTTAGAGTACTAAGATGAAAATAAGTGAAAACACGGTGGAGTTTACTTAAAATATTTTAATTATTTTCAGAATCCATTTACAAAAACAAATATTCTTCCTTTCATAAACTGTATAAATCCTAAAACAAAATATGTTCTCTTCAAACAAAGAAAATATAGTGATAAGCTAGCAAGTTTGTTATGTTTTGCAACTTAAAGGGGCACCATCAACAAGAAATCTGGTCTATTTAAAAACAGCTAAAAAAGTCAGTTTTTACATCCGTCATCACGCATGCCAAGTCCCCTGGTCATCTTCTTTCACATCACATTTTCCTATTTTTAATTATGTATTTCTCTTCCCTTTTGCTGTGTGAAAGGGCCCACAACTGACAGGGCAAACTGTATATTCAGAGGAAACTGTAAAAATGCTCACACGCAAGTGCTGCTCAATGCACCACATAAACAAAACAAATAAATCAGGTGAAATATTTTGCTCTTTAATCTTGCAATTGTAGGAATCTTTGGCCCCAATCTTGCAAGTCGCTCTACATGGGTGGACCCCTGTGCCTACATAGAGGCTCAGTGATTTCATTCTCCATGTATTTGCAGGGATCTGCTGTGCAAATCAGTTGCAGGATTGGGGCCTTAGACATTACTTTTAACTTTAGCCACTGCTGAAAAAAAGCACACAAAGTGAGATCTTTAAGTTGATGGTGTCTCTTTAATATTTGTCTGACTCTCTATCAAAGGACAACACCTTGCTTTTGCAAGTGGAATAGATAATGATCGAAAGCCATTTCAGTTTCTACAATCCCAAAGAAAAGGCTATTAAAGCAAAAATGTAGGGCAGGTCTACACTACGAGGCTAAGTCGACCTAAGTTATGCAACTCCAGCTACGTGAACAACATAGCTGGATTCAACGTACTTTAGGTCGAATTACTGCAGTGGCTACACTCTGCTGGGTTTCTCCCGTCGACTTACCTTATGCTTCTTGTTCCGGTGGAGTACCGGAGTCAACGGGAGAACGATCTGCAATCGATTTAGTGGGTCTTCTCTAGACCCACTAAAAATCGACCCCCGATGGATCAATCACCGCAGTGTAGATCCACAGTAAATGGAGACAAGCCCAGAGAATAAAACCGAGGTAAGTACCTGGTAGCAGCAGCAAATGCAACAGCACGTGCAGCAGTTGCTTCTTCCAACTTCTTTCTTTTCTTTTCCTCCATCAACTGTTTTTCTACAAAGGCTCGTGCCTCTTGCTCTGCCTTCAGTTTTTTCTCCAACTGGCTGATGGTTTGCTTGTCTTTCTGTTTCATTTGTACGGCATTATGTAATCTGAGGAGTAATAGGGACACGCTTTTTTAATAGCTTCTGGACACTTTTTTATTTTAAAGTGTGAAAAGATTCTTCCATCGTTTAGGCCACAAATTTGCCTTTCTGGACCTACTGGACCGTGCTCTCCAGACTTCAAATGGTCTTTTAAAAACAATATAGCCCTTTGCCAAAATGTAATGAAACAGCACCTGAAGATTCCCAAGGCAACACCACAGTGCTGAGAACGATCTCCAGGGTCTCTGTGGCAGCATACATTGGGCCCTATCTTAGGGGGTGCTCTGTATCTGTCGGCAGATCCCGAGCATCCTAAACTCCTATTGGCGGGAGTGCTGGAATAATTTTTTATAGTGGAGTGCTGAAAGCATAAACTACGTATTTGGTTGTTATTACTACTTCAGTAAAAGGGCTGCTACCGCCAAACTTGTCAATGACAAAATTTCCATTGACTTGAATAGATGCATGATTGGACCCAATAATAGCAGTACAAAAACCAAGGAAGAAAAAGGTCTGTTTGATTTCATCACCACTGGTGGAGGGGGGGGGGGAAGAGGAGGAGAATTCTTATTTGATAAATAAAGATATCATCTGTATGGAAAAGTTTTCAGACTTCTAAGAGGCTATTACAAAAGAGGAAGTAAAATGAGTTGTATGACCTTTAAAGCAATCTCTTAAGACATTTTTGTACATATATTTTCAATGGTGAAGACAAAATTAAGCTCTAATTCTTTAGAAAACTCATGTAACCTATGTTGCTTGCAAAGAGCTTGAAATACCCTTTAAGGTGAGGGCAAGAAATGTTCATATGATGGCCAATTTTTAACAGTATAAAAACTTGACTTCTTGGTTGAGTGTGGGTTTTATTTATTTATTTATTTTTTAAATTTACTTTATGTTGAAAGGCTATTTTAACATGAGGGGGCACAGCAGGGAAGACAGGTCACCAATTTCACTGAGGAAAAAGTTTTGATAGAGAGTTTATAGGAGTTTTAGAAATGTGTCACCTTCAACTAGAATTGAAAATGATTAGGCTACATTTGGAAAGCCACATTTCAACTTACTAATAAAATTGCCCTATGATTATTTAATCAGATGCCTTGAAGGTAAAAGGGACAAATCCGGCTTGCCTTATTCTGAATCATCTATGAACCATGGGACCACCTGTGAGAAAGTGAGGTAAATAGGATTTGCCCCAGTATCCAGGTTAGTATGCTGCCAGCCTTTAATAAAACAAAACATGCTGCATTTTCTCAGTTCATAGTCTATACACAGTTCCATGGCAAAACATACTTGTTCTGAAGCAGCTCATTTTCTTGTCGGAGCTGTCCAATTTCAGATCGAATTCCCCGCTCCGTGCTAGTCAGAGAACTGATCTGACTACGTAGCTCCTGTTCAGTTTGCCTGCTTGCCTGCAGGTCAGCCTTTAACTTTTTAATATCTTGTTCCAACCTAAGATAAGGAGAAGCATTTAAAAAAAAAAAGAATTTCAACTGTAACTCCCCAACCTTCCCAAGGCCCAAATTTTTATATTAAGTTTTTTTTACACATTTGAAAAAAAAAAGGGAAAAAAAAGAAACACAGTAAACATACCTCCTGATATTCCACTGTGTGAAACCCTTGTCCCGCCATACCCTCTCTTCCCTATCCTTTGTCATCCCTTGCTATTTTATGTGTAATTTAGGTTGCAAGCAAGAATCTGTCAATTTTATTTTCCTATAAACCACCATTGCACACCTATGATACCGAACAAAAATATAAGTATCCTTATTAAGTATAGTCCACATACTACATTACAGGGGTATTGTATGACATTTTTACATTGATAGATACAGAGGACCATGCTCAGGAATTACATCTTCAAAATGCACTGTAATAAATAAACCTATTTTTTTCAAAATAAACAAATCTCCTTTTCCCTTCCCAAACAGTATAAACATTCATAACTTTTTCAATTTTATATTTATCCTGCAAAAAAAGTAGCATGTATATTCTAGTTTCCTCATATTACGACGCTGTAACACAAATCTTATGGAATTATGATTTCTCACAGCAGAACTGAAACATACAAGTTTGAAAAGTTTAAACACTGAAATGTACAAATAAACCAATGTTTAACCTTTTTGCCAAGGTAAGAGTTCGCTTTGAAGTTACCAATGGCTCAAACTATGGCCTATTAGTACTTTTCATCGAAAAATTAATTTCTTCTTAAATCATGTAATCTGTAGAACCAAAATACAAGATGTATTTAATAAAGGCTTTATACAAAGAATAGTTTCACATCCCAACTGTTCCATTAGAAAGAGTGCCTGGAATATCTACTCGAAATCTGGTAAAGGATAAAAATACTAATCTGCATTCCAGATAAAGTAATTCAGCTTTATATTTTTCTGTGCATGTAATCACTGAAAATACACACAAAGAGATATACAGGGGTTGTGAAATCAGAAATTTACTTTTAATCCTTCCTGACCAGAGACCTTCTGCTATACATTTTATGTTTATAAATAGTATTTGATAAGGAATTGCCCAAACTGTAATTAAAGCATTTGAAACAAAATAAAAATTGTCTAATAATCACACACATTAGGTTAATATGAATGAAGCATCAGATTATGGATTTAAATTTATTCAGATTTAAAAAAATCATTTGTGTTTAAGACAATAGCAGCATATTGCATAGATAAATAAAAGATCATCTCTTACAAGTATAAGCATTACATACCAGTTAAGATGGAGCCAAATATGATTTTTAGTTACACACATGTAATTCCCATGTGCTCGGTGACACTCCATGGCTAGTTTAAAAAAAACTTTAAACAAGGCCGATCAAAACAGTGTATTATAGGTGGTTTCAATAAAAGTTGTGTGCAGAATTAATGGAAGTTCAAGTATTTAGAGGTAGAAAAGTCAATAACTTGTTAAACGAAAACTGAAGCAAACAGACCCCAGTATACAGACTAAAAGTAATAATTGCCATTTGTTTTCATGTTTTCATTTGAACCCTTTGGGGCAATAAGTGTTCAAAAAATCCAGACCTAAGTGCCAATGCAAAATTTACTGGTGGGAAGCATAAGAAAAGATTGATTCAAGGTGTTAGGAGGCTAATGGAGAATCCTGAAATGTATTCATGGAAAGTTATAAAAAATGTTAACAAAGGCTGAAACTGAGCCCAAGCGGTTTGCTGGTAAATTAATAGCAAATCACATGCTACAAGAAAGTGTGGGATCTACCATACACATGTATTCATTTCAGAGATAATCCATTCAAAGACTCAACCCCCGACTTTTTTTAGATGTATTGAGCTAAACTCCTGGCTGCATTTGGTATTGTACTAAGACGAATTTACTTGTTGATTAAATCAACCCAATCATAGTTTAACAAAAAACAAAAACAACCCCCCCCCCAGATAAACACATGCGCACACACTCCCCAATCTGACCTGCCTGCTTACTACCAGCCTATCACAAACCCACACAGTATTAAATGGACAGGACGTTCGCATTGGAGACCACAAATTATTTCAGCATCCTGTACTGGTTTAAAAAACAAAACCAAACCTCAAACACAGAAACTGAAAGATTGGCCAATTAATGGCTTATTCAGTGCAGGATTGTTATTTAAAGCACAGTTAAAGTCAGACTGGACAAAACACTACAAAATGGTTTTGTTACATGGGCATTTTTATTATGTCTAATATAATATTAGCTAGTAGACTTGAACTGCGGCACTGGTATTTCACCCTCCTCCTCTGCTGTCCTATGATCAGCTTTGGATTTAACTATCAGAGATGAATAATGTGACAAGCAGGAGACAACAGAGATTAACAGGCTATAGTATACCAACACTTAACTGGTTTTGACAGATGTTTTATCTTAACCTGAACAGTGGTTGATGGAGTAAGGTATGGGAAGAGATTGCGTATATAATGAATCAAATTCACAGGCTTTACGTTGATAAGTACCCAAAGTAATTCCATTAGAGCTCTCAAAAGCAAGCAATAATCATGAAAACAATACTTGGTCAGGGACTGCTTTAATCTGCATACAAGTATTTTCAGAAAGATTTTTTTCGTAAATGAAACTCCTCTGCTTAACTTGTTCCAACAAGATAGACTGTACTGTCTCCTCTTTTAGGAGTTTGTAATAAGTAGACAATTTTTTTTTGTAAATATCCAAGAGAGAAAGTGAAAATAGAGCACATAAATCCTGAATAAGGACCCCAGAGCCATTCCAAATATGATAACTTTAGAGACATTAAGCCATTCCTATTAGTTTCCTAAAATCATATGCATTGAGAATGCCTCAACTGAGTTGTATTAAGTTTTTTTGTGTTTACTATGGTTGCTTAGAAGGTGAAAACATCCAAAAATAAACACGCTGCACTGATTACTTGATAAAACTGTATTACAAAGTCCGTTCTGTCACTCTCCCATAATTTGTTAAACTACAAAATGCAAACAAGTTAGTTTTAACCAATGAAAAGAGTAAATTAGAAGTGAAAGACATTTCAAGACTTCCATCCTATTTTCTCAGCCGATCTTTTGATGCCTATACTAAACTAGGTATCTAAATATATTCAGGATTTTTAACTGAAGATGTGAAATGAATGATGCAGACAAATTAATGGTTGGGTAAATCCGGTAAATCCCACTTGGAAAACACCTTAATGATTGGATAATTATTAGAGCAGAAAAAAATTCAGTAAAAATTCTGATCAGCTATCTTCCTCTATTACTGCTTTGAGGTTATTAGAGGAACAGACTGGTATGCAATACACCAGCCTCTAAAAGCAACAATTATGAACCCTGAAATAATCTCACTGTCTTTACTTCGTATACATTTGTAAGCAAATTTGTTCATTATACCAGAACAACATTAAGAGTTCATCTTAACCACAACTGTATTAAAAATCAAGAAATTCATAGCAAATATGAAATCCCATCTTTAACACCTCTTGGACTAGTAATAGGGTATACCAACTCTCACCAAGAACTGATGATATAGCACTTCACTTATTCAAAGCACTAACATTAAGCTTCACAATGCCCTCGTAAGGTAGGGTGACCAGATGTCCTGATTTTATAGGGACAGTCCCGATTTTGGGGTCTTTTTCTTATATAGGCTCCTATTACCCCCCACCCACTGTCCCAGTTTTTCACACTTGCTGTCTGGTCACCCTATCGTAAGGTGAAGCATTAATACACCCCATTTTACAGATAGCTTTGTTGTGAAAGGTTAACTGACTTATCCAATGACACAAATGGAATCAAAGTCACAACTGGGATTAGAACTTGAAATTTTTAAACTTTCTGTTGGGTCCTCAGACCATGCCTTAAATCTGGAATGCCTCCTTAACTGTGGATTTCTTGGTTTTCGCATGCTTTTTTTTTGGGGGGGGGGGGGAAGTACTTCATCCATCAACTATTCCAAATGCCCACAGGAGTGTGTCTGTAACCTTGATTCTCAGATAGATAGGGCTAGTCTGGTTAAGTGTGAATGAACAAGAGGTCACAATACTTTAGTTTTACAGCGACAGAGTATTGACATTAGGCCCAATTCCTAAAGCCGTCTATAAATGGAAAGCCCCCTGGCTGCAATGGAAGTTCCACATGTGGCGAGCTTGCAGGGCTGGGTCCAAATTGAGCTGTAAAGAAAGCTGTAGGCTGCAGGACCACTACAGAACACATACAAAGTGGGCCAAAAAGAAGGAAGGGAGAGAATGTAAACAGATCTGAGGACTTCCTGTTTAGGAGATGGTGAGTGTGTCAGTTTTTCAAGCCCCATGACCTTTAATATCTAAGCCTATTAACTGGAACCGTTCTATTATTGACAGAGGTAGAAGTGTCCATCCAGAGATGGAACCACATTCATGGACTCTTGTGGGAATTTATTTTTTTTTAAATTGGGAGTATGAACCAGAGTTCCACATATACACACCCGTGAGTCAAGCTCTTACTTTAAACTGGACACAAGGACATACCCATAAAGATCTCATCACTTGTGTGTGTTTCAGGAGGAGGATGTTTGTAGCATAACCTTTTTGGAGCCAGGAACTTAACAGTTAAGTTTTACAAGTGGGCTCCAAAGTCTCAAAAACAGTTCCTTTTATCCTGAAGGAGCTTAAAGGTCTTGGGGTAATTCTTGAGATCTGACAGAAGTCTGCCCTTCATTAAGCTATTCATTATCAGCCACCAAGCTGGTGAGCTTAAGCTTCAGAGAAACAAAATTTTGATCCAACTCTGGGAGTCCCCATTGCCTAAGAAAGGTCTGTAAGGCCCACTGAGGTGAAACAGAGTCCAATGAACTACGCTCCAGCAGAATATTAGTGTTTAAAAGCGGATGGTGCTGCTTGGATTCACTATATTTATAGAATTGAGTTTCTTACTCGGCAAAATTGCTTCCTCTCTCAGCAATCACAAAACCCAGCCTACTCAGAAACCTTACTGCTACTGAGAATCTGAAGGAGCCAAGAACTTTTGACCACGAAACCTTTCCATATGAAAACTCAAACCATTAGTGATGTGTCAGTGGATAAGGTTAAATCTTTCACCAGAAGGGTGACCAAATAATTAGATTAGATGATTGACCTCCCCCACTCTGATGGAGTCAAATTAAAATATTTTTATTGTCTTGAGCGCCCACCATCTGTGATTCAAACAGTTTAAACAACTAAGTCATGTAAATTCCATGTAAGCCAATTAGATTATTAAACCCATTTTACAGTTGGAAAGTTGAAGCACAAAGGGTTCAATGACTTGCCAGACATAGCTCATTGAGCCTATGGTATTGTCAGGAATAGAATCTAGGAGTCCTAAACTCTCAGTTTCTACTCTAACCAAGAGACTTAAAATGCTTCTGAAAAATGGCCTCATTATGGGTTTTTAATGTAATGGATTGCCATGTAATGGCAACCTCTGAGCGCAAATTAGGACTTCCAGAAAGCTATGGAGAGTATTCATTCATGAAACAGAATTATCAATATTGAAAACATTACTCTGATCAAAGCATCCAAAGGTCATGGCCACAGACTTGAAACATGGCAGATAAAAATCAGTAATGCAGGAACTTGGAATGGTTAGAACAAAACAGTACAAAGAGGAACGCAAGCTTCTTTAAAAATCAATGGCTGATAAAATCTCAGGGGAATGCATCTATTGCAAAAGAAAATTGATTGAAAAAATATTTAAAAAAATAATCTGGGCAACATTTTAAAAAACAGATTTCAACTATCCCCTTTCATTACACTGTTTTTTTTTGTAACCTCAGCTCTAGTTTTAAAAACTAAGAAAGCTCTATTAATGCAATTTATAGAGAAAATAAAAACTTGCTATAGCAGTCACAATAGCATCTAAAACGTACAATTACAAAAATCTCGTTACAATGGAAAGTTAATATCTTGTCACAATGTGAAAAAACCACCATACTAAAATCTGGATACCACATTTCCTGAAATATTAAAACCAACAGCAGTATAAAAGAAAAACGGTTTCATTTTTAAAAATTATCAGTTGAATATTTAGCTACCAGATCACCTCCCTCCCCCCCCATATATATATTCCTTGTTTTCACTGCATCAACTGTGGGCCTATCCATCTTACAAAAGTTTAGTCAAAAAACATTTCTAGCTTAGAGATTTTCTCATGTAGAGAGCCAGTATATAAAGTTCTTCCCTATGTACAGGGGGAATAAAACATTTTCAGGGGAATACAAGATTTTAAAAATTCTCCCTCCGCTACCCCATCCCCAAAATAAAACACATCATCAAGGTAAACCAGGGCAATAGCAGAGAGGTATTTTTGCTGTTAGACGTGCGACTTGTGCTCTGTCTCTATTCCCCAAAGTACTTTGTATTATTGTTACAATGATGAATGACCCAATAAGGCAACATTATTTTTCCTACTACACTAGTTTCTGCTTAGGTCCCCTGCACTTTCCCCCCCTCTACTGTGTTTTCCCAGTAAACCAGGAAAATCAACAAAAGACTTATAGAGCACAATTCCTTTTGTTGCTGTACAAGCAGCAAATAGTCTTGAAACATAATTACTTTTAAAATAAGGGCTTAATTGAAGATTGTTTACCACTCTGGGTTCCTTGTCTGAGGCCTGATCCTGCAAGATACAATTTCTTGATCCCACAGACTAAAACAAGATTGGATATATCTTTCCATACTTATTTCAAATAAAAGAGGATGATCTGAAAAATAACACTGTTTCAGACAAAGGCTCCTGGATACTTACACCCATTTAGTGCATAAAATCCCTCCTTGCTTAGTTTATTTACTCGCTTTACACATTACCAAAATCTCCAAGCACCTGGGCATCTTACCCTAATTAACACTATGTAAAAAATAAAGTCTTCAAAACAAAAAACAAACAAAAAAAACTCTGAAATGCTCTTCTAGCTAATGTTACGAGACTTCATTCTGTTCCTTTTCTTGCCTAACCCGTCGTCATAAATATCCCCTGCAGTGATACTATCACTTGAAAACAACCAAATGTGATTACACTAAATTGAAGTTCCCCCACTACAAGTAATACGCTGTCATAAGTGGTTTCTTTGAGCATTTTCTATATGCCAAAAAGTTCCAGAGATAGAAACCTTAGTTCTGACTTAACCTTTTGAATTGCTGACCACTTAGAGCAATTCTGTTTTGAACAAAAGGTGTGTTGTTTTTGAATAGTCCAAGGGCTGCACTGACCCTAAGAAATGGTTTGGCAGAAGGAGCGTCAAGGAAGTTGTATAAAGGATCCTAGGAATACCTTTAATAAAAAAAAAACCCTCAGCTAGTCAGCCAAGCTAAGATATTATGCATAAAATGTAATCCAAAAGTGAAATTTGTTACCAAACCATCTTTGGACTGTTAAATGGATTTTTTAAATTAAATATTTAAATGTAATATTTATGAACAAATACAGACAGATTTAACTGTGTTGTATGTTAGCCAAAAGGTTGAAATTACTATCAAGAATCTGTCAGGTTTCTTGATGTGGAACAGTCTGCTAGGATTTGTCTTCCTTTCCCAAGTGGTGTGTGAAAACACACACACACAGACACACACAGACCCACACACACACACCCCTTTAACTTCATCATGGCTTATTCCCTGCCTAACTCTTTAAGACTGACAAATCCGGAGTAAGTGCAAATGATCAAGTATTCAAAATGTCGGGCAAGAATGACAACACTTCAGCACTATACTGTGTATTTAATATATTAAGATGTGGAAAGAAGTTCCCTCATGCCTTCCTATCTATCTATTCCCTCCCACCCCTACTCTTTTCTGCCTCTGTATGAACTCACACAGCTGTCTCCCATTCCCATATTTGTCTTCTCAAAATGTGGAAGAATTCTATTTCTGAGCTAACACAGACCATCCCATTAGCACTGAACCCATCTGTTTCCCCAAACCTACAAAACCTAAAGTCTTTTTGTAAATCTATTTGTCAAATTCAAGTTTAGTCTTCAACGGAATCTTCTTCAGGATTTCTCACAACTGAGAATCTGTATTATCAGTAAAAGCTCCGCTCCAATACCAGTTTGAGTAAAGGAGGTCATTAAAAAAAGAGAGAGGAAGAGGCAATGATAGCCCTCTTCCTTTACCTATGGCAGGGATTCTCAAACTGCGGGTCGGGACCCCAAAGTGGGTCAGGACCCCATTTTAATGGGGTCGCCAAGGCTGGTGTTGGCCCTGGGTCCCAGCAAGTCTGAAGCCCAAGCCCAACCTCCTGGGGCTGAAGCCGAAGCCCGAGTCCCACCACCCAGGGCTAAGATTACGTGCCCCCGCCCAGGGCAGAAGCCCTTGGGCTTCAGCTTTGGCCCCCGCCCAGGGAAGTAGGACTACATCCCCCCTACTGTAGTCATGTAGTAAATTTTGTTATCAGAAGGGAGTCACGGTGCAATGAAGTTTGAGAACTGCGGACCTATGGCATTGTTAGATGGTTTTGACCTATTTTATTTATGTTAGGACAGTCCACTCCCAAATATAAAAAGACTACAGGACCAAGTGGGTCAAATCCCATTTTGGGGGGAGAAACTGTGCATATTGCAGTAACTTGTAAAAATGGAAAGGCAGGAAGGCAACGTTAGATGGATAAACACAGTTTTAGGTCCATCACAGGATCCACACCATCCCTCTGGCTACAACATTTGAACATATGGGAGTTGAAAGGAAAGGGCGACACAGCTGTAAACAGCTTATGTGTCAGCCAGCACCTGGCTCCACAAATGCGGCTACCTAACACTCGGACCCCTTCTTTATGTTGCCCCCGACTCTACTCCCAGCTATGAACTCTTCAGCTTATTCCAGATCGAATTACCTCCTTCCATTCCCTGATTTCCGATGTATGTTCCCAGAGCTTCTGAGCCGGTTTATTTTTCTTGCTTGCCTTAGTCCTATTATACCTCAGTAGGCTTTGAGGATGTCCCCTACTGTAACTGATGGGATAAAAGCCTTCTGGGTTACGTTAAAGCTACTTCAGACAGGCAGCAGATTGCAAAAATAGGCTCCGGTGCTCTGGGGACATCAGTGTGCTATAGAAAATGGAAAATAACTAGAGCTAAAATACAGGAAAATATATTTACCGTAACACTTTCAAGTTTTGCTCTGAAAGTAACCCCAAGTCTTGTGAGAGCAGGGAGGAAGAAAGGGCATGAGCCATGCCCTGCTCCACAAATATTCCCCTATGTACAAATGTAGCCCAATTCCTGAAGAATTCAAAGATATCCACAAGGATAACTAACGCAAGAGTAAGCTGCTTCTCTGGGTCAATACTCCATAAGCCAGGAAACGGCACTTTGGTGGATGTCAACACTTTTGTCAAGCTGTGCTTTTAGATGCTCTTTTGGCATGCAAATAGCCAACAGCAAGTTGGGATCATTACAAAGCGGCATCTTGCTGTGGGAAAACCCAGCTTTTCTGGTACTTTTTGCACTACAGAAGAACGAAAGCTTTAGGATAGTGATTTGTACTTGTAACACAGTCCAAATCCATAAAATGGAAAGAAAACCTGCCAGTCCCCTAGAATGGATAGTGAGATGATACAGGATGCCAAACTAGCTTGCTCTGGTAGGCGTTAGGAAATGATCTGAGTCTATGATGTGTAAAGAGGTACCAGATTCGGTCTCTCCATTGGCCTGATGAATAGAACGATGTAAAATGAACAGTCTGGATGAAAGTTGCTACAGAAATACAAAAATCTCAAATGCTTTTACAAACAGAAAACAGGTCTCACAACATCCATGAGAGGTTGGGAATATCTCCA
The DNA here is from genome assembly GCF_013100865.1 of Trachemys scripta elegans. Taxonomy (NCBI): domain Eukaryota; kingdom Metazoa; phylum Chordata; order Testudines; family Emydidae; genus Trachemys; species Trachemys scripta. The sequence continues at coordinate 9,182,854 of NC_048317.1, read as the reverse complement.
TTTTACTGATGGAGGCAGAGAGAGGTCTGTATCGCAGAGCTGACAATTGCCACTGCCAGGATTAAACCCCCAGAATCCCTCTGCTGTAGCCAGCTGAACCACAACCACTCCCTTTCATTAGCCAAGAAAATGTTAATTGCAACACCTAACGACACATTTTTAAGAAAAGGGAACAACTCTAACTCCTTATCCAGAAAATTACGAGTATTGAAATAGTTAACAGTGAAGACCACCATGTCTGTAGTCTCATACAATAAGTTTCACATACATAAATTAAAACTGAAAACCTTCCTTATAAGAACAAAACACAACCACCATTTTTGGAAGATGGACATTAGGTTCTACATTTCAGTATTGTATTTGAGCTTTGGCTCGCTTATGTACTAAAGTGAATTATTTGAAATCAAGTTGTTTCTTTGGGAACAAGAACTGAAGTGTTAACAAATCCATTAGTTATTTTTGTCAGTTTTCAGAGAAGTTAGGGCAAACTGTCTTTAAGAGAAGTGAAACTCTCCTTTTTTAAGTAATGTGACACTTTCAGTTCCATGTCAGCACGTGACCTACTTAAACATTATTTTAACTAGATAAAATCTTCCAAATTTATTAACTGCTTTCCCCACATCTTTTTATTAACTTAAGACACCACAGAATAAAAAAAAATGTCCTGCCTTCAGAGAGGGGTAACAATATGCATAAAAAAAATGAGCTACTAAAAAAATTACTTTTAAATATTGTAGCATACTATGGAATATCAACTTAGAGAAAATATTAAAGAGCATGTGGTAGTTGTTTTACTCTGAAAAGTAAATCTAAAAAATGGCATTTTAGGGATTCATATTTATTGTATCTGAATAACCACCAATAATTAATAGCCACCATAAGAGGAACTTTAACTCCATCTAATACTGCTTAGTTAGTTGAGGGCCATATTTGTGAACAAAAAAGAACACAACCTGGCTTAGAGATCCCAGGGTGAGTTTGAAAGTTATGAAAAGCATCTTTTTATTTGAAAACAGAACAGAGCAGTCATTGAGACAAACAGGGACAAAACAACTGCATTTTTTTTTATAGTTGCTTTTTAGACTAGAGTCACAATTTAACCACAAAAGTTAGAAGTTTAGTCATTAATGCCACTTAAAGTGGAGAAAACAATGAATAAAAGCTTTACAATATAGGAACAAGGGCAAGGTCAAGAGAAAATAAACAGCTTGACTAATTTAAATTAAACTATCCCTCAACATGGAAATGTTTTTCAAAACAGATTTTTTTTATATATATTTAAAGACACACATTACATTGGGTCTCTGACTAAACTAGGAGTTACACACGGATAGTCTAAACAGAAGCAATAACTGATGCATTGTTCCAGTTATTTACATTGGTAATAAATAATATCAAGCAGCAGCAGCAGACAGGAAATTAGTATTTTAAAACCTCAATGTAATCACGACAACTTGACGCAAACTAACATCTGTGGCCCTGTATATAAGAGTCTCAACATATATTTAAGCACACTAAAGTATTTTGGATCTTAAAACTGGTCCCTCATGGACACATACAGAATAAAATATTTTCATACACAGGCTGGAAAGCCATATTATAATGTGGAGAATTGGTACCACTCTTTTTTCTTGGTCCCTATGATCAGTTCATTGGTGAATTGTGACTAGAGCCGGGCAACATTTTTTCAGCAAATACCACCTCTACCCCGATATAATGCGACCCAATATAACACGAATTCAGATATAACGCGGTAAAACAGCGCTCCGGCAGATCAAAACAAGTTCAATATAGCGCGGTTTCACCTGTAACACGGTAAGATTTTTTGGCTCCAGAGGACAGCGTTATATAGGGGGTAGAGGTGTAGTAAATATGCAAAAAAAAAAAAAACCTGCATTTTTGTGGCATTGAAATTATTTGCAAATTTGGGTTGAATTTTGGCCAACCTCTCTCCCAGAAAAATAACAATTTCAGAAGCGTCAAAGTGAAATGTTTCAAAACAGTTCAAATCAACATTTGAAATGTTTCATTTGACCCTAGCAAATTTTTTTCAGTGTTTTTAATTCAGCAAGGAAAAAAACAAACGATTATTCACTCAACTCTAATTGTGACATTTGGGACACTGACCAGCTCTCTTCTTTTCCTCAGAGAGCAGAAGAGGAATCTTATCTTTGTCTGGACTATATAGGCACAACTTCTACTGATGGCATTGCCATCTGCATCCCATTAACACAGGGCTGAATTTGGTTTCCAGGTAAGGTTAAGCAAGCTAGAAGCTAGCTAGTTCATTCAGTTATTCTGCGGATACTATAAGTGAGAATTGAACTGAATATTTCAAGTAAAGAAATGAGAAGAAGCCATATGAATTGGCAGAAGGTATGCCAATTAGTGGATATAATCATTATCAGAAGTGAAAAGGGTATTTTCATAGAAGTAATTGTATCCACATTCAGTGTATCTTCAGAGACAAACTAGAGTCAAAATTCCAATTACCTAAAGGTTCCTGCAGCGAAAGTGTGAGCCTGACTTGCCAATTAAATTACCCAACAAGGACTTGCTGAAGTTAGACCAGTGAACATGCAACACTACAGAAAAGAAAAAGGAGATGCTAATAGTGAGACTGGGGGGGGGGGGGGGAGAGAAGGCATAAAGGTGCTACAGACTTATTCTAACAGGTCCCTATCCCTGTTCCATCCCAATTACATGCTGTTTTCCTTCCTTCAGATGGATCTGCAGTGGCACACAGAGCTCGCACAAGGAACTTTGATTTTCTTATTTGCTAACAAGGCAGCAAAAATATGATATTTAGATGGATTTCCTACAGAAGCTAGATAGAGAGGGTCTTCTGGTACTAATCTTTTACCACGAAGCATTCAGTGTTTGAAGAGGAGTCACTTACTACTCTTTTGCCTACTACAGGATACCAAATTTGCTGCTCTCTGCTTGTTTTGGCTTAATTACAACTGACAGTTATTCTAGGCCTCGGTGCTTAAACATGATATGGAAAGAGTTTGCAGCAGGTGTTATCTTTACATTAGGTTTTGGTCTTTTTCTTTTTGTTTATTTTTTAAGGGGAAGAAGGTCTTTGTTGTTCAATAGTAGGATATCACTTTTTACAGATCAACAGTAAACATGGACCTCTTGCTGTTTTTTTCCCCTAGAAGTGTTCTGATAAACAGCACAAAAGAAGTAATTGATATGTCTGCAAATATAGCAACAACATGACTCAGCTATGGTTGATATCAAATAGGCAATGTGTGTAGCAGTGGGACCCAACTGTAGCAGTTCACTTTTTTTAACATTCACTTTTTCCATTATATTTTACAGCAGCGATTCCTGAACTGTGCTCCATGGATCACCAGTGGTTTGCAAGGCACTTGCTGTCTTTCCTTGTTCCAGCTGTTAAATCGCATTAAAAACTAAAAATACATTAAATGCTCTCCTAATATTACTTTTCCATGTTGACAACTGTCAGAGATGTTATTCGACTGCAAATCGGAGGTAAGAAACACAAAGGAACAGTCTATCCATGAGACAATTACTGTATTCAAATATACTTCATGCTATGAAAGTCTGAGAACCCCTGTAGTATGGTTAGACTTAGTTATTTCCCCAGACTGTTAGTCAGGTGGGTGGAAACAGAAAACATCAGTGAAAACATACACACGGGCAAAACACAACTTCAGTTCTGTTATTAGCTTGTATCACTGTGTAGTAAAATAGAATCTTTGATCAAAGACAGCATTATGCCATTTACCATGCACATTCTTGAAAGGTACACACAGATACTCCAGTAGAAAATACCACCACCAGGCTGCACAATGTTAACTGCTGAAGAGCCATTTTTCCCCTTTGAGGCAGGAATTTGAGAGGTTCACTTTCATTTTCTATGAAGTTTGCAACTTCCCATTTCTACCCCAACTGACAGCACTGTAAGTACCCAACAGCTTTCCATCTTTATTTAACTCTCAGATTAGCAACCATAAGGACATGTGACTTTTCAAATCATTATAGTCCATAACACAGTGAAATTAAATTTCTGTGTACTATATCCAGACCAACAAGGTAAAACAGACTTGCAGGTGGAGTGTGAATATATTCCTTCGATAATGTAGCAGCTCATGACTTGCATTCAAACCTGTGAACTGAAGATTATTATTTTTTTTTTTTAAAAGCAAGCATTTTCAATATTAGACTTTCAAGTACCATGCCACCCTTTCTGCACTGGAGAAGTAAAAGACATATGGGGCAGAACTTGATTAAAAGTGTTCAATAAATTTGTAATGTTACTTTGTACTTCTATAGTGCCTTTAATCAAAGGATTGTTAAAACACTTTATTATGCCTCACAACAACCCTGTGAGGTAGGTAAGTATACCCATTTTACAGACGGATAAACTGAGGCATGGCACGGTAAAGTGATTTGCTTACGCTCACATAGGAAATCTGCAGCAGAGTTAGCAACAGAAACAAGATACCCACCTCCCAGTCCATTCTTCTAATCACTAGGCCATGCTGCCTTTCTAACAAAGCCATAAATTGGTTTGTTAATGGTTCCTAAAAAAAGGATTCCTAATCTACTGAAAAACAAGCATGATGAGAGAAAGAGGTTGTTAGGCAATGAACATATCAAACTTACCTTACCAGTGCATCTGGTTTGCTTAGCTGGTTATTAGGAATACAGTTTTCCATTAAGTCCTTGTGTGTGCTTGGGCTCTTGCTAGTGCATTTCTGTTTTTTCTCATTTTTAGTAGATGAGGAAGGGATGCTCCCATTAGTTGCACTGTGACTGCGAGGTGAGGAGTTCACAACTCCACTGGCATTTTTGTAATTTTTGGATGAGGCAGTGCATGAGTCCTCTTTTAAGAGATTTTCTGTACTTCCAACAAGATCATTATTTAATCTTTTACTACTGATATGGTTTTCCATATATTCAATTTCTTGTATTTTAGAGTCTACTGGTTGTAAAATATTGTTATTTATTCCAAGGTTGTGTTTCTTGGCATCCTTGTCCTTTTCTTTCCCCTTTTCTCTATATTCTAGCTCCGGCAATGTTGTGGATAATTTTTTATTGGCTGGAATGCCTCCATTGTGTTGCAAAAGTACTGAGGAATCCATATCAGGTAATCCTTTGGCTGCTGCAATAGCAAGAAACCGAGATTATTAAATCGATCTGTTCTGTGGCTTCAAGAAACTGGGTATCTATTTTTTAAATAAATAAGTAAATGGCAAACCGTTTTAGTGACAACCACCATCAAGATTATATTTAGGAAAAAACATATCAAATACACTTACATAATTAAAAGTGTAATTTTAACAAACTCACTAATTTTTGGGTACAGACATAATTCTATAAGAACAAGTTAAATTGTACATACTTACTCTAAAGGGTAGAGAATAAGGGCTTGGCTACACTCGAAACTCCAAAGTGCTGCTGTGGGAGCACTCCCACGGCAGCGCTTTGAAGTGCGAGTGTGGTCGCGGTGCCAGCGCTGGGAGAGAGCTCTCCCAGCGCTGCAGGTACTCCACCTCCCTCAGGGGATTAGCTTACACTGGCACTTTGCAGTGCTGTAACTTGCTGCGCTCAGGGGGGTGTTTTTTCCACATCCCTGAGCGAGAAAGTTGTAGCGCTGTAAAGTGCCAGTGTAGCCAAGGCCTAAATACTACTAACTGAGCAGATTATAAAAGTTGCTAATTAATTGATGAACGTTAAGAGGCTATATTTAGAGAGATAATTAACTTGAAATCTAATCAATTTTAAAAGACCTGTGGTATCTAAACCTACGGTACTTTTAATTCCTCTGCCTTCAAATCCCCTCCAACCCTGCTACTTTGTGTGGTTTTACAAAATTTTTATAATTTTAAAGTATTTCTGTCCTTTGTTACTGTGTGAAAGACCTACACAATCAACTGGGGAAACAGCAAAACTGACTACACATAAAGTGCTGTCAAAAGCACAAAGATTTCCCCCCAATTTTACTTGTTACTCGTAATGATGCCAGGTTAAAAAAAAAAAGAGTCAGACAGGAGTCTGAAAGTTAATAGACTTGTTTTTAAAAAGAGGACAAGATTTTAATCTTTATCTAGGAAAAGGGGGATTTTACCAACATATTTTAAGAATATGAAATGTCTACAGATCTCCAGAGCTTTAAGATGAACGTTTATGGTCATATCCAAGTCTAACATTCCCAGTAAGTATACTGGTCTAATTGATCTCCATTTTATTACAGCAGTTAGACAGCCCAGGAAGTGTATTTCAGCATGATATAGTTATTCTTGGTGGTTAGAAACTCTGTTCTACTTCATACCCAATACCATCAACAGAGTCAGGCAATGGATACTCACTAATGTAATACACCTTTTGTACATAAAGCTTCTAGACCAATATACAAAACACAAAATAAAAAAAAAGGTGAAACTTCATGTGGAGGCTTTCTTAAAAAAATTGTTATAAAATTGTTTTTTTCCATTTTGTAAAATTAGTTTCACATTGTTTTTGGTAAAGGTTAGGGCCCTACCAAATTCATGGCCATGAAAAACGCATCATGGACCGTGAAATCTGGCCTTTTGTGTGCTTTTACCCTATACTATACAGATTTACAGGGGAACACCAGTGTTTCTTAAAACTGGGGGTCCTGACCCAAAAGGGAATTGCAGGGGGGTTGCAAGGATATATTAGGGGGGTCACAGTATTTCCACCCTTACTTCTGCGCTGCCTTCGGAGCTGGGTGGCTGGAGAGTGGCGGCTGTCGGTGAGGCGCCCAGCTCTGAAGGCAGCGCCCCATCCGCAGCAGTGCAAAAGTAAGGGTGGCAATACCATACCATGCCATCCTTGCTTCTGCACTGCTGCTGACAGTGGTGCTACCTTCAGAGCTGGGCAGCTGGAGAGCGATGGCTGTTGGCCAGGATCCCAGCTCTGAAGGCAAACCTGCTGCCAGCAGCAGTGCAGAATTAAGGCTAGAGGTACCACAACCTCTCCCCCCCCTACAATAACCTTCCGACCCCTCCACAACTTCTTTTTGGGTCAAGACCCTTACAATTACAACACCGTGAAATTTCAGATTTAGATAGCTGAAATCATAGGATTTAAAATTATAAATTTTATGACCATGAAATTGATCAAAATGGACCGTGAATTTGGTACATTTCACCTGGTGTTTTGTCATGAACATTTATGTTTAAAAACATAATAAAAAAGTAACTGTTGCCATTGTACGGTTATTCTAAGCAAGCTAATCAGAGAGGAAAGGCCAAGTTTTAAATGTCTACATTTACCAGAATAGAAAAGACCAGGTATATGAGAAATATTATTTAACTATTTCTAAAATTGAGACCCCTTTTTTCTCTACAAGGCAATGATGCAAGTGTTTTAAATAAACACAGAAAGACTTTGATAATTCTGATTAATGTCAGAGAGACCGGTTTGTTTTTTTTTTAAATCTCTTTGGGGAATTAGCAAGTAAATTAAAAGAGCAAGGATAATTATCACAAAATGTACTTTATTTCACCATTTTTTCAATTGTAATTAATAGCTCTTCATATTGTACTAGTACTTCTATTATAGTCTATTTGGTAAAAATAATGAAATCTGAGTAATACACTCACTATAGCATATTGTTATTAAATCTGAAGTGGGAAGAGTCTGGGATTTTTGGTGTGAATTATAGAAATTATGTGGACTAGTGAAGGTCTGCTTTAGCATGCACAATGTAATAGAAAGAGAGCCTGAGACATATGGGGCCTAAGGCCCAAACTAAAATCAGGCCCTGCTGATACAAAGCAGAGTCAACAAGAGTCAGGCTATGAGCAAAAGTCAGGCCCGGTTACAAAACAAATGCCTGCTTGCAACTTGGCAAGAACATGCTGGTGTTGCAAAAACACAGACACTTGTAACAGGTACTAGGCATTATGTATTCACATAAGCAGATTCCAGAAGACCCCGATACGAAGTTATGGTATAAACACACTGCCCAAAGATGGTACAGGGACACACTGACCCCTCCTAGATAAGGTCAGGAAGATAGGATCATGGATGGAGAGGTTTCGATCAAACCAGCAGTTATAAGGTATAGGTATATAACCACGTCAGAGGGGTAATACATAACTTGTTTGTAGCAGTGTATAAAGGAGGAGTAAGCAGGATGAGTGTCTTTTTCTGGCCGGGAGAAGGGAAAGTCCCACCACTCACTGAGCTGATCCATTGTCACAGGCATACACTTAATACATGTGGGGGGGGGGGGACACTAATACTGTACTTTATTGGCAGGAAACCTGGCCAAGTGCCTTTGCCACTAAACTGAGTCTGTGGTCTTCGATCGAACTTCCCAAGAAGTCTGCTGTATGGGCTATCTGGCCGAGCCAGTGCAACATACAGAGAGCACACACACGCAGCCAACAACTGACAACACACAGTATTTCTTTTAATTACTGATGGTGGCAGCAAAATACTATGTAATCAGTATAACCTACCTTCCTCTGCCTCTCTCTCTTGCCTTTGTAGCATCTGTTGCTCTGGGGGTAGAGCTTGCTGGAGAAGCTGCATGTAAAATTCATTCTCTTTCTGCACTTCTTTTTGTTTTCTTAATCGCATTTTGTAGCTGACATAACTTTTGAAGCCAAAGCCCAAAGTCACAACAGGATAGCCAATACTAGAAAGAAGACCATGTTACCAAGTTAATAAGTTGTCCAGCATGCTATAAATATATCTGGATTACACCTGTTACAAAAGACGTGATCTACAATAGTAAAAAGTCTTTTGTCATACTGATATTCATCATTAAAGATGTAATGACTTATTTATTTAGGTAGGCAAAGACACCTTTTAGACAACTGTCAGACAGGGCAACATACATCACTTAAGGAGATAAGAGAGACAACATGATCTAGAGGATTGAGCCTGGGGCTATGAGCCAGGAACTTCAGATTTCTAAACCTAGCTCTCCACTTATTTTATATATGGGCTTTGGCACATTATTTCATGCTTCAGTGCACACACTGGTAAAATGGAGATACTACTACTTACATATCCTTGGGGTAAAGCATGCAAGACCTAAATATTGTTATTAGCTAACAGGAATTTGAGCAATACAGAACGCTAGCAGATCATGCCATTAACTGTGCTAACAAGACACTTAACCAGTGGGAAATTGTCCATTGGCACGAGTATACGCCAAATGTGTTCATTTTAATTTGAGAATGGAAAAAAAGTCTCATCCACTAGCAAAAAAAGGAACCTGCTAGCAAATAAAACCGTATTAAATTGATTTAGGCTAATACTCTGCCAAAGAGGTCTTGACGAATGTGTAGACGCATGCCCATATCTATAACTGGGCTGATCAAGGCTGATAAACTAGATTCATACAAGTTTTTATATTCACAGGATTTCTAATATTTGTTTTAGGCTTCCCATCAATTTCTTTATCCCAGTGTAAGTACTTAACAGACCCTGAAATAGAGCTACCAGCAATGATATGGCACTGATGACTTCCTAGGATTAAACATACATTCACTAGGAACTCAGCTTTTTACATGCTTCAGGTGTCCTAGATCAGAAAAAAATTCAGTTGCAGCAGGTGACTTAACCATTATACAATATTTTCATTTTCTGCTTAGTAATGACACACTATGTAAATAAATTTGAGTTGCAAACATACTGCCAGAATGCATTGATTATTTGCATAAGTATCTGATGTTATCTTTGCTAATGTTTCTTTTGTGATACTGTGTAAATCTATCTGTAGCTACATTTCTAAAACTCTGATGACAAGCTGGAATGTTTTAATCCAATTCACAAGGGGGAAAAAACCTCTCAAGAACTTCTGTAACCCAGGAGCAGTGGAAGCTCCCTAAAAGTGTGTGTGTGTGGGGGGGGGGGAAGCAGAAGGGGAGGGCCCACCAGCACTTGAATCATGGCCCCCACCCCCGTGCTGCTCCTTCCTCCTGAGGCCCCATCCTCTGCATCCTTACCAGTGTGCAGCAAAAGGACGACAAAGGTCTACATGGAAGTTTTTGAGATCTTTAAATCGAATTGCTGCTTCAATATAAACAAAAAGTATCCACAGCGATACTGTTGGCAAACACACACCCCTCTCTATGGAGAAAAGACAAATACAAGCATCAGCAATACATTAAAGGCAGCAAGTACTTTAAGTTATTCTTTTAGAAGACTCAAATAAAAGGAAGTTAGTCAAGTCAGGGGTAAATATGGAATGAAATAAATACTAGCTCTTGCAAAACAAAAAAAACTAAAGATGTTTTAATTAAGAGTTTAGCTCTAAAGCTCTGCTTTATCATCTAGACTCAAACGCTAGGTATCTCAGAAAAATAAAACAGAAAGAGACATATCTGATGAGATACCTTTGCCCAAACCTCTACAATATGGATGAGCCCAAGCGAGAGAAACTGCAGAACTTTGGGGCCACGTTATAGTTTATGATCTTTGTATCAAGGAAAGGTTATTAAATTAGATTGAACTAGTAATACCCATTTAGGTACCTCTTAGTACCTGATGTGAATATGGCTAAAATAATATGAGTGGGTAAGCAGAACACTGGTTACCCAATAGACCAAGCTCCTTCCCCAAATGCAGGCAACAGTCTCCTCGACATCCGAAGAAGTGAGGTTTTTACTCACGAAAGCTTATGCCCAAATAAATCTGTTAGTCTTTAAGGTGCCACCAGACTCCTTGTTGTTTTTGTAGATACAGACTAACACGGCTACCCCCCTGATACTAGTCTCCTTGACACACATTTTAGATTAGTTGAGCATTTGGGAGCCCATGCAGACTTTTTTCTGCACTATTCTCATACTCTTTCATTTGTGCAATTAGGAGTCATACAAAGGGAGGGAGAGAACTTTCCTTGGACAGCAGAAAACAGAATTGGCCACTTGTCAATGTTATTAATCTGATATGTAGTAATTATATTATAGGCCAATTTAAGTTGTAATCGGTTACCTTAAATAATAGCTTTGTTCTTTGTCGTCCATCCATATCATCCAGCAGTAGTTTACTACACAACTTTCCATCTACATGAATGCAACTTTAGGGCATGGATTCTCAACCTGGCGGTCATGAACTTCCAGGGAGTTGTCACCACCCTGCCTGCCCACACTGCTAAATGTGAAGGGAATTCCAGCTAGATTTCAACAGCGAAGAGCCACTACTTTAGGGTTATCCAGACCTGCTGAATACAGCAGTATTTGATGGACGGTCTGACTCAGCAATCACCAGTAGGAATGCTAATGATTTATTCTGCTGCATGGGATTTAACCACAGAACTCCCATTGACTTTGCGAGTGTTTTATGAATTAATTCCACACAACTCTCGGAACATTTTAAGTGATCTCAATAGGGAAAGCTAACACTATCCTTTAAGTTACTGCTTTAGGGTTCCCAAGTCTGCTGGCAGAGGCAACCATCTTCCTGAAAAGTGACATCATTTGACAAGAAAAACTTTGGGCAATCATTTTAAATCCTAGAGTTATTTTAGGATTGTTTAAAACATTATTAAAAATGAGCAGCAACTGATTCTCAGTTTCTTCCACTGCGCTCCCACATGCTACATTAGCTAATTACAAATGATTAAAACTGTTGGCAAGATGCTGCCTCCACCAGTGGGCTGAGAAATGCTCATTGCAGTGTTGCTAACTTGTGATTTTATGACATCTTGTGCTATTTGGTGTTTTTCTTAAAGCCCCAGCTTTTTGAGGTATGTGATTAGGTGAGAATCTCCACTTTCATTAAAAAAAAGTGTCTAGCCCTCATGGCTGTAGAGAAAATTTTGAAAACATAACTTGAGTGCACCCTAAAGGATTAGAAGCCAAATACCCCCTCCCCCACAAAATGTATTTTTAAAATATTCTTAGGATTTTTAAACCAAATCATGATTTTTTTCAGTCTGACACTTTTTTAAACGCTGGGAGTCAGCAACACTGTCCTTGCAATAAAAATAGTTATTGTGACAAGTGCTTTAACCTGTAAATATCCATGATGCTAGCTAAAGTAATCTTTTAAATAAAGAGGTACACAGCATGTTCTGGTAAGCATTTTTTTTTTTTTAAACCAGTGGAAGGGGGGAAAAAAACATTTGCTTCATCATTAATCTCTCAGTTAAACAACTCTAACCCAAATAAAAAGAACAGTGCTAGTATTGTGTCACAAAACTCCAATTCTTTTTGTATTAGTGCTCCAAATTTCCTGATTTAAAAACAGTTATGCAGCAAGGTCAGGCATTCATAGCTAGTTTTTGCTGTTCTGGGGAGTCCCCTAGATACACTTTTCATGCCACTAGTTAAGGTGTCTTACTGTTTACAAAAAAAGTGCATACAAAGAAATCTCAAATACAAATCATTGGGTTAAGGTTATTTTGAAACTACATTAATTCATTCCCATAAAAAAGGGACACAAAACAGATCTGTGAAACAAACGGAAGGCACAACTCTAGCTGAAAAAACAAGTTTTAATAAATCACAGAAACTATATTTCTGAATTTTGCTATGCAATGGTAAGATTTATATTTAACTAATAAGTTGTAACTAAAAGAATGTTGACCTACCTGTGTGCCAGACATACTGTACCCATACATACGTGCTGGCAGCAAAAAATAGCCATTGTATTGGTATGAAGAGCAGACATATTATATTGGATGTGAATGCTACACAAACAAAAAATACTGAAAAGGCCTGAGAAAAGGGAAAAAAGAAAGCATCTTAATGGTTCAATTATATTCCAGAGGAAACTACCGCTTTATATGCTAAATATGAAGTACAGCGTAGATGACATCAGGGTTATTTCAATATTAAAAGGTTACTACTATTTATAACAATTTGATTGGCTAATGAAGGTTCTAACCAATACATTTACGCGACAAACAGCACACAACTCAGAACTGTGCAGGTTCTATCCACTCTGCCAGCAGGTCTTCAAACAAAATCACTGTGTGTGAACACAGCTGCAGGTAAGACTTCAACTGTACTGTTGACAGGCCTCGGCATTACTATATTATCCTCTTGATGTCAACAATGACATTTTGTGATAACACACTTACAAAAAAGGATTAGGTATGTAAACGGATGAGAACATCCAGATTATATTAATGGGATAAAAATATATAAGGATATAAATCCTGATGCTTCAGCACATAAGCCAAATCACTGACAGCAGTTCTGAAGAAACTTTCCTTGTTTCCACTGCTAGATAGGACACTGGCCTAGATGGACCACTAGTCTGATATTGGTATGATGCTTCCCATGTTCCGGGGCTCAGAATTGTGAGATCATTCCTATTCTGAGGTGCTGGAGACACTTGGCTTTTGACTTCATGCCTCATTACAGTTGAGGTGTGCAGTTATTTGATTACAACTGCAAGGCCAGCAAGATTTTGTTTCTCGCATGAACTAGCAAAAACCCTTGTTAGTACTTTGGGAAAGAAAGATGTTAAAGTCATTAAGTGATTTATAAATACCAAATTATAATTTAAAGGAATATATTCTCTTCCCATGGGCATAACTGCCCCTTTAACAGGTGCTGTGGGCATTTAAAAAGGTGAAATATACGCCTAAGATTTTTGAGATAAAGATTAACCAGTGTTGAGTAACAATTTGCATTAAAAGAATAGTTTTCAGCTACTTTTAAAATATATAATCCTTAGTAAAAAACCCCACCAATCTTTATAACTTTTGTTCACATAAAAACATATTATACTTCATAATTATTTCCCTTACTTTCAACTATGAGTTAATGTTATTAGTGGGTGGCTATTACTTATTTTTAATAATTGTGATTAAAATCCTTCATATTGTTATACTTTTCCTGTTAGGGAAGGTCAAGTAAAGTAAAACCTGGATTTTGAGCCAATTTAATTTAAAGGGACAGTGTCAAGTTAGGAGCCATGTCTGGGATTTCCCAGGGAGTTAGCGCCCAAATTTTATTGGAATTCATTAGCGCTGGGCACTTAACTCCCTAAGGCGTCTTGTAAAACCCTAGCCCATATTTTTAAACACCACATTCCTTACACAAGGAACATCCCAGATTATTTAAACAAAGAATTTAGGTTTCAGTATTTATTTTCAATTTTTAAATGGCTGCCAGATTCCTACAACAAAGGAATAAACTTGAGGCAGTTGCAGCACAACTACAAGGCCTGCAACTTTTCAGGTAGGGGATAGGGAGGAGGAGGAGTGAGAGAGAGACAGAAAGTACAAAACAAAAGACTAGCCACACAATCTAAATACTGTATCATTTTAACATAAAGCTAACTTTCACTCTACTACCAGTATCTAAAAGCTATTTCCAATAAACTGAGCTTCTTTGTTGTTTTCTTGTTGGCACCCACCAGTATTACTAATTTAAAAGACAAGAGGATCATTTTCTTTTTTTTGGTACTGGCCCCCATTACCACGGTACCTGAGGGCCTCACAATCTTTTTAATGCACTTACACTCGCAACACCCCTGTGAGGTAGGAAAGCACTATTATTCTCATTTTACTGATGGGAAACTGAGGCACTGAGAGGCTAACTGATTTGCCCAAGGCCAAATATTAAGTCTGTGGCAAAGAAGGAACCTGAATCCAGGTCTCTGAAGTCCTATGCTCGTGCCCTACCGGCTGGACCATTGTTTCTCTCAAAAGCAATGATCAGTAAACACATGCTGAATTGGTTGTATGAGGGTACTATAAACCCTGGAACTTTTCCATTGCTATGAGCCCTAGAACTCCGCCACTGTTACAGGTATTTACTATCACAACCAGAAAAATCAGTTTTCAAGTGTTTTCTTTTATACTTACCAAACCCTGGTATCTGAACGAATCGTAAACGCTCCTGATGAAAAGCCAAAACGGCCACAGATATTCAAATCTGAACTCCAGGACAAAGTCTGCCAGCAATACTAGTGCCCACACCACCAAGAATTTCAGGTACAGAAATGTACTGGAAAGAAAAAAAAGACAACTGACATTAATTTCAACGCTTCTGGTGAAGAGAGGGATGCCAACAAGAGAACATATTGTTCTGATCAAAAGAAATGTACCATATGCTTTTTTCTTATAATGGTTTTCCTGTAATGAGATTGATCACCTATAACACAAAATAGAGGCTTGTTCAAACACAAGCTGGCTTGGGCTAATGGAATCTTTAAAATTACACAAAATGCTTTTGAATTTTTGTTTTTACGAAGTGGCGGAAAAGGAAACTTTTATTGCTGTTACAAAATGCTTTAGGCCAACCTCTTTCTTTATCACTCTATCATATTTTTTATAAAGTAAAGTTTTGTAAGCAGCTCGTTTATCATTCAAATATATGTTGTCATGGCTGAAAGGCTCCAGATTTTTTCTTTTTCTCTCTCTCTCTCATATATTTGCTTGCAAAGGCCATGTAGTTTTCTGTGTTTTCCCCAAGAAAGTGCTGCAGAAGTTTGGTTCTCTCTTTCTCTCACGCACACACACAGTTATAATGTTAGCAACTTAGAACTCACATGGCATCATACAAATTAAAGACAGGCAACCAATAAGGAAGTCTGTTGCAATTTCAAACTGCCGAAGTGCTGTTTTTCATAATACTCTTTAAAGTAAAAATGTCCATTTTAAAAATGGGAATATGGAGGCACAATCATACAGGATCTGGAAGAGCCAGAAAAAGAAACCATATTTCCTGACTCTCAGTCCAACACTTTAAGTACTGGACAACACAGGTCTCAAAATATTGAGACAAACACTGAGTGAGCTCTCAAGTGCTTATTTAGGTCATTCTTACAAGTGTTACCATGTTAATTAATATGTTCTGCTACATCAATGAAGCTGGCAGAAGGAAAGGTGAAGAGTACCAGAGGCAAAGAAAATCAGAGCTCCATTATCTTGCTTCATTACCTCAAAATATGACCTCTTACTGCATTATGTTAACTTGTGTAATTATTTTATGTATATTTATACAAACAACGTAACCATTTTTTTAAACCAAGGGCTGCTCCACCATGATATCCTCAAGCAGTCACTTTCTCTGTATCACACGGTCAACAAGCTCAATGGAACTTTGCCCTGGGATGTCTACTGACAAACTGCCAAGAATTAACATGTGCAATGTTGTGTAGCACGGTCTGTCTCAAGTTTCTGTACTGTGCATAGCCATCCATATTATCTGGGAAGTTACATAAGTCTTGATAAAAGATACAGAGAAGAAAGCTTCTGCGAAGAACAAATTTACACATAAGCAGTGGGTTACAAGCAACTGAATACCGGTTAGCCCTGAAGAGTTAGTGGTGGAAATTACTAAGCTTGTTGCCTATCAGATAGATCACTTCATTCCATTTCATTAAAATTCAACAATGTTCTTATCTCAGGGTGATGAAGCAAATTATCACAGAAAGAGAAGCCATTATCGCTTACCAATTCTCTGAGAATTATTCTTTTCTAGAGCAAGGCACCACCTACGGTTTTTACTGGGCGAATTACTGAGCAATTGCACATCTTTTTGCTACGTACATCAAAGAGGATGATGCTCTGGATGCCCTCTATTAGCAACTATTTTAAACAAGACAATCCTCCATGCATCTCGGAAACCTCCAACCTGAAACCATTTCAGTAATTCTTTAAATAGCAACGCTGAAGTTTCAGATGTATGCAGCCGCGGAATGACTGTGGTGTGGAGGCAGAGTGGCACTTTATTTTTAATCTACTAACCACAACAAAAATGCTAATGTATTTTGGAAGTGATTATAGTAGTCCTGGTAGGAAATGCTAGCTTGCAAACAGGTATACAGTAATCACATTCCCACATCCATACACTCACACTTGTCTGTAAAGTGCCTAGTACTCAGCTGGTACTATACAAAGAAATACATGATGTAATTCATCCCTTTATATGAATGAAGAGATGGATTCTCTGCACTATGAATGAGTGTAAAGATACTCCAGTAGTAAGTTAGTGCAAGTTACAAGAGGAATACTCCCTTTTGTACCCATGGGGTCCAAATGAGTTAAAGCGGGGATGGGCAACCTACGGCTCGTTGGCCACATCCAGCCCATCAGACCTTTTAATCCGGCCCTCGAGCGCCATTGCCCTGGTCTGGCGCTCCCACCAGGGAGCAGAGTTAGGGGCTTGCCCTGCTCCACCCAGCGCTCCTGCGTGTTCAGGACCTGTGTGACGGGCGTGAAGGCATGCATGTTACTCCAGCTGCATAACCCAAACGCGCCTCACACGTCATCAGAGCCTGGAACATCCTAGTGTGGAAAGGGGGTTAATTTGGTTTAATTATTGTAATACATTGTTATGATGGTATATTTATAATAGTAAGTAAGGTTTTATGTTTAATTCCACTAAAATGTATCTTTATTAAATACATTTTTTGGGAATATCTCTGAATTGTTAATTTCATGAGCACTCGTGGCCTGCCATACAATTTTCATGCCCAGATGTGGCCCTCAGGCCAAAAAGTTTTTCCACCCCTGAGTTGAAGTGAAAGATGTCAGGAACGGATACGTACATTGTGCATTCCTGTGAAAAATCATACAATCTATCTATACAATTAGGTCAGATTCCAAGATTTAAGACTAGGAAAACCCCATACTTCCACCTTAATTTCTTGTCATGGTTGGGTTCATATGGTTAAATCAAATCACTATATGGGATGAGAAAGTGACATTTGTGGACCCTCTCGGTCTTTTCTGTTTCACTCCACTGTCCTTGGAGAGCAGAGAACAGTGGATATTCCCTTCTCACCTAATGTGTTACTAGATTACCTACTAAAAGTCCAGTTCTGCAACCTTTACTCACTGTGACTAGTCCCATTCAAGCGAATTAACAAGAGATTTATAAACAAGGTATATAAGAAATCTAATAGGCAATGAGGTAAGAAGCTTCATGACCTGAAACATTGTCTACCCCGGACTAAGTCAATTTGCAATGCGACTTTGCTTTTAAAATATTGTTTTTATAGTACAATTTCAAAAACATTTTCCCGTATCTATGGTTGAAGTGTTTACACAACAGAATTAAAATATTTGCATACATTTTAACTACAACTATAAAAAGATCCTAATAAAGTAATCAGAAATGCTAGTGCATGAGCCTAGGAGATTAACATTTCTTAGGTGATTGCAGCATTGCCAATAGCCTTGCACTCAAATAATGCCCTCAGAGGATAGCGAAACAGTATGACCGTAAAAATCTTAACTTTAACTTTTTCTTTAAAAAAAAGTATGTGGTAAAATGGGTTTTGGTTGTATACTATGTTTTATTCTTTTGGGGTTAAATTCAGCCTTTGAGATAGGACCTGTACAAAGACCCTCCATGACATAGAACCTCTGCAATACTGAGGTATGAGGGGGGACAGGTGTTGTGGTTGTGTAGTAGAACCTCTAAACTTTACGTGGCAGGGAAGCAGATTCCATCCATGTCAGTTCTGAATACACCAATGGATTTGCACATAAACAGATCCAACATCCAGATGCTATTATAGTTACTAGGCTGGAAAAACAGCTGTGGCAGGTGTGTGTGTGTGTGTGTGTTAATTGCTCAGGTTAAGTGTGTTATTTGAGAATTCCATCCCTGAATACTTTTATTTTTCCGTCAAGAAAAATAATGATATACAAAAATATCCATTGCCAATCCACATGTACCTGACTGCCCCATCATAGCATTGTTTGGGAAACAAAGACATTTGAACCAGTCTGTACTTTTCTGCAGCTGAAGTCCATAATAACGGACATGTTCTCTAACAAATTAGTTTTGCCAAATGTAATGCAAATCTAATAATTATTTAGTGTCTCTTCTAAAAAGGGAACACTATACACTTGTATGGGCCTCAAGAAGTACCTGCCTAATCCTATTTTTGACACTGGTGATTTCTTCCAGTTAGTAGGCCAGATGGCAGAGATTCTTAGGAGTAAGAAGAGAGTACCTGAACCCTTGCATGCCCTTGTTCCACCCAGATATGGTGTACCGACGTTTGCTATTCCTGACAAATTCTATTGTCTACGTAACAGTTTTTGCCACCCAAATCAGAGGGGCTAAATAGACAAACAGTGCTCTCACCTATGCTGATGTGCCCGTACACTTTAAACATTTCAAATAGCTATGGATGTAAATGTAAAATTAAGCTCCATTAGAAAAAAATATGCGATGACCTCTTGTTCTGGTAGGCGAATCACAATTCTGTTCGCTTGTTCTTTATGACAAAAATAATATTCCATGACGGCGTTATTAACAATATTTCTCAATTGCTCTTTTCTTTTCCTTGGCTTTGTACTATTTCCCTCTACTGCCTTAACGTTTGTACTCTTCAATCTCTGATATTTTCTGGACACTATTCTTCTTTACATTCTCTCACTATCCCTACTGTGCCCCACCTCCAATATGCTCATCCTGCAATGCAAACAGCTGGTATTCCTTTGGTGTCTAGCACCAGCCATTTATTATCCATGACCCTCTCATATTCATTGATCTTTCTAAGCACATCCACACGACTCTCCAATTTTGATAGCTGTGTCAGTATCCTCGCTTACAGATAATATTTATCACACAGAAAAATGCTCTCTCACCTTAGACTCAAATGCATCGCCCTGCACCCATTTTAATTCCCCAAGTTAGTTCTTAATATAGAAGAGAAAAACCCTCATGCTCAAATTGGTTGTAGATAATTACCCTGCATTTTAGATATTCAATTTTCTGGTCTGTTACATCATACAAAAATCTGAAATCAGTGATTTGCCCAAGAACTGACATGGGCAGGACTTTCCCTATAAAAGTGACATAGGGTCTAATTATACAGTGGAAGGCCGGAGGGAGTAAAGACAAAAGATGGAAGTGTTGACCAGAAAGGACCAGTGACTTGATCCAGTATAGCAAACCCAATAAAAAAGGTTGATTACTAGTATACTCATACAATGAACATGCAATTTTACTCCAAACCCCATATTCATTGTCTCTCCCCCTTTGGATTTTTGAAAGGAAAAAATGCAGAAAAATTAACCTAAGTGCCAGAGCTGCTCCCTTATTTGCTCATTCTTTATTTTCTCCTTACTACTCTACACCACTGCATTGTGTGGGTGCTGCAAGGTAAAAAATGTCCAAAATAATTGGTGAGAATTATATTACAATCTGCAGTGCACACAAAGTCCAAACCAGTAGCAAGCTACACTGGTACTCTATTCCTTCATGATCTGTGAGTCCCAAAGGCGGCAAAGTGAATCTTACCAGAATTGATGGCATGTTTCATTTTGCAGTCTGACACACAACACAATGGACTGGAAGGCATCTTGAGACTGGCAAAGTGCCAAATGTAGAGGTAGGCTTCAGAGAGGTGAAGTGTAGCACCTATGCAGAATTACTACAGAGCTCAGAGTCAGTCAGCAAGATCTCAAGCCTGTCTAGCTGAGTCCAGCCAAAATATTTTGCATAGTTAGAGAATATGAATGGAGATTCTCAGATGAAAAAGGTGCTTTATATGTGCAAAGGTGATTTGGGGAGAGAAAGGATACAGAATGGGGAGGGACAAGATGTGTATAAGGAGAACAGCAGGTAAACAAGAATACAGGACAGAATACATATAAATGACATGAAGTAAACAGAATGAGGCGAATATGGAAAATATTTTACAATAAGGAAGAGATCTTTGAAGAATCCAGAGAGATTTGCCCTGGTACTAAATCAGTGCATCATATGGAGAAAGTCTGCGTATAACAAGAATTAGAGTAAGGGAAGATGAAATGGAAAAGTTACATATATTTTACAGAAATTCTGGAAGCAAATGTTATACAATGGCTTAACTGGAAGCATGCATTCAGCAATGAGTATGATCTTATTGGAAAAACAGGTACAGTCAGACCCACAAAATAACTTAGCTGAAAATACCGAAGTACAGAACAGGTAAAAGTAAAGCAGGCAGAGGAACGGCAATGTGTGCAGAATGAGACACATATGCAGAGGGAAGTAATATTACCTGTAGTATTGGGGATGACAAAGTAGAACATTTAAATTTAAGCCAAATTATATTTGAGACCTGGATTTGAGTTAAGTAAAAAAAGGTAGTACTGTTGGTTTGTTACAGACCTCCAGGGCAGCTGGAGAAGGGTGAGCAGAAAATGTTTTTCCTGTTAAAGGAAGACGATTAAAAAGTGCTAGTTTAAATCATCATTGGGAAGAATCTTTATGGATTTAAAAAGAGACCATATTCCTTGAGTTAGAATGTACCATTTTTCCTTATAGTTTATTGAGCTGTCAGCATAGTCAAAGGCTTAACACTTGGATATAAGCCAAATCAGAAGTTAGTCACTAGATTCTGTGTTCTACCTATTTTATCAAAAAGTGATCATACCACCAAGAAAAGCAGCACAAAAGTATTGGACAATCAGAGGCACATACTGTCCTCACTCCACATGTGGAGCTCTCAATACTCACTTGAAGATTTCAGACATATACACATCCTCCTAAGCATTCCTTTCGCTGGCAGCCCAGGGAAATGCCTGTGATTGAGGGCAATATATGGTGTTAAAAAAAGCCAACACTGAATGCAAACAAAATGCTTTAGGGAAAGTTGTTTTGAATTCCATGATATGTAAGGAAAGTCAACTGAAGAGGAAGTTAAACCAGTCGTAGAGTGCATTTGGAATTCATCTCAAATCTTAACCAGCTATAAAACTGGCATCAAGCGTCAACATGATTAAGTAGGGATATAATGAGCAGTATCAGCAATAAAGCTGAAAGATTTTAAACAGATCAAGTAAGAATGAGACTTGGGAGGACTACTAAAAACCAAGAAACAGCAAGCTACAGAAAAAAACTTGAGAGGTAAAAAGAGTTAATGTCAAATTGCAATGAGTACTTTGATTAATAAAGAAGATTTTAATATATACATGGTACAAAGGGTAAAAGACCTGATCTATTCAAGAAAGATTGTGAAATAGGGAATAGGTAATTAAAAAAATGGAAATGCAGACTTTTGACTGTATTTCATAGAAAAATAAAAGAGCAAGTGCTTCTCTAAAAAGTTGACTGGAAGATTTAGGGGAAACACAGTACACTTAAATTGTAGTGAAGTTCTTTTAAAATGTACAGTAAATCCTGCAATACAGCACAGAACTATCACACTTGCACATAGTACTGACGGAGTCCTAGCCTATCCAGGTAATCACAATACTTCAGACGCAATGATCATTTTAGACTGTGAGATTGCACCATTGGCATCTGAAGCTTCACTTGCAGTACACAAGCACAAAGCTGCCAGCAACTGTGCCAGCACGCCACGCTACACAGCACTTAATCATGGCCTGAAGTAGCTTCAAATTGGACATGAGGAACCAAACTAAATGGGAGAAAAAGGGAAAAAGAAGGAAAATAAAAAGGAAGAAGCAGGAGAGCAACTGCTGAAAATTGGGGAGAGGGAAAAAACAAGAGGAGACCAGCTCAAAGACCGAGAGTTTAATGGCCCTTTCTTGAAGGCCTGAGGCACAAATAGCTGATTTAATGCATGGAATGAACACTAGAAAAAGCACTGTATGTAGTACAGTTACATATCACTAATTCCATATTTTAAAGGCCTTAAACATTGAAACTAATTAGTTAAGTAAAAGAATATTGCACAAGTTTTAGTGTGCAAACATAGTATTCAGTCAATGAGACAGGAAGTTTACATTTTCACATGTAAATTACAATTTGACAATTCTGATGGTCTGTTCTACAAGGTAATTATGCAGAAATAAATTCCTTTCTTGTTGCCTAAAATATATTGATTGTGGGGCTCCACAACATCTGTAAAACAGTCACTGCGGAGAGATGAGAGACTCACTAAATTTTAATTGTTCCAACTGTCTAGCATGTACTCACTAAACTTTACAGCTTCCAATCAGTACCTTAAACTACCTGAAATTTAGGTACGTATAAGTACTAACCACCATGTCCTCTTCAGAAATTTGGAAGGATAAATAGCATCATTTCATGTTAAATCTTTAACAAAAATTCAAATGCATTCCAGATGAAATTTCATATTGAAATCTAATACCTGTCTGAGTGTTATCATAAAAGGTTGGGTTTATCTGAATATTTTTATAAAAACAAACACAGGGACCATTGTACCCATCTCCTCAAAACTAGCTTGCAGTCCTTCCTTTGATGTATTCAAAACTTTCCATTTGACCATTACTTAATTTTACTTTTAGTTTAGACTTCTCCAATTTCATCCCAGATATTTAACAGTTAGGTATTATTATTAATGTTCAACCACCAAATCCAGGAATAATAACCATAGGCTATCATTGTTTGTTTTTGGTAACGTCTAGCACCGAGGGGTCCTGACCCTGGCGGGGAGCCTTCAGATGCCACTGGTACAATAAATTAAAAAATAGTGCAAGGCACATTCCAAACTACCAAGATAGAGTACTGTCTCAAATAACTCAGTCTAACAGATACAGACAGTGGTTAGTGAAAGGGGAACAACAAATAGAGATTTTTAATAAAAATCAACTAGATTCAGCATAGGCAGCAGGGCAGAAGTGGGTCTTTAAGGGGAACTTAAGTGTGAACACAGTAAGGGGTCTTGCCAATGAGCTTAGAGAGGTTAAACCACGAACAGGAGCCAAATGGAGAAATATTCATAGTGTGCAACAATTGCTAAATTCATTAATAATTTTGCAGAATCTTGGGTTGCTGAACTGGTGTAGACATAGTCAAACAGATTAAAAGCAACAATTTTTCCTTTTGAACAGTAATGGCCTCTTCTTCCTTTGTGTATGTTCTCTTTGCATACAAGGGTAAACTTCACTTTACCAAAAATGCTGCTCTGAGCATTTAGGTGAGCAGGAGTCTCATAAACGTCACTTGGTTGCTATACAAAATTGAGGAGACAACATTGCGTTATGGAAGTTTTTTGTTTTTAATAGAGTCAGGATGCATTCAGTGGTCTGTTTGTTTCACCTATCGGCTTTGGGGGCTTCATTTCATCAAACACAAAACCTACTAAGTTATCATCCGGATATTATAAAATGATTATTGCCATTTTTTAGGTAGGTCACAGATATTGCTTATCAATCTTGAAAGTTTAAGAACCCTGTCAAATCACATCAGAGACTACTTACATAATATCATGATATACTGAACTATGAGTGAAAATGGTAACCGGGAAGGGAGACAAGAGAAGGGATGAGGAAAAAGGAAAGACATTCCATATAAAGCACTTCTTGCTGATTAGGTTACCAAAGAAGCAAACCCCCCACACTAGCTTACCCTACCTCTTCCTGGAATAGCACATTGAAGCTGTCTGAATTTTCAGAACAGAAAATGTCAATATGAAATGAAAACCCTAAGTGTAAAACAAAGAATTCCACGAGAAACAATTACTACAAGAAATGTGATGCTCCGTATTGGAGATATACCTACAGCTAGCATAGCTGTGTACGATTCTTTGGAAAAGGAACCATCCACCTAATAATCCATCCCACCTCCCCCACCCCAAATCTGTTCAGATGTCAGAGAAGGTATATAATGTTGAATCTCTATTTAAAAGCAACTGATTGTAGGATTCCAGAAGGGTCTGCCTACATATAACTATTTTCCAAGAGACTGTGCTCCCTAAATATTATCTTATAAACAGAAGATGAAATTACTTTGTAACTTCCAAATGTTATTTTGCTTAAGAATAGACACTCTGAAGCAATTAATAAATATTTTGTTATTCTACTACATTTAACATTGTCCTTAGATTTTCCATCAATTTGACATGAACAAGAGACTAAACAGAGAAGTAAGCAGTAACAAATCTATATTTTTCTGAAAAATTTGTTTAAGAAATTATTAAATTAGCAAACAAGTGCCAGTATATTATTTGTAAATAAGATTTATAGGTAAGGGATTGCAGATATCAGCCAAATATAGAAATACAAAGGAAGCCTTTTCTAGTTACACTATTTCTCACAGAACAACTTTATTTTAAGCAGAGGGTCACTATAATCAGAATCACAATTTGCATATTGAAATTAAGTAAAACTCTGTGGGAATTTCATTATATCAGAGTTCACTATGAATTGATTCCCTTTTGTAAAGCTAATGTTAATATTATGCACATTTTCTCAGATCTTCAACCTACTGCATATACAGACCTCAACTGAACTAGAAATAGAAGTGAGATATTATCACAGCTCATGATTTTCAACAGTGTTTCAAGACTATCAATTTCTCTCTTACTCAAGAATTGTATAATTACTGTGTACCTGAATTTGACAGCCCTCTCTTACTAGCTCAAAAACGTTGTTTTCTCCTAATTGTTTAGGGCTTTAGTTGACAGTCTCTTGTCCACTAAGGAAGCTACCAAGTTTAATACTCAAATAAAGTATACCTTAAATTAACTGTGCTCTTTAAAATACTCTTAAGATTAAAACATGTTTTTACAAAACAGCTGTTCAAAAAGATGATCTATGGTGTTTTGATGTGTACCATATATGGAACATGTCAATGAATGCAGTTATTTCACACAACATAAAAGTCAGGTACCTTTTGCCATCTAAGTAGTACAGATATTCTTGTAATTTCCATCTTTATAAATGAATCATTATTTAAAGTTAAAGTTTAAAATAAAACTACTGCCATTTATTTAACAAGTCAAGACTCATACCATTATATGGAATGCAAGCATATTCAGAACCATTCTTGACCAAATTATCTACCTTTATTTGTTTAGCAAGTCTTTTTCTTAGAGTTTCTCACTGTTTCAGCTCCACAGTCAGAAGTTCTAATGTGGACAAGGTGCTGGCAGCTGCTGGCATTTTTTACCACCAAGTCATCTAGATTTACTCTGAGCAGTAATTACATGGACTCCATATGAAAAACGTTCCAATCTTTTCTACTAGTGGTGCAGCTCCACAATTTTAATAAAAATTTCAATAAAAAAGTTCGGTGCAGACACAGCTCTTTAGTATATATGGGTTATGCCAAAGGAGGGCAAACGCACCCTTATCAGGGAGGAAGGGGGACCAATACAGAATTTGTGGGGGAGGAGGAAGTACCACGGGCAAAAAATACCTCCTGACAACCCCCTCACCCTCAAAAAAGAGTGTCCAACAGTTACTCCAAACCACCAAAATATCTAATACTCTAACCAAATTCTCCGGTCATTCAATTTTTGCCCAAATATATTGATAGTACTTGACTCTATCTCAAGTGGAAACCCATGCTACCTATTCACCATTCCCTCTGTAAAATCATATTTCTAGCACGCACACACACACACGCACACACACTAATGAACAAAAGCCAAGATATGCTACTGTTTACAGTAAAACACCATCAACTGGTCTCTCAATCTGAGATTTTCTTGCTCTTGTTTTAATATATGACCCATGTTTATCACCAAAAAACTCTAGGAGTTTAAAGGGACACATGAACTTGCAATCTAGTAAATTTTTTAAAAATGAGTTAAAAGTCAGTGTCATGGACTGTACCTGAGGCTGCTGCCATTTTTTTTTTTATTTACCCAGCATACCTTCTGATATTTTAAAAATGTCTATCTACCCTGTTGTGAAAAAAACCCCACACAAACAGAAGAAACAGTGAAACTGACTATAAAAGCTTATCAAAAGCACAAATAAGCTGAAAAAGAAAAATATTTCTCATCTTTTTAGTTACACTAAACTTAGGTGTTTCTTATAAGATTTCATACAGAATTATGTTTTTAAATTGACAGTCACTTTAAAGAAAACAATTTGCACTAATTCTGATTAAAATAAGCCAATTTACTCTTCAAAATGCTTCTTTAAAAGTTCTATAAACTTCTGAGTATAAGATTATCATAGTAGGTGATATGTCAATTTCACTTCTTTCTAGCTGAGGTTTTATACCCTACATAAAAACCTAACTCCTTAACCTTGCTAACGTGTTAGATGCTGCTGTCCGCCAAAACTTTGCATCCACAATGCCACTTATGCAAATTCATGCTGTCAAATCGCTATGGCAAGTTATCTACAATGTTACACTTCTTGAAGTCACATTATTCTGTTCTGTTTGAGGTATGTGGAGAACTCTCCCAAATTGTTATTTCTGAACCTGGCAGTCCTCAAGATACGCACATTATGCTAAGCCCCTCACTACATCATGTAATGCAGGAGTTCTCAAATTGGAGGTTGGGACCCCTCAGGGTGTTGCAAGCTGTCAGCCTCCACCCCAATCCCTGCTTTGCCTTCAGCATTTATAATGGTGTTAAATATATAAAAATGTGTTTTTAATTTATAAGGGGGGGGGTCCACACTCAGAGGCTTGCTATGTGAAAGGGGTCACCAGTACAAAAGTTTGAGAACCACGGATGTAATGTTCTGGAAGGATAAATGTGAGGGAAAGGAGTGGAGATTTGTTTAGAGTTTTTCCTTCCCCAAGTTGCTTCCTTCAATTAGCACCAACAGGACCTTGGCCAGCAGCTCCCACCCACCCTCACCCCGGTTTATACAAAAAGGATAGGGTGTGGGGAACCACTACACAGAAACAAAACAGCATCTCAACTAAGTCTGTAGAAGGACAGGGGGAGGGTAAAGGTCTCAGGCAGCTGTTGAGGAAGGGAAAAGGGGTCAGGCCCTGAACAGGAAGAAGAAGCAATACAAGGGGGACTTTGAGGGGAAGGGAACCTCTGAAAGGAAGCATTGGGGGTGCTCTAACAAGGGTCTATGTGTGAGGGTGGGGGGGAGTTATGAGAGGTAAGGGGACAATGTGAGTAGAGAGAAAGGCCCTGAAGGGAGGAGCGTGGCTCTGAGAGGAGACAATGTGTGAGGGGGGTGGGCATGAAGAGACAATGTGTATGTGTGGGGGCTGGGAGGAGGTGAAGTATGAAAACCCCTGAAAGGAGGCAATGGGGAGGGCTGGGAGGAGGCGGGGGGGGGCCTGAAGGGAGGCGATGGGGGGCGGGCAGGAGACATTGGGCGGGAGGGCTCAGCGGTGGGATGCGAGGCGGAGTCATTCGGGCTCGGCATGGGGCAGGAGCGCCAGGAAACCAACCGGCCGGGCCCAGCGTGCGGCCTAGCGGCGGTTGCCGAGCCGGCCGGGCCCCAGCTGCCCGCGCTGAGGCCGGGGGGTGCGAGGCGCCGCGAGCCGGGCGGACGGAGGGGCTGTTCCGTCCTGACAGGCCGCGTCCCTCGGGTGGGTGGGGAGCGAGCTGCCAGGGGGAGGGGCGGACACTGACAGGCCGGGAATGGGGATCCCGAGGGGCGGGGGAGCGAGCGAGCGACGGGTCCGGCCGGGGCTAGTCGGCGCGGGGCGGGAGGGGCCGTGAAGGGGCGGCGGGGATCCGGCCGGTACCTGCCGTAGATGCCCTCGGTGATGCGGTTCCGCTTTAGCGGCCGCCGGAGTTTACTGCAGTCCGCGCTCCGCCGCTTCATCCTCCCGCCGCCGCCGCGCGCCCCAGCCCCGCTCGCTCGGACCCGCCTGGCTCACGGCGCCACCATTCGAGGCCGGGGAGATTTTTTTTTTTTCCGCTTCCCCCCCCCCTCCCCTTGGAAACAAAGAAATAAAAATAATTTCAGGGCCGTCCCTCCCCGCCGCGTCCCCGCGCGCTGACGCCGCGCCCCCGCCCCGCCTCTTCCGACCCCATCCAATCCGAGGATGACCGAATGGGATCGACGGGAGGTCAAACCAATCAACGACAGCGAGGGTCGGACGGACGGGCAAGAGAGCCGATCAAAAAGTTTGTCCCGCCCCCTCCCACGACGTTCTGGTCGCAGGCCCGCCCCCAACTCTGAGTGACGTCTCGCGGAGAGAAAGAAGGGTGAATTGACAGCACACCCTCCAATGACTTGAAGGGATTTGGTTCTCACCCCACCCACCCGGGCGTTCGCACCAGGCACGCGCCCCACATTATGAGTAAGAGCAAGGTTGACCAATCAGAGATAGAAACAAGAGTGGGCGGGACATTATCCGTTCGGAAACGGACAAAAAGAGGAATTATTCTATCTTTGACTGACATTATAGTCCCACCCCCACACGTTTTGATTGACAGCCTCACTGACTACTAGGCTATCAGGAACGCGAGAGCGAAGTCCCAGTGTCCAAAAGTAAGAGGACACAAGGTCCTTTGTCCCGCTCCGTCTGTCTCATAACGCAGCCGCCCAGGACGCCGCGTAGCCCTGCCTCTAGAGTGACTGACCGACAGCTTGACCAATCAGCGAGAAGAGAAATCACTGGCGAATGGCAGCTGAGCCGCCCAATCCCTGAACAGGGAAGGGGGCGCGTCCAGCCCTTCCAACCGTTGGACCAAAGAGGGGACCGTGGCTTATAACAGGCCAATCAAAAAGGGACGGGGACCAGGGCCTGGCCAATCAGAGGTTCCCTCCCTAGGCTTGTTGGGCCATAGGACGAGCCTTGAAAGGGTGGCAATTGTCTGGCCAATGGGAGGTCGGCAGGAGTAGGCCTGGCACTAGGGTGGTCTCGTAGGCCTGCCTGGCCAGTAGAGCCACCAGTGCCAGGTGTCAGCTGCTCCTGGGCACCCGGGGGAGCTCGATGCCGGTGCTGAGGGACCCCACCAGCCTGGGGAAGCAGATCAAGGGGGGTCTTGCTCAGTGGTTTGAGCATTGGTCTGCTCAACCCAGGGTTGGGAGTTCAATCCTTGAGGGGCCACTTGAGGGGATCTGGGGCAAAATCAGTACTTGGTCCTGCTAGTGAAGGCAGGGGGCTGGACTTGATGACTTATCAAGGTCCCTTCCAGTTCTAGGAGATAGGATATCTCCATTAATTAATTTATTTAAAACCCCCGGGGGACCGTCCCCTTTCCATTTGTTTGTCTCTTTTTTGAGCCTCCTTTCTCTGTCCGGGCAGATTTACAATATCCAGAAGAACCGGACGTGTGGTAACCCTATCCATGGATGCGCCGGGAGCTGAGGGAACCCCCCTTTGGGGGCACTGGGCGTGGCAGAGTCAGGCTCGCGCTGAGGCTGGAGATACTCCGATAATGGTGACAGGCCAAGCGAATGGAGCAATATGGTGTCCCCTGGGATAGGTCTGGCCCACATACTCCTGTTATCTATACGGAGACAAGGTGGGGTAATTACCTTGCCTGTTTTATCTCTCTAATATTCTGGGACTGGCACGGCTACACCTTATTTGTACAAGTGTTTCTAGCGCTCCCTAACGGTAACATCTGTGCGCCACAATACCCTGATTTCTCTGCAGGATTTGGAAATCACCAGGACTTTCCCAGGATTTACACTGGGCTGCTGGCATATTTTGACAGGATGTGGGGAGTTCACTAGCAGCTTGGGTCGTATGTCTATATTGAATAAAGCTGATAAGAATGAGATGAGAAGGAAGTTATACCAGCATGTAGGATGTGATGCATTAATTTTCAGATGGGTAAATTCCCAGTCCCCTTTGCTTAGTGCATATGCCTTTCCCTCTTGGCCATTCCATTGTTAACTAGTGTCAAAGATACTAGCAAATGTCTTTTTGCTCTAACCAAACAGACTGGGAGTTGGGATTACTGGGTTCTGTTCCTTGGTCTGGGTCCAGTTCTAAGGCCTTGACTGTGAAGTAAGAATGAACTTAAATTCAATTGATACAAAAGACTTCTAAAGCGAAATAAGTGTCCACGCAAGCGGCTGTATCAATTTAACTAAATCAGTCTCTAATCTCACAACTTTCTCGTGCAGTCAAGACCTAATTGAAGTCCAGATGCTGCCCTGAGATCTGTCTGGGCAGGTGGCTGGGTGAAGGCGGCTCTCTCTATGGAGCTCCTTGCAGGACTGGGGCTGTACTGTGCATTTTGGGTGAACCTCTTAAATGTTGTGCCTCCGTTTCTCCATCACTAAAATGGAGATGATAATAACATTTGCCTAAGCACTCAAGCATGTTGACTTTGACATCCTTGCGAGAGAAGTGCAAAGTATCACCTTCCCTGTGAGCCTTTCAGTGATCAGTATACAATGTGAGCTCAGTCTGCAGAGAGACTGTCCCCTCCTTCTCCTTTGAGCTGGGAACATTTTCACATAATAGCCAAATCCACTTTAAATCATACATTCAAAATGTTGCCTTTCCTTCCCCCTTGCTTGTCTTTCCCTTCCTGTTCTTCACTTTTACATTCTAGATACTTTACTTTTCTGATTTGACCTCCCCCCATCTTTTTCTCTTCACTGTTTTGTTTTGTTTTTTGTATTCTTTGTCCTTTCTTCTCATCTCTCCCTGCTGCCACTTCTACTCCCATTCTGTTTTGGTGGGTCTAGAGTGTGCATGAATCCTCTGTCCTGCTAAAGGTGGCTGATGAGAGGGAGGATTTGTGGATGTCAGTGAATTTGCCTGGCTCACCTGCCAAATGTGGGTCAGGTGGTGGCTCTACCCCTGCTATTTCCTAGTATTTACAATGTACATTTGCCTGCCTGGTATTTTTTTCTTTGCCAGTAGGTGGCTTTCTCCCCATTCATATACACTGCTTCTGTCTCTTGGGCATAGGTATGCAATATGATCACCTGCACCAATTTCACCAAAGAAGAACTTTACACACCTCCAAAATACCCTCAAGCTGCACACTTCCACTGCCCTTCGGAGATGCTATTCCAAGCTGATCTTCTCAGAAATTTTGCAGATTCCATTTTTGTGCGGCTTTTCAGTCTCTTTCAGCACCTCATGTGTAGCAATGAGATGCATAGAGTCTGATCTTGCAAGGTTCTGAGGGCTCTCAGTTCCTGGTGAAGTCTCAGTTTCTCTGATAGCTACTTCTCAAGGAATTGGGTCAAGTGTTAATGAAATTGTAAGATCTTTGTGGCAGAGACCATGTTTTTGTTCTGGGTTTGTACAGTGCGTAGCACAATAGGGTCCTAGTCTGGTCATCCTAATTATGTGGCTAAGAGGCATTGTCTGCTTAACTTTGATTGTAAAATCCTTGAGGTAGGGTCCATCTCATCCACCTCATTCTACAGCACTGAGCGCGTTGATGGCACTCAGTACATAATGTTGCTCCCCTGTTTGACCTGAGCAGTTAGCCAATATTAGGGGGTCTTGCAAGTGGTTTCTGTTGGGAGAAGAAATTGATGAGAGTTAGTATTTTTTTTTATGCACTCCTGATTATTTGTAAAGAGTGTACACTAAGTCCTATTTTCCTGATCAGAGTAAGAATCAAACAGGGAACCATTTCTTTGCTCACAGTTCCAAGCCCCTTTTCAGCAAGCACTTAACCTCAAAGCTCTCTTAGCTTTATCTCAGGGTCATGCTACAAGTGCTTCACTGCTGCCTTCTGTGGTGTTTCAGCTGCCTCTGTTATTCTCACACCTCTCCAGCAAACAATATCTAGTCACCAGTGAAAAACTTCCACTCAGATAATTCACATTCCTCACTGGTTTTGCAGGTCATCTGTGTTTTGGGTAGTGGCACCTATTGTTTCAACTATTCCATATGGGAGCTTAATTAATTAATTGTTGCTACCCACCAGCTTCAACATGGTTTCACCCAACCCCCAGCATAAGGGGTGTTAGCTCAGTTAAACTCCAACTTGGATAATTATCATGTTAAGTCTCCTTACATTCCCCTGCAGGACCATTGACTACTAGTATTGTTCTTCGCTTCCCACCCTAAGCTCTTGTGTAACATTGCTGTGATCTGTTCAACGGTTGCCGTGTTTCTTCCTAGAGGTGGCTGCATTTGAGTGGTGGGAGAATTGATTTGCGTATGTGTGCCACTAGATTCTTAAGCAGTGTGTAAACCATGGCGGGATCATTTAGGATGAATGACAGTCAGTGGACTCACACCTGGGGAAGTCGTTATTTCA
Source organism: Trachemys scripta elegans (assembly GCF_013100865.1). NCBI lineage: Eukaryota > Metazoa > Chordata > Testudines > Emydidae > Trachemys > Trachemys scripta. The sequence goes on along the minus strand of NC_048317.1, from coordinate 9,150,148 downwards.
CGGTGCATTATTACTATTGGCTCTTGGATTACTGCATAATAAGGTGCAGGTTACTGAAAGATGTGAAAAGCATGTTGCGATTCCAGACTAGTCGATTTGTCCATCCATCACACCCAAACAGTCTTCAACCAAGCAAGGTACAGTGCTTCTTTGTGAAAAGGAATATATTTAAAGTCGGTTGAGAGCTTATAGAAATTTTATTTCTAAAATAGGCAATAATGACCCTCATTTCTATAGTATTCCTCTTTCCATAATAAATAAAAATAATTAATGGAGATATCCCATCTCGTAGAACTGGAAGGGACCTTGGAAGGTCATTGAGTCCAGCCACCTGCCTTTACTAGCAGGACCAAGTACTGATTTTGCCCCAGATCCCCAAGTGGCCCCCTCAAGGATTGAACTCACTTAGGTTTAGCAGACCAACGCTCAAACTACTGAGCTATCCCTTCCCCTGATACTCCAATACTAACAGTGGCTTGTTGGTCTAGGGAAGGCAGTAAGCAAGTCCCTGGATGGAATCGGATCACAAAGCATAAGCGTTCTGGTAGTGACATGTCCTGCCTTTCAGCCAGCTGGTAAACACATCAATCAGGAGTGGTGTTTCGGGAGCAGAGGCTGAACAGATCTTGACATCTGGAGTCTGGCAAGCTTCCTCGTTCTGCTTATCTGAGCCGAACTGCAGCGGGCAGAGGTAGAGCAACAACAGTGTGTTGCTTTTGGAATGCCCTAGATTGCATAAAATGCTGTCTGCTAACCCTGGTGTTCTCCACCTGGGGGCCACTTTTCCTTGATATATTGCTAAAAGCGAAGGGGGTCCCAGCTAGATGGGAATGCAGGGGCTTTGAGGTGGTCCCACTGTGGAAAAGCAGTTGCAATATTAGAAACGTTACTCAGGTTGTAAGCATTTGGGGGCAGCAACCCTCAGTTTGTTCTGTGCCTCGCCCAATGAGATCCTGGTCCATGATGGGCTCCTAGGCACAATGGTCATAAAATAATAATGATCATAACAAAAGGCTGAAAAGCACTGTATTAGCCCATCTTTTCCCCAGGATAGGGTTTTATATCTCCTGTGAAGGGAGGGTGCATTTCATCTCTTTCCTAACTGTTTTTTTAATGGCCTAATTTTTGTAAGGTTTCATGTAAAGCTTTGTATGTGGGAATTTAGCAGTCGAGCCCTGAAGTCCTTCATGTATCTGTCCCCAGAGAGGGGTACTTCATAAACAACATCGGGGGAAGCCTCCCCCGCATGGCCCTGCCAATATGCCTTTAAAGACCACTCTCTTCCTCTAGGGACAGAAAGGGAGCTAGGAATCCAAGACCTCTTTTCTACGACTACATCAGGCCCAGTCGTGCAAGGCATTGAGCACTCCTGCCTTGAGGCGTATTTAAGCCAATTCGCATCTAGCGCTGGATCCAGACTGAATCTGAATTTCCAAAAGATCCGTCGTGTTTGGATCTGGGATTTGGACCTAGATCTGAGGTCAGATTCTCAGCTGCGCCCTAGGCTACAGCTGTGGGAGGGTGTCGGGGGTAGTTCGGGGCTGGCCTGGTTCCTGGCATAGATTACATAGGCACATGACTGCTCTAAATGATGCTAGCTCTGCCAAAGGCTTCCAGCAGCTGGGGATCACCAGGGTTTAGAGATGCTCCAAGCATGTCCCCCTTTCCACAGCCACGCTCTGTACGGTCCAGGAGAGGAGGATGGCATAAGAGGCGCTATGGTAGCTCTACACCACCAGAGATTCCCATTCGCTGGTTAGATCCACCAGCTTTTAAGGAGGCTGTTTGCTGGAATATTGGCACAAAGCAACCCTAACTGACTCACGAACTAGGCTCCTGGATCAGAATACTTCCTTCCTCAATATGGGGAGGGGGTTCAGATTCAAGGTGACATCCTGGCTCCATTGAAATCAATGGCAAAACTCCCATGTTCCAGTTCATGCCTGTCTTTAATTATAACCCAGCTAACCGATAAGGCCCACCAGCAGTTGGTGTAGCTGGTGAAGAGGGCTCTGACACGCCAGAATTTTACCATTTAAATATACGTACTCTTGCACGTCACAGATCTACTTGACTTAACTGATGTTCGTCGCTGCGGGCTTGCACTCCTGACCTGCCTTAGATAAGGAGCTATTCCTTGCTAACGCCTCTTGGGCGTTCTTATCGCATTGAAGTTTTTATTCCCTCCTCACCCCCAACCTTCTTTTGGTTTGAGGTTGGTGGAACGTTCTTATAGAAGAAAAATATTCATGTGTGTGTGTTTAACACTAGAGCTAATGTACAATGGGTTCTGACTATCCTCCCAGTCTCCGATGTGGTCTGCCGGGGCTCATACTCTCTTTGGAAACTGCCTTTATCCTCATATTTTGGTTTTGCTTTTCAAACGAAAATGGAAGTACGCCAAAAGACCTTGACATCTATCCTGGTAAGTTCGCAAGCCTGTTGTTAAAGGTAGGGTTCAGGGTGTGCTTTTATTTGGGTGCATTTGAGCTTGTTTTGAACAGTGCTGTACATCTGACAAATATTATGGGTACTTCCCTTTAAATACTCTATTGGTCTGCACCTTCTACAGTCATTTACAGCAGGCCAAAGTGGGTGTCAAACACTACTAAATTGTGTCCTTGTGCTCCCTCACTGGTCTGTATCCACTGTTGTCTCATCTTATATGTACATTGTAAGCTCTTTGAGGGGAAAAGACCATCCTGTTCTGTGTTAGTACAGTGCCTAGCACAATGGGTTCAGGTGCAAGACTGGGGATCTTGGAACTATGATCATACAAAAATCATACAAAATGGGGGAGGGATAGCTCAGTGGTTTGAGCATTGGCCTGCTAAATCCAGGGTTGTGAGTTCAATCCTTGAGGGGGCCATTTAGGGAATCTGGGGCAAAAAAAAAAATAGTTGTGGATTAGTCCTGCTTTGAGCAGGGGGTTGGACTAGATGATCTTCTGAGGTCCCTTCCAACCCTGATATTGGGTGGGGGGGAATTGGGCTGGATGAAAGCCTGGGACAAATGAATGCACAATGTGCAGGGCAACAAATAATCAGGCTTAAGGGTTACCTAGGGAGGTGGTGGAATCTCCTTCCTTAGAGGTTTTTAAGGTCAGGCTTGACACCCTGGCTGGGATGATTTAGTTGGGGATTGGTCCTGCTTTGAGCAGGGGGTTGGACTAGATACCTCCTGAGGTCCCTTCCAACCCTGATAGTCTATGATTCTATGATTGAAATAGTGTGACAGCTAGTAGGAATGGATTTAAAATTAGTGGTGAGTCTGAGCAGTGAAGTTCAGAACTTAGATCCAACCTTCCCCAAGGATCTTGGGCTGTTCTAAGTTGGGTCTTGGTTTCTGCCCCTTACTAGGTGAAACTATTAAATAATGGGCTCCGTATTAGGCCTTAGATTTGTTATCAAATGTGTACTGGCAGGCAAAAGTAGCCCTTTTTCTTATTTAATAATACGCTGGGGATTGTCTTATGGTACCAGACTTCGCTTCTATGTTGTAAGCATTGAATCTTTTGTACACAATCCTGCATCTGAGAAATGTGTTTTTCTACATTTACTGAAGATATATGTTAGCAATTATGATAAAACATATATAGCATGTAACCTGTTTAAAGTGGTGTACAAATATTAACCCATTAATCCTCATGACTTCCTTGTAAGGTAGAGAGGTAAGTCTAACTACTCCCATTTTACAGATGGGGAAAACTGAAGTGCAGAAAGGGGATGTGACTTGCCCATGGTCATGCACTGAGTTGGGTTCATTTAATATTTTGTATGTGAGTTGATCAAAAGCCAGAAACTTGCATCCCTCCCTATACATTTGCTTTAATCCTTGCTATGAAGTGTAGAAACCTGTACATCGACATAAGAATATACCTATTAGCACATATGCTGGGGCTACCAGGCCTAGGGATACAGAGATTTATACACCGGAGATCTCCTTCCACTTCTCCAGTGGTTCCAGCCTCAGTGTTCATTCTCTTTTCTAGCCATCCTACACATGGCCCATGCCCTTCACCAAACTACCACCTTCTGCTCATTCACAGTCCTTATGACTCACTTCTTCCCTGGTGTTCACAATAAGCGAGTCAATAATCATTAATAATTATTCGTTAAAAAAACATACACTTTCAGTTCACTGCCCAGAAGATGCACATGCCATGTGATCTTACTGCTGTTCGCTATGACGCTCTGAGTACCTTTCCCAGGCCTGAAGAAGACCTCTCTGTCATTTGAAAGCTCGTCTCTTTCCTCAACAGAAGTTGGTCCAATAAGATATTACCTCACCCACCTTCTCTCTCTAATATCCTGGGGCCAGCACAGCCACAACACTCTTGTAACCCTAGTCCTTTTTCCCCTCCATGTTTGCTTCTCTCATTCACTGCGTCCCATCTAAAATCACATTGTAAGTTCTTCAGAGTAGGCACCATGTCTTTCTGGTGAAGTGCCTAGAAGGTTTTTGGATGCTGTAAAATTATGGCACAGAGAGAGCAATCTAAGGCCCAGGGGCGGCTATATGTTCTTTGCCGCCCCAAGCACGGCAGTCAGGCTGCCTTCGGTGGCGTTTCTGCGGGAGGGCCGCCGGTCACGTGGATTCGATGGCGGCTCTGCGGGTGATGTGCCGGTCCCGCGCCTTCGGCGTATCCACCGCCAAATTATTGCCAAAGCCGTGGGACCAGCAGACCTTCTGGCGCCCTGATGGCGACCGGCTTGCCGCCCCAGGCACGCGCTTGCTGCGCTGGTGCCTGGAGCCGCTGCTGCTAAAGCCTGATGCAGCAAACATTTATGTGTCTGAGTAATTCGATGTATTGGCTTCGATGAAACTACTCATTTGTGTAAGTGTCTGCAGAATCAAGGGTTTCAGATCTTTTTGTTTCAGAGCGGTAGCCATGTTAGTCTGTATCAGCAAAAACAACGAGGAGTCCTTGGGGCACCTTAGAGACTAACCCATCTTTTTTGTGAGGACCTTTCACCGGACTATTACAAATTCTATGGCATAACGTTTGGCCACTTATAGTAGTCACTTTGAATTTGTACATCAAAAAACAGGCTTGAGATGTTTCAGGGTTGACAAAGGGGGCTGGGTGTGTGTGGTTGGTGTGTGTATGTGTAAGGTGGGGTTTAAAATCAACAAGGAGCAGACACACTGCCTGTGCCTTGATAAGGGGACTCTGTTCCAAAGAAACATTTCTTAGCAGACAGAGTTGCAGTAGAGAGAAGTTCTGCTTAGCTGACTATTATCTCAAATACAGCACTCCTCCTGTAATGGTGAAAATAGGGCAATCGGCCCACTTTGAAAAGGAGAGTGTCATTGTTTTCAAAATGAAGCAAGACAAGACTCTCTGCAGATCTCGGCCCAAATTGGTTCTCGGTTACTTCTGTGCCAATCCTGCTGATTTGGTTTTGTGTAACGGAGAACAGAATGTGGCCTTTTGGTTTTACTGACTGACTGCAAGGGATCATTTGAAAGCAATTACCAGTGCTCTCATAAACATATTACTGCCTCTGTCTTTCATTGTGCTTATAAACATCTTCACATTTTTGTAACACTAAGTTTGCAATCTAAATAGACAAGACAGAGAGAAGATGGGAGGGGAAACAGAGGCACAGAGCGGGGAAGTGGAAGCCTAAGGTCACACAGCAGGTCAAAGACCGTCAGGAGTAAAACCCAGAACTCCCAAGTCCCAGTCCAGTGCCTCATTGTGTAGACCGTACTACCGCCCAGCCTCCGTTCCCAGCTCTTCTGATCTTGGGCAAGACACTAAATCTTCTTGTGCCTCACGTCCTCATTTGAAAAATTAGGATAAGACCTCCCTCACAGAGGGTGGGGAGCAGTCTGGATTAATATATAAAAGGCTTTGCCCCCTGATAAATAGTGCTCTTGAAATGCACTGTTATTATTTTATATCTCCTTTCCTGTCCCAACTTGATGGTCTCTCCTCCATCCTTCAGTCCAGCCCAGTCTTGCACCACCCTCCTTTTCCACCAGAATGTATGCGGATAACTCTGAGACAGTTATTAATTGTCAGCAGGTTTATTGACCACTGCTGTGGTGTTAATCTGGAGTCTGGTCTGCATTGATAACTTGACTGATTTATCGGTTTCTGTGCCATGCAGCATTTCAAGATGTCAACGTCCTGGTGATTTTTGGATTTGGCTTCCTCCTGGCCTTCACGAAAAGATATGGATTTAGCAGCACTGGATTCAACCTGCTAATTGCCGCACTTGGAGTTCAGTGGGCTATGCTCGTGGAAGGATTTTTGTTTAGTTCCGCAGCAGGAAAAGTGAAAATCAGCCTGCACAGGTAATTCATACATCCTAGAATGGATCATTTACTCTTAATGTCGCATCTCTGAGTGCTGCGGCTAAGGTAATTTTTCCTGTGTTTTTGGTATATTTACCCAGCAGCACCGTCACACTGGCAGGACTTTTAGTTATTTCATGGTTGGCTTTGTAATTTTAACTGCATTTTGCCATCTGTTGATCTAGTTACCTTTCTTCTATGGCTCCATTACCATAGCATCTGAGTGCCTCAGCATCTTTACCCTCACAACACCCCTGTGAGGTAGAGAGGTGTGGCTTTATCCCCATTTTATGGATGGGGAACTGAAGCACAGAGTGAGTGTATCAAATCATAGACTATCAGGGTTAGAAGGGACCTCAGGAGGTCATTTAGTTCAACCCCCTGCTCAAAACAGGGCCAATCCCCAGACAGATTTTTGCCCCAGATCCCTAAATGGCCCCCTCAAGGATTGAGCTCACAACCCTGGGTTTAACAGGCCAATGCTCAAACCACCAAGCTATCCCTCTCCACTGGTCCATCTGGCCTGTTATCCTACTTCCTGTCCTACCCATAAGCAATCACACAGCTTGTCCATATACTCCATTGTCTTACCTCTAGCAGTGGCCAATACCATCATACTGCACATTGTACATTCAAGGGAAATATTCCTCCCAGTTCCTTGAGGAGCTCAATTTATATCATGAGACATGGCGTTTGCTATCATTGTTTTAACTTGTAGCTACATATGTTGTTAATGGTCATAGAATTCATGACCTTTGCTCTTTTCTTAATGGATATCCTCTACCTTTTCCTCCCCCTCCCCCAAACAAAACAAAATCCTGCATCCATTAGCTAGTTATTGAGCATTGATTGAATTGTGGAATACTACTGCTGTTTATAGTATATGGCAGGGGTGGCCAACCTGTGACTCTGGAGCCACGTGCGGCTCTTCAGAAGTTAATATGCGGCTCCTTGTATAGGCACCAACTCCAGGGCTGGAGCTACAGGTGCCAACTTTCCAATGTGCCGGGGGGCCCACCTGCTCAACCCCTGGCTCTGCCACAGGCCCTGCCCCCACTCCACCCCTTACCACGCCCTCCCCTGAGCCTGCAGTACCCTTGCTTCTCCCCCTCCCCTCAGTGCCTCCTGCATGCCACGAAACAACAGATCAGGAGGTGCGGGGAGGGGCTGATCAGTGGGACTGCTGGTTGGCGGGAGGCGCTGGGAGTGGCGGGAGGGAAGCTGCTAGTGGGGGCTGCTGACGTATTACTGTGGCTTTTTACCAATGTACGTTGCCAAATTCTGGCTCCTTCTCAGGCTGGCCACCCCGGCATATGGCAAAGGCATTTACAGTTCCAACATCTCATCTACTGTTAAGTGTAAGAAGACTCCATTGGCAATCACAACACATGGCCAGGATACAAGCAAAATGTCAGCTACTAACTGGTACTGATTGGGTAGTATAACTATGGAACTACAGGTAGCTCCCTCTCTTCCTCTTTCCCTCTTTCCTAGACAGGAAAGGAATGGTTTTGTGCCTGAGTCACCCAATTGGGAGTCAGGAGATTTGTGGTTCATCCCCATTTCTGCCCCAACCATTCTGTGTGATCCCGAGCAAATCATTTAACCCCCCCGTGCCTCAGTTTCCCCATCTATACCCAACTCAGTTGGGAAGCTTAATTCATGAATGTTTGTAAAATGCTTTGCGGTCTTAGGATGGAATGTGCTGTAGAAGAGGCAAGCATAAATATATTCCTTCTGCTGCTGCAGCCAAATTCATTGAGTGTTGTTAGGACATCAGAGGTAAATCACCACCTCCATTCTGCTTTTTAAAAGCCTTGAAGTGTTCTTGTCATAGATTCACTTCTTGTTATATCCTTTACAGCCTTAATAATTTTGTTACGTGTATCTAAAAATGTGAAGGCACTGGGAGCAGCACAACAAACTGCCGAGGCCTTTCCTAACTGTTCTCATTTGCTCAATGCCTTCGTCTTGATTTTTGGCTTTGTTGAATTACAGCCCCGTTATTAGATATGTAGCAATAACTACCGTGTGGCAGTACAGCAAGAGTTTCTGACAGGCACTAACTAAAGTGGGATTTTGCAGGCTATGACCTGTTGGAAGATCTTGCAGGAAGTTGGCCAAAAGGTGTCATCACAAGACTCATGCTGATGGCTCAGGGGATTGGTTCACAAGATAAGGAATCCTGAAGTGCTAGGCTGGTGGGGAATTTTTCAACAATTGGGGGGGGGAGAGGGGGGGGTTGGTGAAAAATGCAGATTTGTCAAAAACAAAGCTGTTTGCAAAACAGGGCTAAGTTGGATGAATTTTCTGACTTAAAAAAAGGTTGGGGAATTTTTTCCCTAAATCATCAAAATTTAAAAATTCTCGTTTTTTGCCCTGAAATGACTTTTTTCATTTAGAAATTCAAGCTAATTTGACTGAAAAAAAGAAGAAAATGTTCAAATGGAAACAAAATGTTTCACAATTATCACAACAAAATGTTCTGCTTGACCTGAAATGGGGCGGGGGGGGGGGGGAGAAGGGGGTTTTCAGTTCATGACTATCTTGAGCTTTTGACCTTGCCCCAGTTTGAGACAGGACATTTTTTTTTTTAATTATTGAAAATATTTGCAGGATGAGAAAACCGTTTCCCAGCCAGCTCTGGCCTAGGTCTGTAGCGACTGAAGTTGTTATCATGTGACCGTCATTTTGGGGTCCCCATGTGAAATGAGACTGGTAGTTTGAGAGGAGTCTACATTCACAAAAGTCATCCTCACAAATGACAACTTTAATGGCAGACCCAGAAGAGAGACCAAGGCCACAGAGACTGAATTCCCCGTAATCCCTACAGGTGACCTCTTCTGGTCAGGGTTAAGACACGTTGGCAGGGCGATGTGAAAGCAACTGGATTGCTAGACAGTCTGGTCTGCGCAGCTCCCAGGCCAGTACCTTTCAGAAGCACTATGTTTCCTTAAATAAAAATCATCTCCTGCCCCAGCTGTGCGTGCTACACACATAAGAAAATTGTCTGCAACTACAGAGCAATATGCTCGTAGATGATTTTCCCATCAGAAGTAAGACAAAAATCTTTACCTTTGCAGGGACAATTTTTAGGATTTTCAGCACGTTCTTTCTCATGGCAAGAGGCAGGAGAAGCAGCTAATTGAAATTCCAGAATATTGTAAAGGTCAAGAACAGCCCAGAACACATCTATAAATTACAGTGTGTCTGAGTCATTAACATCCCTTGTTTCCTTGTTAGAAACTGCAAGGAGGACAAAATGGTGGACAGCCTTTTAGGAAGTGGGGAAAGGGAAAGAAATCATTCTGTGTGAGGACTGTAGGGACCTCAGAATGCCTTGTGCAAAGACCGGTGTGATCTAGTGGTTGGGGCACAGGTTGGGGAGCCAGAAATTCCAGAGCTCCAATCCTAGCTCTGACATTAGCTCCCTTTGTGGCTTTCAACAAGCCACTAAGGCCCCATTTTCCAAAAGTGACTTCTGATGTAGGGTGTCTCAGTTCAGCTTGAGGCTCCTTGGGGTTGGTGGTCAGTAGTGCTGAGCTTCTGTTGACTTCAGTCGGAGTTCTGTGTGCTTAGTACTTTTGAAAATTGGGCCCAGAGTATCTCATGTTGACACCCCAAATGGGAGGCCACTTTTGAAAATGCTGTCCTTCAATCTCTGTGTCTTGGTTTACCCAGCTGTAAAATGGGGATCTACCTCACAAGCGTGAGAATTCCATAATGAATGTCTGGAACAGTGCTGCCTACTAATGACTCTTGTTTGGTTCAATTAGTTTCACAATTAACTTTCTCCTTTTTTTAAAGCGTATTAAAGGCCAGTATAAGTGTAACTGCTGTTTTAATCTCAGCTGGAGCTCTTCTGGGCAAAGCTAACCCTATTCAGTTGATTTGGATGGCGATGGTGGAGGTGGCAGCTTTCAGTACGAGCAGATGGATCAATGTAAAATTCCTGAAGGTAGGTAACCACATTATCATATGCGCGGGAAAAGGCTTTGGGGGTTTTAAACAAACCTTTGTTTTCCTTTGGAAACATTCCCCTTTGCTGGTCTGATATTGACGCTAGACCGATAGTCCGATCTAGGCTGGTTTGCTTTGGGCCTGATCCTGCAGTTTATTGCATGCATGCAGCTGCCACTGAAATGAATGGGAGTTTGCATGTGGAAGGGCTCCGTGGCTGGGGATTCTACTTGTGTCTCACTCTGTTTACAGCACCTTCTCTCTGGCCTTCTGCACCTCATCTCTTCTCCTCTCTATCCCAGCCAACACGCTCCTGCTTTCTTTCCTGCTGCTCTGATCACATCTTCTTCCAGTCTCTTCAGTGGCTTCTTTCCTTTTGCATTAAGTTAAAGCTCCTTCAAGGCTCTGCCCAAACTTCCACGTGGCCCATCTTACTCCCACTTCAGGTTCCTGCCTAGCCCTCCCTTTGGTTCCTTCACCCATCAAATAAATAATAGTAATCATAATAATGAATTGTCCCCTTTGCTCCCTCATTCATGCTGCCCACCATGCTTGGAGCAGCCTTCCACACCCCATCCACCAATCCCTTCTTCCTTCTAACCATCTGCTTCTGGGAAGCATTTTTCCAGCCTGAGGGTATCTACACATCTCCTTGCACTAGAACTGGTACCAGTGTATTTTATTTGTCTGAATTAGACTGCAGGTTCCTTGGAGCAGGGACCATGTCTTTTTCTGAGCTGCAAAAAGTATTGTATGTACTAAGTTCTCATGAACATTATATATGAGGGTGCCTATGAAGGACACTGTATAAGTAACTGAGCTACAAGTCTCTGTACGCATCAAGGGGACCCAATGACATCTTGATACCCAGGAATGGAATATCTTTGTTGTCTGCAGGTTGAGGAACACACAAGCTTGATGCACGTTCACATATTTGGAACCTACTTTGGCTTGGCAGTCTCCTGGTGGCTGTACCATTCTTCACTGAGTGAAAGGGTTGAAAAGGAAAAGTCTAATCCGATATCTGATTTGTTTTCAATGCTGGGTAAGACATTTACTTGAACGTCTCAGTCTGTGGTGGCCAGTGGGATGAATGACTTTGGGGATTGGGAAAGGGGCATAGAATCTTTTACTGCAAAGTTGAAAGTTCGAATACAGCCCAGTGACCAAAAGTTGTTACCATCAGATGGTAATGAGTTGGTGAGCCTCAGCTCCGTTCTTAGGCTGATGGGTCCCATCATGTAAACCACCACTGCAGTGGCACTGAGCGGGTCTCTTCTTGGCAGATGCAGCAGAAAGGCCAAGACAGGTAAACTGTTCTCTCACCACTACAGGTGGCCGTTTTGCACAGATTTAACCATATTGGCAGGGGCAGTGTCATTATTAATATTTGTATTGCCGCAGGGCCCAGAGGCCCCAAGCAGGATCAAGGCCGCATTGTCCTAGGTACTGTATAAACACTTACAAAGACTAGAATCAAAAGAGAAGAAGCAGATAAAGGGTTGGGGAAAAAGATACATCACACATGCAAAATGCTCAGGGTAAGGAGCATTTTCTTCTTCTTTTTTAAAGAAATGATATTTGTTTCCATATTATTTTGATTTATATTACAAAGCTGGTCCTGCCATGATCTGTGCTGTGCCCTTGTCTCCACGGAGAATGTAAGTTCCCAGGTCTGTCAATTTGGCATCTTGTGCCAGCACTAAATTAATTTAAGATTTAAAAGAAACAACATTGAAATAGAGGCATTGATTTCTGTGGCTAAAATCAAGTGAATACTTATCTAACCTATCACTGTGACGTGTGAGCGCCCGAGTCCTTTATTAGGAGCTATGTTCTGCCCGAATGGAGTGAATGATCTATGCCGAATGTCTCCTCCGATCCCAGTAGATGGCACTGGTTCTAGCGCTCGCTACTTTTGGCTGTACACCCCAAGAACTGCTGTCAGTGGGAGGGGCTGATTCTGGGTGTTTGCTGGAACCTCACCAGGGCTCATTGGCACATGTCTAATGAAACCTGGCAGCCTTCACCCAATGTAAAAAAGGAAAAATTAAATGCTCATCTTGCTGAGTCCCCAGAGCTCTGGCTCTGCTGTATAATTCAAAGCAATTGGTATTTTAATCTAACTCATCAAGACACTGTTAAGTCTTCATTATGATTTTAGTGCCAGCTCGCTACCCCCAAGTGCTCGCTATCTAAAGTAATTATGTCTTCATGAATAATTCCTGAAAGCAACTCGGAGGTAGTGCAGACGCTCACAAATGAACCACCAAACAAGCAATTTCATAATGTGTCCAAGGCTACCCAGTGCCTAGGTCCTCCCAGAAATTCAGGGCTGAATTATGAACACTTACAACTCATAAGAATAGCCTCATTGCAGTTACTGGGATTACTCTTGCAAGTAAGTACTTTGCCAGTGGGAATAAGGGATTCACAATCTGGATCCTTCTTTCCAGCCCCACTCCTGCCATAGACCATGAATTGCCATAGTGCGAAATACCTCTAGTCCTGTGTCTTGTCTATCACAGTGACTTGTGATAGATCTGTCTAAGGAAGATGTAAAACCTCCTATTGCGCAACATTGCGCCGTGCTGGAAAAGGACGTTTGTTTCTTCCTGAGCCCCAGCTGGTGGTTAATTTATACCCTGAAGCATGAAGACTGATAATCTTTATCCTTGACAGTGTATCTGCAGATATGATTCGTATATGAATGAAATTCAACCCTCCATAAGACCTGTACACCACCTAAGTTTCACATAAGCTTTCAAAATAGAGCTTAAGTGGGACATAAACGTTGTAGGTTGTGTGCTGCACAAGAGTGAATGTCACACACACATGTGATTTGCTTCTGTAATAATACAGTACTTTGGTTAATATTTCTATTGTGTTTTGAAAACATAATCTCCTGCAGTTGTGAGTTCCATAGGTAAATGATATGAGTATTGCCACCTAGAGTGGCATGGGGAGAATGGAGGGGGCAGCCTTGAAGGCGTAAGATCCCTCTAAACATTTACGTTATTTACTGTTGCCTGGAGAACAGAAAAGTGGAAAGGGGGAAAGATACAAATGGGAGGAGAGAGGGAGGAAATAGGAAAAGGGATAAATAATTGGGACGGAGGAACTTGGGACCTTTTGGACACAGACTATCCAATAGCAACCTTGAGCGAGACTCTAGTTATTTCATGGGCATAAGGGTGACTGTTGCCTAGTCTCTGCTGACTTCACTTCAGAGATAATCTTGCCAGTCTTTTGCATGCAGGCTGTAGCAGATTATAAGTGCCCCAGCACCTGTCGTCTCTGAGAAATCGAGTACTGGGATGTGAGATAAAGTAACGCATCCACTTGACTCCAAATGTTAGTTACCAGTGGGTGATTGACGGCATCCCAAATGTGTTTTTAGGGATGTGCTCAAAGCACAGACTGTAACAAACTGCAACCATCATCTGCCTTGCTGCTTCTACAAGGGGAAGGTTCCAGGGCTCAAGATTAAGGGCAAAAAGTCATCCTGCAACTGACAGCCCTTGCTGTCATTTTCTTCCAGAAAATGAAAGAAACATGTCCTGACTCTACAGAATAGACTAGACCAGGAGGTCTCCGTAGGGATGAACTCTGTGATAAATGCAGCTTATGTCAGTTTCCCAAGGGATATGCCAAATGGAAATTATACTGCGCTTATGGAGAAGAAGCAGCTTGGAACATGATCTGCCCAGATAATATCACTTTGTTGGGAAGCCTGTTAGTTTTTCAGAGCATATCAAGGTCACTGTGCCTGAAATCCTCTGTGTGCGCCATGGGATCATCCTTTCAGTCATTCAACAGGCAGGAGGACCTAAAGTGAGCAGCAAAAGCATCTAGGGACTTTAAAGAGCCTCAACCCTGGAGACCCAAGCTCATGCAAAGGTGACTGCTGTCAGTGTTGCTGGGAGCAGAGACTAACCAGCGTGTTTTCATAGGGACATACCACACCCTGGAAACCTGCGTGTTTTAGTTATTGATTTTAATGAGAGCGCTTGAAGTTTTGCTATGAGGTGAATAGCATGTGGAATTAACTCTATATAATTCAAGCACACAGTAGAACATTAATTATCGAGTCTGCCTCAGAGTCCCCTCGGCAGTAGAGGTGGGGGAAGAGAAGATAAATCATAGCTTATCTTTAATACAGCCTATATCCCTAAATAGTCCAGCATAGATACAAAACTCCTGGGAGCAAAGCTGTGCCCTGAAATGTTCAATATATAAACTAGTGTGAATGCACCTGCTGCCCTCTACTGGATGGATTCAGATCTGTATGTGTATGAGAGAGAGAGAGAGAGAGAGAGGTTATGTTGTCTTCTGGTGGCTGGCCCACAGAGGGTAAGAGCCTTATTTGCTGGTGACTGGGGCCTGTTATTTACTCCTGGGGGAATTCTGCACCAGAATTTAAAAATTCTGCACACAATATTTTAAAGTTCTGCAAAATTCAGTATATTTTGTCAAAATAACACAATATAATCATGCTCCTGCTGAGAGCCGCAGCTGCCCGGGGCTGACGGTGGGAGCCCCAGTTGCCCGTGCCAGGCGTGGGCTGGAATGCTGGGGGAAGTCACAAATTCTGCAGGGAAAAAAATAAAATTCTGTGGGAAACATTAATTCTGCATTGCGCACCAGCACAGAATTCCCACAGGAGTAGTTTATTGGAACAGAAGGACCCAATGTTTAGCCTCACTATTTACTGAAAAGTCTGTGGCCATGGTATTTTTCCAGGTCTACACTATTTAACAGGAATGCTAATTGCTCTACTAGATCCACTTACTAGAATGGTGGATATTCAAAAAAAATAAGTCTCAAGTCTTTTATATAAAACAAAACAGAAACCCCATTTCTCCACCAAGCGGACAAAGCAAGACAACAGAAGTGCAAGCTTCTTTGTGCTAGCCTAGAAGAACCACCACCACTCGGGGGAGAGGGGAGTTCAGGCTCCATGGTTCAGGTAGTTCTCGGCATCTCTGCTGAACCTGTCAGGAAGGGAGCCAGCTAGTATCAGTTGTGCTGGTGTTCTGATACCCCTACATGAAAGACATTCTGAACATAGCCATGTTCTTTATTTTGGTCAGTACCACATCAGCTGTGTGACCAGCATGCGGTACAACAGTAAGAGGACTTGGGAGGTTTTGGCCAAGGACATCAGTGCAAATCCCTGCTGTTTCAGCAAAGGCCCTGGACCCTTTTGGGCCTCATGTTCAGAGGTGCTGAATGCTCCCATTGACTTCACTGTAGTTGTGGTTACTGTGTACTTCAGAAACCAGGCCCCTAATGCCCATGCAAAACAGACCCCAGGGTGTTGGTTTTAAAGGTCTCATCTGAAAGGACCACGCACAGTAAATTGCCTGCTGCACAAACATACTTCTTCCGGATGAAAGGCAGAATCCTTCCCATTGATATTTGAATCTGTGTTTCCAGGGAGCACAGGTATTGCAAAGCTGATGCTTAAGGACCATGAGAGATGATGAGCATCTCCTGCATTGAGGGCCCTCAGCTCTTCTCAGGAGGCTCTTGGCTCTTTGAAGGATCAGGCCCTTCCCAGCTAAGTCCCCCTTCTGGGTGCATGTTTATTCTATGGTTACTGTTGAGATGTGCAATGCAGGACTGCTGGGGAGGCTCCAACTGTAGTGACGGTTGGGGGCTGTCAGAATGGTGGAGTCCCATCAGCTGGTTCCCAATGTGGGTATTGCAGTGGATGCACTCTGTGTGATTTAGAACCCGCCAGCAGAAACAGCATGGGATGGACCCACTGGGTTTGTAAGCATTCTAATGAGGACTGCGTCTCTTTGTCTGCCAGGCACTCTCTTTCTGTGGATGTTCTGGCCAAGTTTCAACTCTGTGCTAATCGTGGATCTGATGGAAAAGCGGAACGCAATCTGCAACACGTACTATGCCATCGCTGTGAGTGCTGTGGCTGCTTTTGCACTGTCCTCCTTGAGCAGCAGGAATGGAAAAATCAGGATGGTAAGAGGAGAGCAAAGATTGCTTTGCTGAGAGACCTAGATTTTTGTTAATCTCTTTAGCAATATATTGAAAGTAAAACGGCTAATAAGCTAAAACAACACTAGCTCCTCAACAGGTTGATGATCTCTTGTCCCCGAGCAAATAGTATTGAAGATGTTAACTGGCTATCGTGCTGCAAGGGTGAAATTCACCCCCTATGCAGAGGGCCAGTTATACTCCTATTAGATCCCACTTAAGCCCTCAAAGTAGGTCTTAAGTAGTGCATGGATGTTCTGTTGCAGCAGGGTGAATTTAATCCAGTGGGTGCCATATCACTGTGTGTGTGAATTGACTTTGGTGATGTTAATCCACAGATCCACATCCATCATGCAGCACTAGCAGGAGGGGTTGCTCTTGGTTTCTCAGCTCCCATTATTCCACATCCTTGGATTGCCATGATTTTGGGTCTGCTTGCCAGCATGGTCGCAGTACTGGGATCTCACTGTTTCGAGGTAATGTCCGAAACCCCAAATCCTGTCACGCACATTTGTGTGAGGTTTTACACGCTAAGAAATAGCACATGTAGAGAATTTATAGCTAGGACTCCTGGGTTCTGTTGCCTAGTATGTGGGACTGAGAGCGAGGAGACCCGCATTCTATTTTGGGATGTGTGGCTGAAGAACTTTTCTGCTCAGTAAATACGTTCATCTCTGTATTTCTAAAACGTTTCCCTCCCCAGACATATTTGAACTCGGTGCTCAAGATTCATGACACCTGTGGCGTCCATTACACTTTTGGGTTGCCTGGATTGCTTGGAGCGATAGTCCATGTCATTCTCTTCATAATAATCAAGTGGGCCAGTTTATCAAGGTAGGTTGATCCTTTTTAGTAAGTATCATGTTTAGCTAATTGTTAATGTATTGTGCTAGAACTCAGTTTTAGAACACACATGCAGTATGCAGATAGCTCTGCATGGCCACTGTAGATTAACCCCCTTAATAACAATCAAGGACCAGATCCAAAGCCCATTAAAGTCAATGGAAAGGCTCTCGTTGACTTCGGTGGGCTTTGGCTCAGGCCCTCAACAATTAATTTTGAGTGCTGGATTGCTAAGTGGGTGATGTAGACTGCATTGGGGGCGTGGAAATGAGAGCAGAGATTAAGTGGAAGTGAGACTGAACTGGGATCTGAAGGTGAGCCAGGAACAGCTTTGAATTGATGATAAAGACAGGAAGCCATTGAAGAGGTCTGAGGGTTCAGGTGATGTGAATCCTTCCAAATGGCGACTTTTGATTGACACTGCATATGTCAGGGAATCTTGCATATTAAAACTGGCAGTAAAAGGCAAAATATTTTTTTAAAGAGGTAATATATATATATGTGGGTGCTCAGCACCTCTCCGGATCAGGCTGTGACTGCTGTGTAGTAGACCCACATCAGAGGAGAGGGTGCCAATTCAGGGGTAAAACTAGACAGGACAGAGTGCTGGAGAACGTACTTGGTGGACCACTTTGCACTAGTAGGGGGGAGTGAGGGAAGAACTAAATGTCCCAGTAGCTCTTTTAGATCTGATCCACAATTGATCCAGTCAGACAGACCTTTATTCCTTCAGAGTCCACTGACTTCATTAGGACGCTGTGTGGGTAGATCAGATTATAGGATTGGGGTTGTACATGGTCAAATTCTGCCCTCTCATGTACGCACTCAACTTCTATTCAAGTTGCTGGGCTTTGCAAGCATGTAGCAGGCAAAATTTGGCCTTAGGTTTCTGTATTAGTCTTTGGTCCGGTAGGGTGTGTTGAACCTTTCAAATGAAACTGTACAATAATGTAATGATTAAAAATAAGTTTGAATTATGTGATTCTTCAGTTAGCGAAAAGTTGCCATGATGCATATATTCAAGCAGACACATGCATAACCTTACTGTGTAACTCGGAGTCTGTAAGTGGCAAAAATTCTAGGAATATTTTTCACTACAGTCCTTTGCTTTGTGTGAAAGGTTTTTGTTTTTCATTTTCAGCCTGGGTTATCTAGCCTTGATTGAAGTTGGCTCTTTCATGTTGACGACTGCTATAGGTTTGGGAACAGGTTTCATTACAGGTCAGTATGGGAAAGCTCTTTGCAATAGCTTCGTTCTGATCTTTTTAAGAGTAGGTGGTATGCGATTATATTACATCAGCTGTCACATCAGTGTTCACTGGCTTATTGCATCTCTTGGCACCTAGATACTGTGGTGACTGATGTACTAAAAATATACATGTAGGTAGATGACTTGCTACTGTAGAAAAAGCTGTAGGAAATACTGAGTGCATTTCTTTCAGTTGCAGCAGAAAGGGGTATGTTCAGCAGGGCCAAAACAATAGCATCATTCCTATGCTTGCCAAGGTTATTTTTAACTGATGCTTCACCAGCAGCCTCCAGGTTTCAGATAGGAGAAGGGCTAGGATGGACATCTTTATATGCGGAATATTGCCTTAGCGACAGTAAAAATATATGGAGACTGTTTTCCACTCACTGAGTAAGATGCTGATTTACAGCAGCTGAGGATAGCTCCCCTGAAGGTAATAGTAGATTTTTACACCAGTTGAGGATCTAGTCATCTGGTTCTAGATCCTGGATCATCTCTCTCTCTGGTGGGATTATGGCAGTTGCAATATTTTCTACAGCTATTTGCTCCTGCTTCAGTTCAGTGAACGAAACTGCATATTGGAACCTCTGTTCCAATACTGTTCTCTAAAATGAGTGTTTCAGCCTATAATTAATATGTAACTCCTGTGCATGCTCAAATGTAATTACGAGGTTGGGCTAATCAAGCAAACTTTTAAGTATCTACTTCATCTCACTGAAAGACATGGGGAAAAAACATAAACAAACATTCTGTGTTGATCCAATCATTTAATGAGCTGGGTGTTTACATCTGAAATCTCAAGTTAACAGTGCTCATAAGCCTGTTTGCTTAATGTGCCTGGGTAGCTTTTCATATGAAAAGTTAATGATCATTTAGTTTATCCTGAAAATCTGGCATGCTGCTCACTTGGCTTTAATACATAAGTGTTAATTTTTAATAATTAAGGCCTCACTTCTGCGGGCAGAATCTTTTGCCCCCATGGAGGCCGCCTGAAATTCAAAGGGGCTCTGTATTTGTAGGGTCGGCCCAGACTAATCAGTCTGCAGGATCGGGACCTAAGACATTTTTTACATGCGTTCACTGTTTGAAGATGACTGAAGGCTGGGGAAGGGTCCAGGTAGTCCTACAGAGAGAAAGTAATAGCTGGCTTTTCTGGAAACATGGTTTTCTCCCCAAATTATGTCAGTCTTAAAGTATCTGCTGGCTAAACCACAATGCTGCATGATGGATTTAGAATCAAATATATTGCTTGCGAGGAACATTGTCTCACCTCCATGTGCTAAAGAGCGAAAAATATTCTGAGGAACATTTTACAATAATTTGTACAGGATTAGGAAATCTTTCTAGATTGTTTGGAATTGTGTATCAAATTATTCTGAACCGGGTATGTCCTGTATAGAGATGCACACAAACCCCACATTCAAATCCAGACCTGAGTATCTCCAAAGTTTGTGGGTTGGTTTCCAACCCAAGGTTTTGGTTAGGCCCATTATATGTATTAGAGACAGCAGCAAGGCTGGAGGACAATCCAGATAATTCTATTTTGCCAATATATTTTATTCTATTAATTAGCAACATAAAGGGGTTCAAAAGCATTTAAAAATAAGACAAGTGGTATTATCTTTATCTGACATTCACCTTTGCAGAAAGATTTCCACACAGGAAAGATTTGTGGGGGCATGGTTGTGATTCTGATTTCATATTTAGCTCTGCATTATATTGTGATATGTGGCTAATAAATATAATATTTACAAACAGCCCCTCCCACCCACATGTATCATTTTTAAACACAGGTTTCGTTTTAACTTTCAAACTATGGAAGACGCTGCCTGCATCAAAGTACTTTGATGACCAAGCGTTTTGGGAGGTAAGTTTTCAATTTAGAGAGAGAGGTGTGTGTGTGTGTGTGTGTGTGCGCGCAGCCCATGCTGCCATGAAGCTCTGATCTTGGTATGGATTTCTAGGTGCTAAAACAATACAAAGAATAACCATATTTCATGATAGTTTTTGAATGTCCTGGTCTAAATAGATTAACTATTTTGAGACTGGACCGTATAAATATATACCGACTTTGGATAGAATTTCAAAGTTCCTAAAGAAACTGGGTGTCCAAATAGCCTAGGTGGCTTTGAAAATCCTAACCTTTGCTTATGTGCAGAACGCCCAGAGTGCAATGAGAGCAGGGTCAGCTCCTATATGCGTTTGGTATTAAATAAGAAAAGCTCTTAAGCATATGCTTACATCAATCCCTATTCAGGACAGCACCTAAACATAGGACCAACTTTAAGCATGTGATTAAATGCTGTCCGGAAGAAAAATGCTTTCCTGAATCTGGGTCCTAAAGGAGAGCTGGCTAGAATATGGTTTCACATTGTTTTATATAGCTTTTTTTTTTTTTTTTTTTTTTTTTGCGTAAGATGTTCTGTTACAGAAATATTTCTGCATTCACAGTTTCCCCATTTGGTTTACGGATTTTGAACAGAGGGACCAGACCAAAATTACAGAAGATTAGACCAAGATAAAGAAAACATTTCCTATTCTCTGCTATAGAAAATTAATTGGCATGAGGGGGAAGAAAAGGTTAAATATCACTCCTGAATTTCAAAATGAAGAAACATTATTGCATTAGGCTGCTTTCAAGTCTTATTAAACGATACAGTATGTAAAGTCACTGGTAAAATAGTTCATTCAGCTTTTCTGCAAAGTCTTGCCTTCAACATTTTCTTTGGTAAATTACATACAATGGATCCATCCAGCTTTGACAGCTTATCCTTTTAAGATGCTTCCTGATTTTAATGAAGGGAGATATTTGTAACTCCTATTTTGAAAGTCAAAAAATAATCATGAACATTAAGGGCTTGATGCTGCAGGTGCTGAACATGCTGGTTCTGATCCAGCAAAACACTTCAGCATGCGCGTATTTTTAAGCACAAGGAATCCCACTGAGGTTCATGTTCAGGAGATGCTTGAGTGCTTTGCTGGATTGGGGCCAGCGTGCTCAGCACCTTGCAGGCTCAAAACCTCAATTAGTTGATTAGTTAAAGAAAATCCGTAGCTGCTTTGGTTTAGGCCAGCTGCTCTGACAATTCAAATGGTAAGAAACTGAAGTGTGAAGTGGAATTGAAAATAAAAGGCTTGACCCTGCAACTCCAACTCATGTGAGCAGTGCCCCTGAAGCCAATGGCATTACTTGTGCAGGGTTGCAGCAGCTGACCCAGAGTACTCAATCCTGAGAAGTGGGGAGTGCCTGGGAGTTCTAAGTACTCAGCTCTTCAAAGGGTCAGATCCACTGTGGATATTTGAGCAGCACTCTTTACTGTACTGAAGTGACTAAGTGCCTCTTGTTCACGTTAGTAATCCCGTTGAGCTGAATGGGGCTAATTATGTGAGTAAGGGGCTTGAAACATAGTGCCCATAATGTGTAACACAGACAGGATTGGTCACAGGCTTAATTAATTATAAACCAGTTTCTAAATGGCTTTATCCTGGTTGAATGTTATTTAAATCTTACTATTTGAATAATGTTTTACCTTTAAACACTTGTTTAAGGA
Source organism: Trachemys scripta elegans (assembly GCF_013100865.1). Lineage (NCBI taxonomy): Eukaryota > Metazoa > Chordata > Testudines > Emydidae > Trachemys > Trachemys scripta. Next base: position 9,128,239 of record NC_048317.1, on the reverse strand, counting down.
AACAATGTAAAAAAACCTGGCGCTGTGGGAGTGAATATTAATGAACAAACTTTATTTTGTATTTTAAAGGGCCACAGTCAATATGAAAAAAATCAGTTGGTCTGAAAATGTTGTATATACGATAATTAAAAGTAATGTGCTTAATAGTATTGCCATCTGATGGCATTTAAAGCCCTAGTTCTGCATAGACTTCAGTAGGTCACCACAAGGGCCTGCCTGCATGGAACTCAGGATCAGGGTCTTAGTATATAGTTAGCCCTAATGCTGTAATGGACTCTGTGCAAGCAGATTCCTGTACCACATGATGCTCCTTGTAGGATTGAGGCCTTAGTCACTGATCTCTAGATCCTCAGAAGGTGTTTAGGCATGTGCCCACCCTGGATTTCAAGGAGTGAGGCAACTAGATACCTTTTAAGCATCTGGGTAGAGTTTCTCCTTCATTTCAGAATGTTTGTCTCACTCACAGCTTTTCAATTGCCTACATTAATAAAGAAATTGCAAGTATCGGTTGTCTTTAATCAGAGTACACTTGCTTGAAAATAAAGCAAACTGGCAATACTCTGCCATAACAGATGATCTTCTTTGATACAAGAAGAAACTTATCCTGTCCTTGATCCATTAGTTCTCAAGGGAAATGGAGTGTTACTTTTCTCATTACTCCATTGGCAGTATCAAAAGAGTTTCTGGGAGAGGAAGTGCTATTGTTCTATATTTGAGTCATGAGATGATCGCTGACCTGCTTATTTCTAGAGCCCGGCACGCCTACAGAAATTTGGCTCTGGATCTGAACTGCAATCTGCAAAGATGGTAAACAATACAGCCACATCTGTGTCTCTGCATGTAGATAGCTGTGGATATTTGCAGGGCTCTAATTCCATCAAATGTTCACAGAACTCCCATTAAAACAGATAGGAGCTGAATCTATGCAATTACTTGAGTCCATGAAGCTTAGTATGGGACCAGAACATAGAGCATGTATAGAATATAACCAATATAGTTGCCTCATCTCAGTCTTACCTAGCAGCAGTTATACTTATTTCCCTCCTAATAAGTGTACAAGATTCCAGTTTAAGCGCAATCTGTTTTTAATTTTCCAGCAGTGGGTTGAACCTGGTGCAGTCAGTATTAATTTTTTTTAAAGTGACACTTTTTAAAATGTTACTTCACATCTTACACTAACCCAAATTTTCAGATGTTTTTCCCCATTGCTCAACCAATAGTCCTAACCTTAAATACTGAAGGGAAAAGGGCTGCTCGTATATTTGCATGCGTTATGACTTGGGCTGTGAATAGTTATGGAATGAGTGCAGTAAGTGCTGGGAGGAATCACTTAACCTCGTTCTGTGCCTGAGCCTAGTGTACAGCACAAGGTAACATAGGGGCCATAGTGGTAAGTGGGGGGGCAAATGGGCAGAATTTGCAGTCTAGCCCTCAAAGGATTTTGACTCCCCCAGCTAAAGGCACATTCAAACCAAAATTACTTAGACTGTCCTGATTTATGCAGAGGGCTTGTCTGGTTCCCCCACATATATGGTTCTGGTGGAGAGGAGCGAGAATAGAGCTCACTAAAGGGAAGAGTAGATTTTAGAACTGTGGAAAATACAAAGGGGCCAAATTCATCCTTACTACAGCTACATGAACTTTAAAACTTGGCCTGTTGTCTTTAAAAGGTTTAGTTATTGAATACTTAAAGAGCCATTAGAGTATAAGATCAAGTAGTTATCTTTTTACAAGATAAATACATTAGTTCACCATTTCAATGATAATCTTAATTCTTGATTAAATTTGGATTATAACCTAAATCCATTTATAAATGTTTCTCATCTCTGAAGGAATTAAGGTTAACAGACTTAGTCCTATACAGACAGGGCATTTAATTTTCTCAGTGCTTCTAATAGATATTAGGAGCCATAGGAGGTATTGAGGAACCACCCTGAGAAGTTAGCTTAGTGACAAATTAACAGTCTTTGTACAATAGAGTTAGGGGAGAGAACTATATACACTCTTACTCAATGGAGTAACTTAACCGAATACAACTTTGTTAGTGGATGGAGAACTGCTAAGGCTTCCTTTTACACCATAAAGAAAAATGTGGTAGTTTCTTTCCTTGAAAGCCTCTGTTAGTGTAGCCCAGGGGTAGGCAACCTATGGTGAGCTGATTTTCAGTGGCACTCACACTGTCTGGATCCTGGCCACTGGTCCGGGGGACTCTGCATTTTAATTTAATTTTAAATGAAACTTCTTAAACATTTTAAAAACCGTATTTACTTTACATAGTATAGTTTAGTTATATATTATAGACTTATAGAAAGAGACCTTCTTAAAATGTATTACTGACACGCAAAACCTTAAATTAGAGTGAATAAATGAAGACTCGGCACACCACTTCTGAAAGGTTGCCGACCGCTGGTGTAGCCTATTTCTTCCAGCCTCCCGCCTCTTCAACCTCACAGCTGCACTAGATCAGCATTTCTCAGTTATTCCTTGGGGCATTGCTTCTGTTTGGTTTATTGATAGTGGATTAAGAATACATGAATACTCATGGCTCAAAGCATTTGACAGCCTCCATCCTGATTCACTCAGGAACATTATGAAGTGTAATGATACGCCAACAAAAATAGCATCATCAGGGCTTTATGTCAAGGTATGACCTGTCCAGCTAAAGTAAATGCAGACTTGAGTGAATGGTTTAACAAACACTCATGTTAAACAAGAATGCATTCTCTCACCTGTTTGGCATTGTAATTATGAGGAAAAAGTATTAAACCAAGTGATGCCTGACTATAGCAGTACACTAGAAGAATTAGATTTTGCTGATGATATTGCATCAGTTGAGCTATCATTTCAAAAAGCTAAGACCAAAAGGTGGTTCAGCATTATAAGGAAGTTAAGGTAAAAAATCAGGTCATGAAAAAATAAATTAGAACCCCAGAAAAACTCTGGTATTACATTAGAAGGCAAAGGAATACAAGAGGTGAGTCAGTTCATATACCTTGACAGGAACTAAGACTCAAACTGGCAAGGAAGCAGGTACATTTACCAACTTTAATCATAGATTTTTGATGACCAAATCTTGTTTAAGACCAAACTATGTGAATATTCAACTGAAATGTTATTTTCACCTTAACATATATATGTGAAAGCTAGAAAACCACCAGAACTATAGGCAGATATCTAAATGTTTGTGACTCATGAAAATAGTAGGTATTAAATGGAATGAATTTATAACAAATGCTGAGATTCATCAGAAAGTTCAACAACCTGTTAGCCCAGAATTATATAGAAAGGAAGATGGAAGTATCTGGTATAGGTGGTAAAAATCAAGCCAGAGCATTTGCCACAGCAGGCCTGCCCCTGGGCAGCTGGAGGAACATGTCATAGGGACCAACCACTAGAATCCCTTGATCAAACAATACTTAAAGGGAGAATTTATGGTACTTAACACAGAAAACACACAAAAGTAGCCAAGATAGACAGGGATGGTGGAGCCTTGTTTGTGCCCTAAACAACATCTGAGGGCACCAGAAGGATTCAGAAACACCTGCACAGCCTAAGGGAACCATAAAGCAAGAATTGGGTCAGATAATAGGCTCCCTACTGCTTGACAAACCTCCCCCTGAAGGATGTGCTTGGGCTGTTTGACAAGTTATTGTGTTTGAGAGTACTAGTAGGGATTTTACTGTACTTCCTTGCATGGTAAATTGTATCTTGTGTTTCGTGGACTAGTTATGCATCACTTAACAGCGCTAGGCAAAATTTCAAATAGTTTATTTGCCAAAAAAAATGCAGTTTGTAGCCCTGAAACTATTTGTGAATTTGACACAAATTTGCCAAATAAATAGTTTTGGCCAAAAGGAAAGTTGAGGAAGTGGTTGCAGCTGCCTCCCTTATAACTTTTAGCCCAAGTTTTAGGCTACTCACCTGGAATGTCGGCGATGCAGGTTCACTTCCCCCTTAGGTGGAGCAGGGATTTGAACTTCTCTCCCACCTATCAGGAGAGTGTCCTGGCCAAGCCCCAGGATACGGATATCCTGGGGCAAGTCTCGCCTGTTGGAGCTGTTGTACTTTTTATAAATAAATAGTCATAGGAACAGGGACTTAAAACTGAGGTCTCTCCAGTCTCAGGTGCCTGTCCTAATCACCCAGATACAGAGTCATTCACTCTCTTCTTTCCCTGTCCCAAAGACATTTTGATTTTTCAGAAATGACCTTGAACCAAACCCAACCTCACCACCCCCAACCACTTATTGGTCCAGCTCCTGTTTAACACGAGGACTTAAAAAGCAAATATCAATATTAACTATAACAGCACAGAGAGTACTGCTGCTAGAATAATGTGCATCTCTATGAACTCTTACACACCCATAACTATTTTTATTGTAAATTTTTGAACAGTCTCAGTATGACTAGTCCAATATTTTCATATAAAAAACAAGGCAGTGTGATATACACTGTGAAAAAGTGCCATGCAGTTCTGAAATCCAGGATATGTTTATATTGTTCAATATCAGATACAAGAAATACCATAGTTTAATAAATAAGCATAAAAATGTTTTAAAGTACTTTTTATTGCAGTTTTAGAGCTCAGATACAGTGCAGAACACTGGGTTAAATACAGCCATTATTCCTCTATATTATTTATTTGTAACAAACATTCCACAAGAGTGTCTTCCATTGTTACACTTTCCCTATTAGTTTTACATTTCAGTCAAATACGCTTGAACACAAAATCAACATTTAAGAACAGTAAAAAAAAGTTTAACAGAACAGAAAATGGAAATTTTATTGCCTCCTGATTTTATATTTTACTTTTTATCCTCAGAAATAATTCAAGAGCTAGCATTTACAAAATCGTATTACCAAAAAAAAAATAAAATAAAATCAGGTGTGTGTCGTAAAAAAAAAAAATCATAGGGCTTGACTCACTTCTGCAGACACATTCACTGCCACAAGTCTTCAGTGCGGCCAAATTTAAAGACCAGCCCTCTGTTTAAAAATAAACCAAACAGGAATAAATACATAAGCTTATTGCAAAGAATACAAGGGCCATCAACTTCAAAGAAAGCAGGCTCAGATTTCCCAGTTTCAGGAGATAAAATTTCAGATAAACCAGACTTTTGTAGTCAGTAAATTTTGGTTCTGATCCTGCAAGCCGATCCCTGTAGGCAGATCCCTGATCCCCACTGACTTCACTGGAGGTCTGTCCATATGCGCATCATTAAAAGATTTGAGGGTGGGGGTTGTCTTAGAAATAACAGTAACAGGGAATTATGAATAGATTAATTTTATATCTAATGTTCAATGTGGGCCATTAAAACTAACTAGATTTAGTTTAAAGCAGTTGTTTCCAAACTTTTTAGGCTGCATGCCCCTTTCCAAATAATGTAGTTTACTGCATAACTCCATGTGAGATAGGCAGAGGCGACACGTGAAGGGTGGAGTGCACATGGGGTTATGTGACCCCCCCCCCCAGATTTCTGCCCTCCATTTAGTAACAGCGTCTAGGTTTTCAAACAGGGGGGTGCAAAAGAATGTTCAGGGGGGAGAGTGCGGGAAGGGAGTGCCACCTCTACTCCCACTGCGCAGGGATGGCATCACCGCTCACCCTCCCGAACGTTCCTGCGTGCCCCACAGTTTGAAAACCTCTGATTCTGAGTCACACAACAGAAAGGAAATGTATACCAATGCGGCTGCAGTTTTAATTGAAAGGAGATTATAAATTGATTAGCTTGCCAAATCTTACTAAATAGAATGTGTTGTCCACTGTTACAGGATTGTTCTTACATACCACAGTTTGAAAACCACAAGTTTAGAAGGATAAACAAAGGAAAAACAGGCTTACCCAAAAAAGATAAATGCATTCTGGAAAAAGACAGCTATTCCTGGGTACACTAGTGGTTTTTCTGACAAAAGAAAAAAGAATTTCCATCAGATTTTCAGAACTATTTTCTCAACAAAATCCTTTTTCTCTCTTTCTGATATTTCAGAGACACCCAACTCCAGTATCATGTTCACAAACATTATCGGTTCAGTGCAGGAAAAGCATGTTTGGAGAGACCTGGATTAGGTTTTGTCAAATAACTTTAAGGAACCAGTTGAGTTTGATAGGAAAGCACTTATCAGAACTGAACACTAAAATACACACTAGATGATGCAAACTAACAGGAAAAGAAATATACTTGGGGGAAAATTAATAAGGACTGCAAAATTATAATGTGGCAGTTAACATTGTAAATACCTGGAAAAAATAGTTGGAAAAAAAGGTGTAGAAAATATTTTATAGCTTAATAGCAGTAGGATGAACAGGATTCCATATCCAAGCCAACGGAGCACAGTGTGGTCTTGAGGGCATTGTTGTCATTGCAGTCTCACTTAGGCATGTTTGCTATTATCTCATGACATTAGATGGAAGTTTGTCTCAGTGTATCCATTTCTATCTTTGCTAACATGATGAACCGCCACCCACCATCTGTCAGTTGCATGCAACAGAAGAGAAAGCATAAGGTCCAACCCACTGGCAACTTCACACAAGATATACAATAGCCTTCTGTTCAGAAAAAACATTTCGTTTACCAGCTCAGACGTACCTCGCTTTCTAGACCAAAACACGTATCACAAATACAATGACCCCATGGGACTATTGTCAACTGATTATTCAGCACCTTAAATGTATACAGTGGCATACAAAAATGGCACTGTGCTGAACAAATAACATTGTCCCTGCCTCAAATACCTTAGAGGAATAAATCAGTACAATACACAGAAATACACAACAGAACCAAAAGAGTTAGGAATGGTCTTACAGCTTAAGGCTGAGTTTTCAAACGTGCTTAAGAAAGTTGGCTAGCTAACTCCCCTAGGCTCCTTCAGAAATCCCAGCCTAAATGATTCATGGAGCAGATGGGTGACCACTACCATAGAAGAAGAGAATATAAAAGTTCACTTAACAGAAGATCACTCATCTGTTGTTACTCTAACTACTGTGATGCTGAAGTTTGGAATTACCTTCACCTCTGCTATTCCTGCCTGAAACTGGCTCATGCTTTTATTTGTTTATATTTTATAAAATGATCTTTTCTCCATATAAGACCCAAACAGTATCATTTTCCAATTCCCACAGGTTTCTCTACATGAGAAGTTATATCAAGTAAAGTGTAAATTTAAAATGATCATAGTTATACTGGTATAACTCCCTGTGCAGACACACCTATTCTGGCATAAGAGTGCCTTTTTCTAGTTTCATTTATGTCACTTTGGAAGTGGTTTAAGCTATGCTGGAAAAAGCTACTTTTACACTGGAATAAGAGTATCCTCACAGGGAGTTATACCAGCATGATTACATCAGTATAACTTCCTTTGTAGACACGCCCTCAGTTCTTAATGATGCCAATTGAAGGCTTAATGATACAGAAGACATTTTAACAGTAACATACACTTTAAAACAAAAACAAAAACTGGAACTGACTCTTTGAAAAGGTTATCTCCTAAAATATTACCATTGGGAAAAGTTGAGTGAAAAAGGAAGAGAAATAGAGTTGCAAGAGGAAAAAGGAATTCAGAAAAGAGAAAAATAGAATAGGATAAATACTGAAAGAAAAACACAGATGATAAGGAGGAGGACAGGAAAAGAGAAGCCAGAAAGAGGATAAAGTACAGATAGTATGGGATGGGCCTGTTCCAGTTAGTCTGCTTAGGGCACCAAATAGACCTTCTTGGAGCTGATCCTGAAAGAAGTCACTCACTCACCCATTCATTCATTATCCATTTAAAATATTATTACAGTAAACCATCAAAACAGGATGATATTAAGATCTGTATTGTATCTTACCTTTAACAACATAGCCTCCAAAGAGGATCCACATGGAAGCAATCAGAGATCCAAAAGCCATCATAAAACCAATGAACAGCCAGATGCGAGCACCTTATAAATACACATGTATATTATGTGACTTTCAATCTGCTCTTGTTTCAAAACACTTTGTACAGTATATCACATCTTTGAAGACAGACTAGCATTGTGTACAATATACAAATATACATCTTAAATCCATATTAAAAGAGAGGTTGCACGCAACAATTCTATCTGCTCTCATGCACGAGACAGCATAAATTACTACCATTGACATTTCAAAGAGCTATTAACATTATCTATAAAAATCTCATCTCTAAACTAAACTCTAATGGCAAGATACTCCCACCACTGCACAACCTGACCTAACAGGCTTTGTGACAGAGAGGTCCTAGTTACCCAGGGTTGGCGATGTAAAGAAATCCTCCCTGCAGACTGCAGAATAGCAGTGGAATCACACTGAGGCCACTATTGTATTTCCAGGGCTGCACGTACTCATATGAGTGCTGTGCTCCCCTCCACAGGAAATATTTGGTCAGTGGTGCCAGGGCCTGGTGCTTATCCTCTACAATGGGTGAAATTCACTCACAATGCATATACAGAATGTTAGAATAGCCGTTTATGGCATAGAGAGTATTTTAATTTGGATGCCATGTAAACTTACACTAAAGTCCTAGGCGGCAGGAGTCAAGAATTACAGTGATCATTTGGAAAATAGCCAATTATTAACTTATACACCAGAGCCAAAATAATTACTGTTTGGTTATACATGATTATTGGATTGTGTCAGCTGGCAGAAGAATGAAACCAAACACTATTACCATTCTTGCAAATTGTGTGGTAAAGATACAGTTATGTGAGTGACAGGCAAAACCAGTTGTGGAAACCAAGAGTAGAGATTTAACAGGACCATGTAAAAAAGGCTAGTTGTTCTCACACATCTCAAAAAATAAGTTCACTGAAGTTTACACCTGGTAAAAATGCTTACCAGTAGCACAAGAAACAGACAAATGTTACACTTTTAAATGTGCATTATAAATTAAACTATATCAATGCATTGTATTATAGCACAAACTATACAGCTATAGCTCTATGTATAATGCTATTTATAACATTTTTACCTGTTTGCCCAAGACAGCCTTCACTGTAACTGTCACCACGGACTTGTCCATTGGATACTGCATTGATCCTGCATGAATAAAACAGAATACAATTGACAAATACAGGTGAAACTATACAGAACATTCACACTTCTGAGTAATTTCTTCTATTTTCATGTACGGAAATGGTGACATCTTATTACTCTATAAATATTTTCTCCAACTGTTGCTGTGAAAAGGAGGGATAGTTAATTTAGCAGTTCAAAGTTGAAAAAAGAATGAAAGCATTTTTCAAAATATGAAGAATAATTAAATCTACCCAATTAAAAAAAGCCATACCATTTAAAAAGAGGTCAACAGGGTCCCATGTGAATATGGGGATCTTCCTATGTGTAAATTTATATCTGGGTGGTTCTCAATGTTGATTTGTGGTCTAACTCACTTGAAATGGCTAAAAAATACTCCACACTGTAATCCATAACAACCTCTCACCCTTCAACACAGCAGAAATAATGTTCAATTAACTGATGAACATAGTCCTATTTTATAGTCATAGGCCTGTGGCAGTTTAGAATAAAAGTCTGCACTTAAAAAAAAAATTAACTGCATGATGCAAGTTCTATAAAGTATGTAGGTTGTATTGGTAAAGAAATTACACCTACATTAGGAATGCAATAGTTGCTATAACTCCACAAGCATGGTATGAATGGTTGAAGTCTTCCATCTGAGGATATTTAACAGCTGCATCTATGATAATCCACCAGCCTGTAAAAAACTATTTAAAAAACAACTTAAAATACAGACATGATTATGTGCAACATCATTACAATGTTGTCTAGCAAAAATTAACATTAGTACCCTATATGAGAACTATATGAGGCCAATTTAGTTTTCATTAAAGTCAGTGGTGGTCATCTTATTATACATGCAGCACTAAATTGGAAGAAACTGAAAAAACTGAAGTAGCACATACTTACAATTTCTACAGAAAGATCATTTTAAAATAGCCTCTTTAAAATGTGGGGTGGTCTGATATATCAGCTAGTCTAAAGTATGTCATTGTAATTCACTTAAATGAAGCCCTGCTGTAAACTAGCTTTGTGGTGCATCAGAAGTTCCTTGCATGGAGTAGATAAAGGATGAAGTATGACACAGCAGTGACTAAAGACCAGCATATTGTGATAAGGCATCTGCTAAATGATCAGCTCGTAGGGCTTTCTACAGTACCAAGAACTACTGAAAAATTGTGTTTTATACTGTCGGATGGTGTTACAAAATGGTCTTACATATGTAGAAGAGACCAAACTGAATTTTAGCATTGATCTTCACAGGACTGTAACATTATTTGGTCCTGCAGACCATTTCCTTAAGTAAACTAATCCTCTTCAGGATAACTTACTTTGAAGACAACCACACAATATCCAATGAGCTGCCAGTGTGTAATACATTCACAATGTGCCCTAACAGGTTGTTCTTTTTGTGTCCTAAGCAGTGATTTTCAGTGCAGTACTGACTTGTTGCATACAGGCCAAAAGCACATATGAAATATAAAAATGGTTAGTTATACACACCAGCACACCAGCAGCAACTGATGCAATTGTATTTCGCTTTTCTCCCCAGTCAACACACTCTGAGCATCTCATGGTCTCAAGAAATCCAGACATTTTTCAGCTCTCTGAAAAACTAGAAGATGAAGCAATTTTTATTTTGTCCCCCACAAAGAGCATCTTCTCATATGTCTATGAAACAAATGCAATGCGACATGGAATTGCTATAAAGATTATGAAGATTGTTAAAAGAGCTAGAAATCATCAGCATGTCAAAAACTGTCTTCTCACTAACCATGGCAATGGCCCTAAACACAGTTGAACAAGGCAGGAGACACAATGCAACTCTTCAGGGCAAAAGAGCAATTGCCCAAAATTGCGCTCTAGGGTCTTTCTGAGGGATAAGAATGAAACCACTATCAGGCAGACCAGTCTACTCCTTCAAGGGTCTGCAGTCAGGTTAACAAAACCTAACTATCAACAGTATCAGAAACAGCTGACAAAATTCGGCATGGATCCCTGGATCCTTATCCATTGACAGAAGATCATCTACCAATACAAACATTAGTACGGTCCCTGAACTGATAGAAGACAGGGATCTGACACACCTAAATAGGCAGAGCTTGCCACACATTCTTAGATACTGGATGGGAAGATTATGAGTAATTATTTTAGATTATCAGCAACAAGTGATGTTTTTCTGAGTGATGACTGTGCCTCAGCGTCCTTTGTTCACCAGGAAATACTTGACTCCCAAGCACAGGCTGCATGCAGCATGACGCTTTCTGCATTCTGTGGATGCCCATCGCTTTAGGAACTGGGGGTTAAACTGTCCCTAGACAGTGCTCTGCAGAAGGAGGGTGAGCTGTGGTAGGACCTGCTGGCTCTCCTCACCTTCCCCTGCACAGCTGGAGAGAGGCAGCAGTGACTTGGGGCGTTGGCTCACATGGCCACAAAGCTCTGAGCCACAATGACAATCCTTCCCCCGCCCCAAGTTAACGTAGAGAATCATGCCAGTGTCAATGGTGGCCAGCTGCCCCAGGCAGACCCAGTGTCCATCAGCATCGCTCCTGATGCGGCCAATGGATGATAGTACAATATGCCAGTGTCTGGTGACAGAATATGGTTCTCCCCCCACTCCTGCCAACCACTAGCTGCATGGGGATGACCAATGGCCAGCGCCAGCAGCCCTCTGGCAGCCAATAGGATGAGAAGGCCAGTGACGTATAACCCCCAGGGAGCCAATGGCTAATGACATGCGGGGGGCAGCCAGTGGCTTGCCTCCCCCAAGTAGTCAATGACCAACAGCACAGCCCTTAGAGTAGCCAATGGCGAGCAAGCAGCCTATGGGCTCCCCCAGGACTCCCTCTCAGCCCCCCGGCTCCCAGCCCCGGGGGAGGGGTGTCTATGGGGCTCTCTGCGGCCCCCACTTACCTCAGCGCGTGGGCAGGAAGAAGGTGCAGCCGTTGGCTTAGCGGCTGGCAGCGCGCGCTCTTGTCTCTCTCAGCGGAGACCCGCCGCCGCCCCCCTCAGCGCAATAAACAAACAACCCGAGGAACCCGGATGGAGGAGAACCTAGAAAGACGTCACAGCGCCCCGACCGCCATCACACCGCGCATGCGCACCCACCAGCCCCGATCAGCTGTGTGACCATCACAAGCTCAGCAGGGGGAGGAACAGGAACTCCGTGTGCTGCCCCGCCCTCCACTCCCCGCATGCGCTGTCAAAGCTAGCAAGGCGAGGAGATTTTTCTTGCGCATGCGCCTCCAGGATATGGTACGTAAAAGGGTCGGGGAAGGCAGCCCTCCCAATGCGCGGGCGTTTCTAGTTGGCGCATGCGCTTCAGGTTCTTCTGGCCTGGGTGGGGGAGAAAGTTCTCGTCCTGCCCGCGCATGCGCCCCACTCCCCAGGTTACATAACTGGGTGGTGGTTCTCGAACCTTCTCAGTGTGGGTTAGTCTGGCAGCTCGTTAGTTGCTGTTGAGACTCCCGCGCGCGGGGTGACTGGTCCGGAGCGGCTCGCGCGCGCTCTCGCTGTGTGTGCTCGAGCTGAGAGGCGGCTGAAAGCGGGTCGGGTTTGTGCCCCTGAGGGGAGGCTGCGCCGCGAAAAGCAGTTCGGGTTCCCAGCTCCCGGTGTGGGGAGGCGGCTCGGTGGCTGCTGTGCCGGTCCGGCGTCCGCTCTACTCCCGCTATGGCGGTGACCCATGAGACAGGGCTGTCCCCACAGGCGCCGCCACAGGCCCAGGGTCCGTGTGGGGGAGACCAGGCCGCCTGGAGCCAGTGAGTTACCGAAGGAGGGGCGGCGTTGAAGGGATGTTTGTGCCGGGGGACGGCGGGGGTGGTGGTGGTGGGGAATGGGACGGGGGTGGCGGCAGGAGAAAGAGGCTCGGCTCGCGGCGGGTATGGGGGGGGGGGGGGGGGCGGGGGGGCGGCGGGTATGGGGGGGGGAGTCGGGTCGGCTCGCGGCGAGTATGGGGGGGATGGGGCGGCAACAGGAGACGGGGGCTCGGCTCGCGATGGGGGTGGTGGGGAAGAGTCGGGTCGGCTCGTGCCGAGGGGGCGGCGGGTATGGGGGGAAGGGGGCGGCGGGTATAGGGGTCTGTGGGTTGGGGGGGGGGGCTCGGCCCGCGCCGGCGGATGACGAATGTCCGTGTGTCCGTTGACACTCCCGTCTCTTGCAGGAGCCCCCGGGTGGTGCCCCAGAGGAGCCAGGAGCAGGGGAGTCCCGCGGCCCCCAGCGGTAAGTGTCTGTGGACGGCGTCTTCAGGAAATCGTCTCCTTTCACCTTGTAGTTAGCTAGGCTTGTTTCCTGGTCCGTAATGTCTTTGTTCTCTCTACGCACCAGCGTCTGTCGTTTCACCGACTGTGACTGTGCCCAGTTTGGGACAGCGCTGGTACCTTGCTCCTTGCCAATGGAAGCACCCAAGTCAGGCAGTGGAGCAGGTCCGCTTTCCTGGCAGGTGCGCTGTGCCTGTGTTCTGTGCAATGCAGAGAACTTGTTGGCACTTGAAAGATACGCCGTTCTCTGTAGACAGCACTCAGCACAGAGATTAGCTGTCATTGCAGGCTTCCTGTTTTAGGTGTGTCCTGTTCTGGGACTTGTGAGCTTGGCATTTATTTAAAGGTAAGGTGGGATATGCAAACTCATTTTTTCATCTCTATATTGACAGTAAAGGAAATAAATGTAATTGACATTAAAAATTTCATGCGTATCTGTAATGTGTTCCAGAAAGTCCTAAGATTTGCTGGATAACTTCTGTATTCAGTGAACACTAAATACAAATGCCAGGCTTGAATGGAGTTCCTTTAATCAGAAGACTGTGGCACAGTCATAGCAAAGCCAAGAGGGGATTTGAAAGGTGGCGATAGGGAAGTATTTATTCCCTAGAATGCAGTACCATTTTAATAACTAGAACTAAAATGGCTGCTGGTATATGATGGCGGCCATCTTAGCTATTCGTATTTAGTATTTTAAGTTTTCAAATACAAATACGTTAAAATTTCTGGTATTTGGCATATGAATTGATCTGTTCCCTGGCATTACATTCATGATAGTACAATTCACTGTAGTCAACTTTCTTTCAGAGGAAACTGCTATTTCACAACAGAAATGCTTTTCTTTCATTTAAAATGATCCCTTGTAAACTGAAAATAGTTTGTTGGAACATCTGTACAAGTCATACAGTGAAAATCTACACTTCATTAGCCTTAATGCCATGTAATTGTCTGCATGTGCAAATATATCTGCATATTAGCAGTATGCTTTTGAGAGAGAATTTGGCCACATTCTGAAACCATTAATTTATGGGAAATGTGTTTGATAAAGCCAGGAAGAAATTAACTAAAGAGAAAGTTAAAGCAGTAAATAGAACTGTCTAGGGCAGAAGGTAAAACTGCAGAATAGCTCTTGACCTTTTCACTTGTAGCTACCGTAAGTTTTGTGAGTATAGTAGACTCAAGTTGACCTTGGTTTGTTGGCAAAGAATAAATCTTAAACCAATTTTTTTTTCTAAACAGGAACTGAAACTGGATGTTCTAGAACATCATTCAAAACAGATACAATTTCTAAAGGCACTGTCACAGAAAAACTGCAGGCAAACAAAAAGACAGAGGATATGACAAATTACATGGATGATTTAACTCTAAGCTCACCAAAAGAGAGAGATTCTCGCTCAAAGTCCAAAACTAGTCGGGGCAGATCATCCTCAAGATCATCTAGCAGATCATCCTGCAGTTCACGATCTAGTTCAAGCACTTCAACTTCCTCAAGGAGTTGGAGCAGGTCTAGAAGCAGATCAAGATCACGAGCTAGAAGAAATAGTTCCAGAAGGTATAGAAGATATTCGAGATCATATTCCAGAAGTCGGTCAAGATCACGTAGCCTTCGATACAGAGGAAGGTACCATCCTAGAACCTACAGGAGATACCGCCGTTCTCCTCCAAGGTATAGATCACGCAGCAGGTCCCGGTCTCATGGAAGATCATGGTCTCGTGGAAGACCATATTATAGAAGATCCTTCTCAAGAAGCAGATCACGATCAAGAGGCCGAAGATACTATGGATTTGGGAGAACCATATATCCTGAGGCTTACAGAAGTTGGAGAAGCAGATCACGAACAAGATCTCGTAGCAGAACACCTCTGCGCTTAAGTGAAAAAGGTATTTGCGTTCAGCGAGTAGCAGCATACCTGCTTCATAACATGGGTGGGAAGGAATAGAACTCAAGACTGAGTCATTTGTAGACTTTTCCTGTTGCTAGATTTATATAGAATTTTAATATTTGGGGCTGTAGTTCTGTCCTAGAATGTCAACTGAAAATCTGATTTGGATTGCTTACCCCTGTTTTATGTTCTCTTTGGAATTGCCATCTTTATAAACACTACAGTTTAAAGGGGGTGGTATGTATAAATTTACACTAGTTTGGGAACATACTTTTTCCAGGGTAAACTGACTTTGCACTGGACTCAGTGTTTCTTTTTGGGTGAGTCAGTACGCCATGATTACCCTTACAGAAGATGTTTCTTCTTTCCTATGTAGATAGGAGGGAACTCTTAGAAATTGCAAAGGCTAATGCTGCAAAAGCCCTGGGAACAGATAACATAGTCTTGCCAGCTAGCTTGAGAGTCTACAGCCTATCCAAAGAGACAAATGGTGGAAAATGCAGAAGTGAAGATTCTGTGGAGTCCACTGAGGTAATTATAAACTGGAGTAATCTTGATTTTAAAGGTAAACTTTTTTCAAAACTACACTACTGATACGACATGCATGAAAAGCTGTGCTAGTCTTAATCTTTCATTGCGAAGTACCTTTAAATTTTCAAAAACTAATTTTATTATGAAATGAAACATCCAAGTTTTTAAACTTATCAAGATGTTGAAAACCTTTGTAGACCTGCTAAAACTGGAAGAGTACCTTGGAATCTTAGATGGTTGCTCTCATTATTTGCCTACCGACTTTCCACTAGTGATATGTGAGGAAGGAGAGAGAATTTTCAAACCCAGTAGGGAAGTGCCCATTATGTTGGCTGATCTGGTTTTTTTTTTTTTTTTTCCCAAAAACAATTAAAGGCTTATTTGCCATAGCCTATTTAATGGGCGTTTGTAAAGATTAATCTTTGTGCTTGATAACTGTCATATAGCCTTTTCATATGCATCAGATTGTTCCCAGAAATCCCATGCCCAGACCCCAAATGCATTTTACATACTGTATTTCTGTCTTATAGAAATCATGAATATGGTCTCCAGACATTGATGAAGAAAATCTGGTGGTAATTAAGGAACTTGTGGGCTGTAGCTGCTGTGAATTAGGGGAGGGAAAAGAGAACTTAATCAAGTTAAACTAGTTTTGCACTAGAAAGCTGTTAATGTTTGTTGCATCTGGTCAGATGCACACCTACAATAGTAACTACGTAGCAGTAGCTTATACCAAACTTGTATTTCAAAATTAAAGAAAGTAAACTTAGTAAGGGTTTCTTGGACAACTAAATAAATGGCACAGGTGTCCCTTTCATAATGTATGTAATATATTCCAGATGTTGAGAGATTACAGAAGAAGAGGCCTGCATCACTTGCAGATAAGTTTATTGTCCTTCTCCAAAGCTCTGCAGGGTGGATATGCAGAGTTTATGCACAACTTGCTGTAACATTCCATTTCAATTTATGAAGTCCATGCTTACAGTGAATTCCCTAGTTAAAGCTAAAACATGAGCATGGATATAAGGTTGTACATTGACACAATTATGTTGATAGAAATACTAAACATTTCCCATTTGAGTTTTCAACACTGATCTGTATGTGCATTCTAATACTTTACAGTTTAAAGCCACTATTGATCTCAATAGTTGAGACAAAACGTACACTAGAATATTCATACTCTAGTGAGTTTCCTTAATTCACATAGAATATGTGACCCCGTTTAAACTCTGTGCCTTCTCCTTTAGCAATCCAGAAGACTAACAGAAGATGTAACCAAAAGTGGAACTGAGAGCTCTCCCGCAATGAAAGGCTTATCTTTCAGCCCTAATGTAAGTGCATATTTCTAAGATAGGAAATATTGATTTCCAGCTTATTCTTTCACATATGTAGTACATTCGATCTAACCTTGGAAGTCAGTTGGGTTCAACTTATTACCCTCTTTAATAGCCCTCCATGTATAATATAGTTGGGTAATTCAAGAGAAATGCGGAGTGTAGGGATATAATTACTGAGGCCTGGTCTACACTAAGGAGGGGGATCGACCTAAGATACTTTGACTTCAGCTGTGCTATTCTCATAGCTGAAGTTGCATGTCTTAAGTCGACTTACCTCGCGTCCTCATGGCGCGCGGTCGACTGCCACCGCTCCCGCCTCTCGCCGCAGTGGAGTACAGGAGTCGACGGTAGAGTGATCGGGGATTGATTTATCGCTTATACACTAGATGTGATAAATCAATCCCTGATTGATCACTACCCGCCAGACTGGCGAGTAGGGAGACTGAGATTAGGCTCTCCAGAGGCAAAAGCATTTAGATTTGTAAGCTGTAGTGTTGTGGACCTTCCAACTTGTACAACTGGTCACTCAAGTTAACCAGAAGTTAGGGAAAAGCAAATTTGGCTTCGTTAAATCTGGGTTATATAGCAAGCATCATTCTCATCTTCATAAATACAAAGTTGTGCTATGGCAATTTAAAATTACAAATGCAAGCTTCAGTGAAGCTTTTATTTTTCATTTCTTTACCTGTGTGTATTGAGTTCAGTATTCCTGGATTCATTCTAAAAAAAAAAAAACTGGCTTTCATAAACTACAAATAGTCGTCTAAAGCTGTAGGTAACAATTGTGGACACTTTTGACCTTTTTTCTTTTCTTAAAAAAAAAAAATAAAATATTCTAAACTTTTTTTTCTCCTCCAGAACACAATGGCAAAGCCAGTACTCCAGAAACCAGCAAGTCTCTCTGTTAAAGAGACAGCAGTATCCTTGGGAAAAGAAGATACAAAGAGAAATCCCTATGGGCAATGGGCTCCAATGAAGGAGGAAAACAGCTTATTTAACCTTTCACCTAAAAGCGCACCCTTCCGAGCACGCTAGCCCCTTTCACTCACTGCCCTGTGAACTATTGGCATTATGCATTACTTCCAGAAGCGAGGTCTGAAATTCTCTTATCCGGTTGAATATTTTTGTTAAGTATTTAAAGAGGTTAATTTTGACATGTTAGATTTTTTTTTCCAGATCTGAAAACACAGCACAATGACCCAGAAACTACAAGTGGGAATCTTAGGTATATATTTGTAAATACTTTTTTGTATCACTAGAATGGAGTAGAAATTACAGGTGGGTAACTTCTTCTCAATGTTACTGTAGTAGCCACTGTTCTGAACATTTGTAATGCATTATTTAAGTAAAACGTCTGTTTTGTTCTTTAGGGCCCATGTAATAATTCAGTTGAACTGTGAAGTTGCCCTCTTTGTTTCTAGTCTGAGCTCTGTAGGTGGAAATTGGCCTTATGTAATTAGCTTTGAGTGAATGGTGAAGTACTAAAGAGCAAATAGGTAATAATCAGATGGTCTCAATAGACTTCAGATGTTGGAGCAACTTGATTTCAAGTTGAAAATGTTAAATACGTATCCTGCTGTGAGTGATTCTCTGGAATACACTTTCTTAAATCTCTCTGCAGATGTTTGCATTATGATTGTATGATTGTTGTGCAGGAATCCTTACACAGTTATGGCCCAGTTGTGCATGTTTAATCTTAAGGAATCAGAGTCCCACTATATGTTGCTTTCTATTTGGACTTCTAAAATTGACACTTAAAACTTAATCACAGTTCTTCTTGTTGGTGATAAGTCTTAAAAACAAGCCTTGAACTAAATCACCATTACTCAGATCTAAAATAGTAATCATAAAATTTACTCAGATCCCCTGGACTTCAAAGCAGTAAGGATATATTGATGTGAGGAAGCTTACATTATCCTAATTTGTTTCCAGTCCTGATCCTATACCAGTGATCTACACATGCCAGCTTGACATTTGAAGCATTGATGTAGAAAGTGTGAGATCAAGTAATACTTCCTTAAGGCTTCATAACATTTACTGTGGTTTTTTTTTTTTGGGGGGGGGGGGGGGGGGGGGGAGAACGAGACTGACTAAACTTGAATTCATGTAAAGGGTTTGCACAATAAAACTTTTATTGAATATTCTGGTGTGGAAACTTTTTTAAAAAGTGTAATGTACTCTTTCCCTAACTAGTAGTAGCTGTTGCTTTATCAAGGCAGTGCAAACAAGTTGTAGTCTTAGTTGCATTTCCCTTGGCTCACCAACTCTTAGTCTGTGGGGGAAAACTAGTGTTATACAAGGAGAAATATCCCAGTGCTGTTGTCTTGGTTGGGGAAGAAATATCTTCAGCAAAAAATACCAGTTCAAATGGAATAAAACAAGATGCTGTCACTCACATTCTACAATGAATAGCCAGAGGAAAGAATGCTTAACTTCTGAATACAGTGTGGGGAGGAGCAGCTTTACTGCACCTCCCACCTGTGGAAGCCACAGAAATAGAAAATTCATAATGTAGAACAATGGCAAAATCAGTCATTGCTTTAAAGTAGTGCAACTTAATACAGGCTATAATCTTTTCTAGGAGGTCAGACTAGGTAATTTTGGCCTCCAGTCTGAATTTTTAAAACAAGCAAAAGTAGTAAGGTGAATGGCAAAAAGGCAGGTTAACTTCTTGTTAAGCCTACCTACTGCTGTGAAGGCAGAACTAATCATTCATTAAAAAAAAAAAACATGCTTAGCCAGTGCTGCAGTGTAACAATGTCTGTATTGTTTACACAGGGGCAACTTAAAGGCCCCCGTAAGTTCACATCTTTAGTGTCCACAGGGGGGATTTGAGCATAGTACTAGTGAGCACTGCAGTGTAACCTAAAGCTTGTATGACTAGCAGTGCTCACTAAAGTGCTGAACTGTAACTCCCCCTGTGAGTGCTAAAGATGTAAACTTAAAGTGACCTTCAAATTCATACCTCCATTTTGTGTGTGTGTGTGTTGGGGGGGGGGGGGGGGGGGTAGTGCCGCAGTTGGGGGGGCCCTGCTATTCACCCCTCTTAGGCCAGGGGTAGTCTATTTTTTGGTAAGGTCCAAATTCCAGAGAAACTACTACAGCACTGTAGATGTGTCCATGATCTACTCTGTAGGTATGTGCAAAAAAAAAACCCTCAAGAGCACCACTTAAACAGAGGCTCCTGTTCTATAGGTATGTTTTCACTGATCACCCTCAAACTTTAAGGGTTCTTCTCCCCCCCTTGTGGGAACTGTAATCAGCAGCTTTTGCCAACTATTATAGAACAGTGAAAAGCAAAGAGGAAAGGCTGTCAAAGTGGGTGGATTGCTCAACTGCTGTTGTGTAGTAGCAAGTTTATAATGATAAATGATACTGCATCTGGAAACAAAGTCCAGTTCCTCATAAGGGTTACTGTAGTCATACTCCACTTCCCTTTATTTTTTGGGTGTGTGTGTGAAGAGAAGCTAGGGTCTCCTGTGATTGCAGCTAGAGGTATAAGGTCTGCAGCTGATGCTCTGCCCTAGAAGCATCCACTGAGGAATGTAGCAGCTGCAAGTGACCCAGGCACCCACAGGCCTTGTCTAGACTAGAAAGGTATTGCCTGCTTATACCAACAGTTATTTTTGCTCCATAACTTAAACCAGCTCCCTGTACAAAACAAGCTATGTAAGCAAAAGGTCTTTCTGGGATATAACTGCACAGAAAGGGGCTGATAGTAAAACTTTAAGCACAGAGCAACCATAAGGGCTCAATCAGCCTTTTGCCAATTAATGCAGGTATTTTCTCAAGCCCTCTGTTCCATCTTCCACTACAGGTTCCTCAACACTAAGGCCTTGGCTACACTTACCCGCTAGTTCGACAGCTGGAAATCGAACTTCTGGGTTCGACTTATCGCGTCTAGTCTGGACGCGATAAGTCGAACCCGGAAGTGCTCGCCGTCGACTGCGGTACTCCAGCTCGCCGAGAGGAGTACCGCGGAGTCGACGGGGGAGCCTGCCTGCCGCGTGTGGACCAAGGTAAGTTCGAACTAATTCGAACTAAGGTACTTCGAACTTCAGCTACGTTATTCACGTAGCTGAAGTTGCGTACCTTAGTTCGAATTAGGGGTGTAGTGTAGACCTGGCCTAAGGTTAGAGTTTAGGTTCTCACAGGCCTACAGAGGTGAATTGGACCCCGATATTTCCCATACCATGGACCCACATTCCCCAAATTTTGCCCCTTCATGTTTGCAAGAACAGCATCCAAAAGGTAATTTGAGTGTAAATCAGCATCTCAGTTTACAGACCACTTGAGACTGGTCAAACCTGCAACATATTGAAACAAACATTACTGTACAATTGCTTTTATACAATACAAACTTAAAATGGAGTTTTGTCTGAAACAGCCACTCTGTCAAGTAGTAGATTTCCAGTATCTTGTTGCAGAGTAGTCTTACCTTGAGAGTTGCCCTCCCCTTATCAAATTCTTTCCAAGGAGAATTGGACAAGAAGTTCTGTCTGTTGAGCCAACATGTCAGAAGAAACAGCTATCTCCCCCATAAAGATGTGAAGTCTTGCTGCTTTAGCAACCTGCAGAGCTTTATACCTAGCTGAAGAGCTTTCTATATACACAGCACATGCTCCCACGTTTTAATTATAGCATGGTAGGTGAGAAGATACAATTGTAATTAGCTTTGCTCTTATAAAGATGGGGAAAATTGCAGCAAAGTTAAACTTGCCCAGTGTCTCACAGGGAACATCTCAATTTTAATGCAACTCCGTTGAGTAAAAAGAACAGGAGTACGTGTGGCACCTTAGACACTAACATTTATTTGAGCGTAAGCTTTTGTGGGCTACATCCCATTTCTAATGCCACAAGTACTCCTGTTTTTTCTGCGGATACAGACTAACAGGGCTGCTACTCTGAAATCTGTTCAGTAAGACTACCAAAATTCAAGGTTACATATTTGCTCCACAATAAGGATATCAGTCATCTGGTTTTTACTCTCTGCCCACTTCTCCATCCCCCCAAAACAAAACCACTAAACAAACTTCCACACATTTACTACTAGTGTGGAAGAAACAAAAAAAAGTCAGGCATGTAGTTCTGTGTTTAATACTCACAACTACTTTACAAAATCTGAATCAAACAAACAAAAAATACATTTATGTAACTGCAGGGTATGATCTGAGTACCAACCCTTTTGAGGTTTGCTAAATGTACAAAAACTAGCCACCATTGGAAGGGCAAGCTATGTACAGCTATGATACCCAATGTCATTCAAGCATTTGTGCAATATACATTATTGGATTTAAAAAAAAAATGGCAAAGTTTATATTTGCACAATTAGCATATTGATACAATTTAAGCCTTTCTGCAAAACATGCCTAGTTTGTACTGAACAATTTAGCTGTAGAACTGTGCCTCTCTTGGGATGTGAAAGATTAGACAGCTGTTCCTCTCTCCAAGTTCTGTTTAATTTCTGCTGTATATTTCCCATAGAACCTTTCTGCTTTCTTATTGAATTTGGCATTTCTCTCATTAATGTAATCAATATCCGCATCATCATTATAAGCACGTCGTCGACTGTATTTTTCACGTTTTTCAATTCTGTAAGAGAATTACATTAATATTTTCAGACCTGATGTACAGAAAACTAGTTATTAGAATGAATACATTCCTATATCTACAGTAAAACCCATCACTATTAAAACTAAGTGGAAATTACATACACCACTGGATGTATTTCTTCAGTGAAATTGATTGGTATTTGTATTGATTGCCTGTTTTGGTTACATTGGAAACTGCAGGTTAATAGCAGAATGGGGGTTAGATGTTGCTTATGCCTGCACATGAAATTTTTCCCTTTTGGGGTCTAATCCTGCAGGATGCTGAACACCCTCAACTCCTATTGTTGAGGGCACTCAGCACCTAACAGAATTGGGCCATGAATATCTATCCTTGAATTTTTACACTTGCAAAGCTATATACCCACACAATGTGAAATCGAAGCATAAGTACTCAGAAAAAAATTAAAACTTAAATTGCAGTTCTTAAAGTGAAATGAAGAGGAGAGTGCCTACTTCAGTCACCTTCTAAAATTTCTTGTAAGATTGACTATCTTCAGATGAATTTTAGGTACTTGGTCAGGTAGTTTTAAAGGAAATAAGCGGGGACACTGCTTTTTTCTATGATTAAGAGATGACAGGAGAAAAGTTAATGGGAAATAGCACTATTTTTTGTTCCCATTATGAGAAAAAACATTTTCATTACATTTTATTGGAATCTGATGTCCAGTAATTAGGGTAAATATACCAAGGCATTCCATTATCTTTTTAGTCTTATAAAGTACGATTATTGGACATCATTGATATTTTCTAACTGGCTACTGATTGGTGCCAGGATTTTGCTTCAAAATACTTTCTGATGTACCCAATGAAAATCAACATGTAAAATAAAATAGGCATGGGCATCTATTGTGCAGCAACAAGTTCTTTCAATGTGTACAGAATTGCATAAAAATCCTGTATCTAGAGACTAGTGTACAGATTCATAAATAGGGCAGGCTATACTGACCGTATACTTAAATACATGGTTTTATGCAGAAGCTACCAGACACAACAAGTTATGCTTGTACTACAGCAAACAAAATAGCAAAAGCACCGCATGTTATGAATGCAATGGTTTGATATAATTAGGACCATCTTATTACTTACTGTTTTTCAAGATCTGTAACCATTCTATCAACCCCTTCTTTACATGGTACATGAGTTCCATGAAGAAGACTGTTTGCTGTTGGATACAATTC
Organism: Trachemys scripta elegans; assembly: GCF_013100865.1. NCBI lineage: Eukaryota > Metazoa > Chordata > Testudines > Emydidae > Trachemys > Trachemys scripta. Next base: position 9,104,425 of record NC_048317.1, on the reverse strand, counting down.
TTCTCCACTGAATGAGAAAGAGGTAAACAGTAAAAAACAAACTTTGTCAAATTAGTAATTTTTTGTACGTAACAACTGTTTTATCAAAATAGAACAGGGACAAGATAGAGAACACGAACTAGCATATTACAAGTTACACATCTACAGTATCATCCAGGATATAACTCTTATGGGACCTTGACAGAAGGCCATTTGTATTGCAATGCACATAAAAGAATAGACAAGATGAAATATGTTTGAATTACATGAACTAAAAAGAATTTTCAGCCTTTTTAGACACTAGTTCATCAAAACAATTCATATTTACAGGTAATGTCATTTAAAAAAAATACATGGGTCTGCCAAAAAGAGAAACTTACTTTTCTTCTCTTAGCTTTTCGTATTTTTCCATGTCAGGTTTGATCTGCTTGGTTAACCTCTGATACTGGCGCAACTGAGCAGCTGCATAATCTTTAGAATAAAATGGATTGCAATTAACAGAAGGCCTTTTCTGTGTGGCTCAAGTTTTAGTGAAAACATATTTAAAAAGATTAAATATTTGTATCCCCCTAGCCAAGCCCTGAAAAATAAAATTAAGTTGCTTACCTGAAAACCCTAGGTCTGGATTTTTTCTCTTCTTTTTCCTTTCCCATCTTTCTGCATCCTCAGCACTGATTTCTAACAACTTCACCCGCTCGTAATCTTCTCCTTTAGAGGCACATTCCTAATATAAACATACAAGCAATTCTTAAATTTTTAAAGCATAACAAAAAAGCAGTAGACAAGATTCGTAGATTAGAGATATTTTTCCTAATTTTATTTACACTGTAAATTTGATAATACCAGACAATCTCACCAAGCATCCTAGTCTGATGCTGGATGATTTTTTAAATTTTTTTGTTTTTAATTTTTATATATAGCTACACACATCTAAGAAGATACAGTCCCTACCCAGGGGTACTAAACTGATCCTGCAGAGACTTATGGACATGCTTAATGTAATGTACTACTGGTAGTTGTACTGAAGTCAATGCAACTATTCACAGCACATAGTGTTAAAATCTTTGCAGGATAGTGTCCTAAAATGGAAGGTTATGGTTGCAATCAACATTTACATATGTTATACCTTCTTCTTTTCCTCAACCTTCAGTTCCCATTCCAGTCGAGCCTTTTTTGCTTCCCAGTTTGCAGGCAACTTAAGTCTTTTATCTTCTTCCACAACTTCCTGGTGATTTAGCTTGCGAGCTTCATTCTAGGAGTAAAAGTTTGTCACTGAACTCACAGAAAATGGCAATATACAATCATAAAAGTCAGAAAGCAGAAGAAGCCTATTAAATAATTTAGTCCACCCACTTGCAGCAGCACGTTCTCATATTACCCCCCACCACCACCGAAAATGCCTGTTATTAAAGTTAATGTTTAAAGTCAAATTTACACAAAGTTAAAAGGGAGGGTACTGTACACCTGGGGTCAGACTTGGGTTATGAGGGATTAGAAGTTTCGGTTACAAGGTTCTCAAGAAACATACAAGGCACATAACCATCATAGACCCAGACTGGGGTGCGGGAGTTTTTAAAACATCAGTGGATAAGTGGGCTCGGGTACGCCACCCATGGAATGTATTTAGAGTCCAAGTCAGTAGTGGTGTAGTGCATAAGTACATGCGTGGGGTGCGTCCCTTGGTTCGTCAGGGAAGGAAGTGGGTTATTTCCCTGGCTGACAGTTTAGATTACTTGACCCGGTACTGGCTGTGTATATGTCTGTGGACCATCTGATGGTGTCGGACACCATGAGCTGTCTCATGAGCTGGGTGTAGCATCAACTGACGCTCTCAGTACTGGCTCGTGGGGGTCTACTGCACATGATTTTAGCCAAAAGGCTGGTAAGAGATTAATCTAAACATTGTGATTTCCACCCACTGATATTTAAATTAAATCAAAGCAGTTATTTTAGGGGAGTTTGAAATTACTTTCACCCCCCCCCCAGTGAATTTTGTATAACAGAAAGTGACAAGATAAGTGTCCCATTGACCTTATTGGCACACAGAAAAGGAACATTTAGAACATTTTGTAAAACTGTCTTAGGTCCTCTGACAAAAGCCTTTTTGTCTACCCTGAGAAAACCCGTATTGTCTCCCCCAATATATGATTTCCCAGGTGAGAATTCAGAGGAATTAAATGCTAGAATTTATTTTTGTTTGTGGAATTTTGCATGGGGATGATTAGGATTCCCCCTCCCCTTTAAGGACCTGTTACCTTTTTTGGTTTTAAAGGTACCTTCAAATAATTGCTGCAAAAAGAAGTCTGTGGCTCAGATACCCCAAACTGCAAACAAAACCCGGCTACGAGCACGACTGGCCTACCGTCCTGGCCATTTGGCAGCACAGGCTATATTACCCTTTTCATATGGAGCTCTCTGAACTTCCTCAACCTCTCCTCCCTCTTCTGGGCAGCCAACTCCTCAGCCGCAGTGGGCGCAGATTCTTCGTCGGAGCTGGCAGAAGAGGCCTAGAACAACAAACGTGAAATGATTGGATTGGATTTAAAAGAGGGAGGTTTGCATCCCTGGCTCGAGAGCACAATGTTTTGAACCAGGGTATTAGAGACGGTGCCACCATCTCCCTCCAACCTACCCCCAGACTCTATCCCACACCTACCCTGCCCCTTCACCATCCCACTCACCTCCCCAATACAGCCCCGACCCACAACAGCCTCCATCTCCAAAGATACCCCCCTCCTTCTCCAGACCCCTTCCCTCTCCGCCCAGCCCTCTAGCCCCTAGGAAGCGCTGCCAGGCGCCTCACCCCTCCGTGCGGGGCTCCATCCCCCTCCGCCGCCATCCCCCTCGACGTAGTCAACACAAGCGGGCAGCCACTGCTTAACTTCCGGGTTTCTCAAGTCGCTTCCGGCCCACGCACCACCCACGGAGGAAGTGACGCTGATGCCCTGCCCGAGGGTTGCGTTAGAGCCCCCTGTCTGCGGCCAGAGCGCCCTCTGCAGCCAGGAGGGATTAAGGGCAGGGCAGGGCCTGAAGCCAGGGATGGGAGGAGAGGAGATGGTGGGAAGGGAGAACACACAGAGAAGGGGGGAGGGGAGGAGGCAGAGCAGGAAAGAACCTAGGGACAGGGGTGGGTGGGAGAATCCCTCCCATGCTGTTCATAATGGCTGGAAGAGCCGTCCCCTGTTGGAGGGGGTGACCCTGGCACTCCCAAACCAACCAGGGCGAGCCCCCCACATGTATGGGGGAAACACGCTGCCATTCAATCCCACAGGGCCCTGCGCTGCCCTGTGAAGCTGGGCGCACCTCAACGGCGGCTGTTGGAACCACAGGCCCCGCTTGGAAGTTTGGGCCTAGGAGACTTGTCCAAGGTCGCACAGCAAGGGAATGTGGGAGATCCAGGGCCAGAACTTGGCAATTCCTGCTCCACCCATTAGAGATGGAGTCTTGCTCGCAAGAGATGCAATCAGATGCCCAGACACGTCACACGTGAGGTCCTGCTGCCTTCTTGGGGAACAGTGACTTTTGCATCTCATCAGCGGGTTTCTTCTTGCGGGCAGGTCCCTGTCGGAGATGGCAAATCGGATGGAGTGCTGCACACACCTGTCAGACAGCCTGATTTGAATACGCAGCACGTTTGCAGTTGGGTAACACTTTACAAACAAACAAGATGACCAGCCTTCTCTTCTGTGCAAGCTTTATCCAGGACAAATGACTTGAAACAACCTAAGTGACCTAATGAAAAAGTACTATTAAAATAGAATTGAATTCCACTTTGAACCATAAAAATGTCATTTCCAATAGTACCAGGAAAGCATCCATCCTTATAACTGCCTGCCTGATATTCTGAAGAGACTTTAAGTCCTGTAGCTTTTAAGGCTGTGAGGGAATCCATCAGCAAGCTTCCCCTTGACAGTACTCTACCAGGTATTAGTGACTAATTGATGTATTACAACTATAGACTTGCCCACAGGGGACAGTTGAGCAGACTGGTTGCACGGGATGAATTCTCTGCATGCCTCTGGAACCTTATGCATTTAAAGAGGGAGAATCAAGAGCCAGTTTCTGGAAATGACATGTTTATTCAGGTTGATGAACATGCAGATGTGGTTGATATTATGGAAAAAATCAGTGGTGTTGGTTTTCCAACCTAAGGATTTTGCTGGAGACTGAAAACCATTATTAAACATTTTTTCCCATGCGAATTTTAATGCTCCCGAATAGTACTGGCTGAAAGTCTTGGAGAATGCAATCCTCTGTTTACCCATAGATCAGATACGGCAGTAATGCAAGTTTGCACTGTCCTGCCTTTGTGCCTTAACCCAACTATAGAAGTATCAGATCTAAAGGTAAGCGCTTGTTTTCAGTCTTCATAGCCCATTCATTGGCCTTTCCCCTAAGAGTGCTAACAAGGGCACTAATCAATGCCAGTAGCAGAGGTGGATTCTGTGGCATAGACACTTGTCTGCCTGAGACTAGACTGAAGCCCATCAACTCATTAGACCCACAGAACAGCCACCACATAGTGCCTACTTTTGTACCGGCAGCTCCAGTGAAAGCCTCCGTATCCCATTACAAACACTGCCTAACCCATCCCGGCTGTAAACATAAACAACACTGGATATAGCTACTCCAGCTTGTTTTGGCTTGCAGCTCATCTAAAATGTAAACCTCTATTAAATACAGAGGGCAAGATCCTCAACTGGTGGAGATCAATGTAGCTTCATTGATTTATAGCAGCTGAGACTCTGGCCCATAAATGCAAGACACTTTATGATACGTAGTCAATAACTTAGAGAACTGTGCAAGTTTATAGAAAACAGAGACTAACCAGCACAAAGTTCGGGAGGAGAGAATGGTAGCTTAGCTAGGACAGTGATCAGCACAGTTATAAGAACCTAAAGAGAGAAATGGCCCATGTGAAAAAATATTGTAATATTCATAGTAATTGTTCCAGGTTATTGCTAGAACAAGACTTAGTTCTAGAACAATACTTAGTTCTTGCAAAGGAGCTATATACTACTGTGAACTGTAGTGCTTATTGCAATCTGTAGATTAGCTTTATCAGGGAGGGGAGAAATGGACTCTAAAGCCAAGGTACAGGGTGAAGGAGGGAGTAGGGTGACCAGACAGCAAGTGTGAAAAATCAGGACAGTGGGGCGGGGGTAATAGGAGCCTATATAAGAAAAAGCCCCAAATATCAGGACTGTCCCTATAAAATCAGGATATCTGGTCACCTTAGGAGGGATAGCTCAGTGATTTGAGCATTGGCCCACTACACGCAGGGTTGTGAGTTCAATCCTTGAGGGGGCCATTTAGGGATCTGGGGCAAAAAAAAGAAATAGTTGGGGATTGGCCTTGTTTTGAGCAGGGGGTTGGACTAGATGACCTCCTGAGGTCCCTTCCAACCTTATGATTCTATGAAAAGATGGGTCATGGCAGTAGAAAGATGACAAAGTTGGGTACTGGCTAGGGTTACCATATTAAAACATTTAAAAGAGAGAACACTCCACAGGGCTCTGCCCCGCCCCCATTCCAACCCCTTCCCCAAAGTCTCCGCCCCCTCACCTGAGCACCCCGCATTCCCCCTCCTCCTCCCTCCCAGCCATGCAAAACAGCTGCCCGAGCGCTACCGGCTTCACGGTTTGCCGGGCAGCCCCCAGATCTCTGGACCCTGTGCCTCCGTCCGGGCACTTCCCCTCCGGGGGCGCAGGGTCTGGAGGTCTGGGGACTGCCTGACAAACCGTGAAGCCAGTAGCGCTCGGGCAGCTCGGCTCTTACAGAGCTGAGGAGTCAGGGAGCAGCAGCATTCGCCGGAGCCCACTCTAAGGTAAGCCAGGGATGCTGGCAAAGCTGGGAGTATTTTTCCCAAGACATGTTTGGCTTTTTGGAAATTTCCCCCAGATGGGGGTTTGATTACCAAAAAGCTGGACATGTCCGGGAAAAACCGGACATATGGTAACCCTAGTACTGGCAAGCAAAGAGAAATCCTTCAATTTCCCACTGGTTTTAACAGAATTGTACAGTATTACTATTTAACAGCTGTTTTAGGCCCCTCTAGTGGTGGTTAGAGGCAAGAGCCACGTTCCAAGTCCCTGGTGGGGGAAAGTGACAAAAACTCACAGCAGCCTTTAATGCTAATTTTTATACAATGGCCTGACCTCGGCTATTCTGGAAGTGGTTGCTTCTTGTTAGTCTCCAGGTGCTGGCAATATTTTAACTCTGAAAATACAGCCCCAAAGAGATGTATTAACTCCTCTAGGGAACGGTTCTACCCCAAAGAAACCTGGACAAAAAGCTTTTCAAAATCAGATGGCTCATCCAATCAGCTCCACCTTCCTAAGGACTAGCAATGACTCGGTGCTGTATCAGCAAGATCCAGACCCACGATCTGCTCAGCAGACGTAGGCTTCAAACCAGCAGAGCCAATTAATACCTAGCTACCCTTTATCTTTAGATAAACATTCACGGTTAGCATCCTAGGCAACCCTTTAACAAGCCAGCATTGCCAACTCCAGCACCCGCAAACAGCAATACGATAAATCAGCATGCACTGTCCAGCATACTAAAGAGTCTCACCACCACTCAACGAGTGCATGCAGCTCACACAGAACTCTACAAAAGCCCAACATGCACAGCCCAGCGTTCAGGAGTAACCCTGCAAAAACAAATGAGTATTACCCAACCAAAGGAGGGCAACGCTTAGCAAGGAAATAAGTGTCCGTTTAAAAATTCCCCAGGCAACACATAAAACGATCTTAAAAAAAGCCACCTCTCCCGGGGGAGTGATCTCTCACTGGGAGTTTGTTCAAAGTTGTGTGATAGTGAAGACTTTTCTCTCCACCATGTAAGCTCTTAGGAAAATAACGGAGTTTTAATAACTCACCTCTGTTGGTGTAGTTATTGCTCCAGTCACAGCAGGGAAGGCTTAAAAATACATTTCAATACTACTTAGCTTAGGTATAGTGCTTTACAACCACCCCATGAAACCCCTACTGCACTTGCTGGTGTGGGAAGCAAGCAATAGCATTTATCTCCATTTTACAGGTGGGGAAAGTCCAGGTACAGTTGGTAAAAGGCCAGTTTTTCAAAGGTATTTAAGCACCTAAAGATGCAGAGTGGTACCTAGTGGGATTTACAAAAGTGTTTAAGCACCTAAATCCTATTCATTCTAATAGGAATTAGGCATCTACCCTCCTTAGGTAGATTTGAAAATCCAGATCAGCACCTGAATACTTTTGAAACTGGCCCAAAGTGCCCAGCCCAAGACCACACATCAAGTTAGCCCCAGCCCACTTACTCCCTTCACAAATCCTGTTAAATGAGCTGTGCCATGAGGTCTCCTATGCAGTAAATCACAGAAGACCTGCCTGGTGCCAGAAAACCACTACAGCAGCTGCATCTCTTCCTGGAACAAGCCCCCTTGGAAAGTAAGTGATTGCAGCACGAGGTAGGCCTGAGAGAGAATGAAGGATTTGCTACAGGTGATTCCTGTTTGAGATGGATTGCTTTGGTCATGCTGTAATCAGAGAGCCACACGTCTCCTGGAAGATGACCACTAAGAATCATCCTCATGGAGGTGAGTAGCATAAAACAAGGACTGGGTGGAGAGGCTTGGCCTTACTGGATAGAAATATTAGTCTGCTTAATTTAATATTGGTGCCTGTGTGCTGTAGAGCCTATGGTGATAGGCTTATTAGGAATGCATGGCTAGATTGGGGGTAACTCTTCAGCTAGTGTAAATTGTTATTGCTTCATTGTCTTCAATGGGTCTGAACAGCTCCATAGTACCCGGGGAAGGTGTTCCCATATGTGGGTCCAGTTTAGCCTGTTATAGAGACCAGCCTGAGAAGAGAAGTTTAGACTGTTGTGAACATTCTCAACATCCAGGGGCATTGGTCAGGTTTGGGCCCATTTCTGTTCAAACCAGGACAATGCTGTCTGCCCCCTGCCCCCCCGTGGATATGGTGAAGCTTACTTTATTTTTGTCAAGTGCTTTGTGATCCTTTGATGAAAAGTGCCAGTTAGTTTGTGAAATAGAGGGTATGTTTTCACTGCAGGGTGTACATGGGCACCTGTGCGTGTCGGGGAGTCTATCCCATGGTGCTTTGGGCTGAGAGGCTCTAGGATTCTTTCTCAGTCAGTTGTGGGAAAACTCACTGGCCTTTGGGGGAGTGGGAATTGTGGGACGGTATTGGAGGTCTGAGTCCTCACTGCAAAGGGGGTGGGTCCCAGCCCAAGTTAAAGGAGATCCTGGGTTTGAAGCTAGATTCCCATGTGAGTACGCTAGCCTAGGTTTAAAGCACTTCCAACTGAGGTTAAAGGTTTTTGTGTGTGGACAGGAGCAGGTGTGGGTAAGAGCCCAGGTTAACTTTGCAGTGAAGACATACCTAATTATATACACATTAAGCCTCACAACACCCCAGTGAATCTCCCTTAGCAGGCTAAGCGGAGCAGTTCCAAGTCTGTCCAATAGTGGGCATTGTAACACGTCCACAGTGGCCAGTCAATAGAAAACTGTGTATATAATATGGGGATTCTGGATGTTTGGATGCAAACGCTTAGCTTATTGGAAGCTAGAACTGTATGCCACATGGTATGTCATTGCCTGGCTTGCTGGCTGGGGAGCCTCCTCTCCTCTGAGCATGCTACAAAGGGTGACCACATTTCTAAATACCTCTCCTCTTTTTGGCACAGTTCTGGTGTCCGTACTTGGTGTGAAAGCTTTTTCCATTACAAGGACAGTCCATATTTTACTGTACCACAATTCCAGAGGAGGCACTGTCACATATTTCCAGTAATGCGCAATGCGAAGTCTAGCTGCTGACAATACAAAGTAAATTAATTTGTTGCTCTGTTTAAAATGTAGATGATTTAATGCTTCAGTAAATGAACAGGTCAGGGAGATCTCTAGGAAGCTGGCATTTTGTCCTCAAATGAATGTCTTAAATAATTTCCTCTCAAAACCATCTAATTCCTGGACTCAACCACCACATGTGCAAGTATGTTCCCTCTTCCCTTCAACTCCTCCAGCAGAGCATCTCCTTAGTAGCAAAAATGCGATAGATCTTAACTGGAGTCAAAAGCCATCTATCCAGTAATTTATAAAAAAATGTCTTTGATCTACACAAATAGAAGATGTATAGTTCCTTTCCTGTATAGAGACCCACTCATCCAGTTCAATTCATTTGTCCAGATCCCTCTCCCATCTTTTAATCTGGGTTGTTTTCTTATCAACATCTTTTCCAGTCACAGTTGTACATATTGGAGAAATCTTTTGTATGAGCTCGCTCCTGGGTCAACTCCTCAAATGTGGTTAAACGTCTAGCTAGAGCTGCCTTGTATCCATCTTTCACAATCCGATGTTTGACTTGTAAATACTGAAAGTACGGGAACATGATGTTATTTACATCAGTGGTTCTCAACCAGGGGTACACGTACCCCTGGGGGTACACACAGGTCTTCCAGGGGGTGCATCAACTCATTGAGATATTTGCCTAGTTTTATAGCAGGCTACATAAAGCTCACTAGCAAAGTCAGTACAGGCTAAAACTTCATACAGACAATGACTTGTTTATACTGCTCTATACACTGAAATGTAAGTACAAGATTAATATTCCAATTTAATTATTTTATGATGATATGGTAAAAATGAGAAAGTCAGCCATTGTTCAGTAATAACGTGCTGTGACACTTGTGTAGTTTTATGTCTGATTTTATAAGCAAGTAGTTTTTGGAGTGAGGTGAAACTTGGGAGTATGGAAGACAAATCAGACTCCTGAAAGAGGTACAGTCGTCTGGAAAGCTTGAGAGCCACGGCTTTACATTCTTTCATAGCTCTTGGCATAATTTCAAATCAAGACCCAGGAATGACTGTCCAAATGAAGTAATCACAGGTCTCACCCGCAACAAATAGCCACTTTGATATCCCTAGGGATAAGCTCCTGATTATTACTGAAAGTAGCTAAGGGAGAGGGCCTAGGTGAGAGGAATTTAAAAAACATGCCCAAAGCTGCTAAGTTGACCATTCATCCAGACCAGTTTTTATTTTTGGTGACCTACATTTCTTTTTAACTCGGCATTTCCTCTGAATAGCTCTTTTTGGGCTCCAGTCTTGTTGGCGTTTCCCCCAGTGTTTGGACGGTCTATTGTTAATCCAGTTGATCACATCGTTTAATTGTGATGCATAATAATAGGAAGTGCAACCTTGCACAGAACTTTAGAACTCACCTTTTGTTGCAGAGGAGATTCTACAGCAGAACCCTGGTTATCCAAAAGTCTCCCAGGGAGACTTGAAACCTTCATTAATCAGGGACAGCCAGCCTGCAGCCTCTCTCCACCCCTTCCCTGGTAGTGGCTGGACATGGGGTCGCCAGGGGGCGGTAAAGCCTTGGGGAATATAACCAGGGTTTGGTTAGGGAGGTTGCACCATCTACTTGTCTTTAAAAAAGCACCGCGTCCAGCGAGCAGGCCCATGGTGTCTGAATAGCTGAATAATACTATGATGATCATTTTATTAGCAGCTCTTATTATTATTTGGTCTCTTACTGGAGCACATAGTTGGACTGATGTGGGAGAGGAGTTGTGTTTGAGGGACACCCATGCAGCCTGGTGTGAAGGAACTTGTGAGTGTGTTTGTGTGAGTGACTCGGCTGTTCTTGTGGGCACATCCAGCTCCATCGGTGCCGTTGCCAATACCCCTAATGCGCTGCATACGTTCCAGATGTTCCAGATGTGCTGGGAGCCAAGAGAGGCCGATCCCAGTGTGGAGATTGGATTACTGCACACAAATCACATTTTCTAAAGTCTGCTGCTTGCATGGAAAATAAATAGGGCACATGAACTGTGGATGCTGTGCCCAGGGGCAACGTCACGGGGAGATTGGGGATGGGATTGTTCGCCTCTGACACGGTTCAAGGTTTTTGAACCCGTCCAGTGTGTTCTCCCCTGGGATCAAATGGATTAAAGGAGAGTCGGGGGTGGGGGATCTCCCCACAAAAGATGGTGCACATTGGAAGGGCATCAGCATATCCCTTTGACACCCCATCTATGACTAGCACCTGGGATCAGTGACCTAATGCCCTATAGCGGCATCTCCAGTACCAGCCTCAGAGTTTGTGGTCCATACAGTGTCTAAGCATGAAGTTCTACAGCTGATCAGAGTCTTGAGCACAGCAAGGAAAAAGAGAGAAATCCTTTAATTATTAGACACTAGTGTGGGGTTCACTGATTTTCATTAGAGACATTATTTCACAAGCCAGTTAAAGAATATCCAGTCATTTCAGCAGAGCCACGTGTTGGCTGATTAGGGGAGATTCCCTGGCTGGGGACAAAAGAGATGCATTTTTGAACCACAGCACAGCACAGAGGGGAAAAAAGAGGCCCGCTAAGATCTGACAGACTAATTAGCTCTCAGCTGCATCACATCTGGAGATCAAATGTAAAATGCTAGTTTATAAAATAATTCAATTTCCTTAATTACGATGCCTGTCATTCCCATTTTCCAGTCACAAAGTCGTTAATGATAATAACTTGCACTTATGAGGAATCAAAGGCCCCTCAAGTACTTTACAATCTGTGTGGGGCTAGGATCTTTTCACCCTACTACAGCAATGGAGCCACCTCTGGGGTTAAACACAGTAGATGTTGAATGTAATATATATTAGAAGAATCACACACTAAACCCCTGCATCCCCAGGGCTTGTGAATCTGCTCAGGGAATCTAGGCAGAAAGGAGGTGTCCTTTTAAGGAGAACACATCTCAGTCTTTAAATAATGACCTCGCAGCAATATTTGCTCATTATTATGTTTCGAGTCATAAGAATTAAGGACCAGGCGAGCAATTATAAAAACCCTGCTACTAGATTAAGATCAATTCAACTACATGAGTAAGCAGGGGACAGATTGGAAACACCATCTACTCAAACTCCAATGTGGCTATTGGGTCATAAGCATTACATCATCAGAACTGATTCTGATTGGCTAATTATGCTTCCAGGGCAGGGCTCTGTAACTAGAACAGGGGTTCTCAAACTGACTCGGGACCCCTCGGGGGTCGTGAGGTTATTAGATAGGGGGTCACGAGCTGTCAGCCTCCACCCCAAACTCTGCTTTGCATCCAGCATTTATAATGGTGTTAAATATATATAAAAAAGTTTTTATAAGTGGGGGTCGCACTTAGATGCTTGCTATGGGAAAGGGGTCACCGTACAAAAGTTTGAAAACCACCGAACTAGAAACTTCTGGGGGGTTGATTGACCCTTTTATGCTGCTTAAATTGTGCCAGTGTCACATTTCTGATGTGAATTACACACTGGGGGAAAAAGTGAGATACCAATGGCAGCTCTGTGTGAGATGGAGGAGGGGTGATCTCATGGTTCAAGCGCAGGACTGGAAACCAGGGAAACTAGATAATATCCCTGGCTTTTGCTATTTAATCTTGGATAAGATACGGACTCTCTGTATGCCTCAATCATCCCAGTTGTAAAATGGGGTTAATTATTGCAACTTTCCAGTGGTGGTATGAAGTGAGTTCCTTTTTTGTCACATATTGTGAGATCCTAGGATGAAACCTGCTATGGTACTTTGGTGTCAATTTGGGGCTCATTTTTCGATGCACCTCTTAATCAGAGCCAGTTGGGAGCAGAGATTTTGCTATCAATTTAAAACATATTGCACTTGCAATCTGTTTCCTTTTGAAGTAGGAGCATTTCCAAGGTCACGTTTTAAAAAGATAATGGGATCCACATTACTGAAATTCACAAAAACATCAACGCTAGTTTAGGGGTATATATGGGATTAGTGATTTTACAGTGGGGATTCTTGTTCACTTTCACTAAGATGAACCAATCTCCAGATCAGGGAGGAATTTTCCCCCAGGGCATGTTAGCAAGAACCTTGGGTGTCTTCTTCCCTTTCTAGTCCTTCTGCACCATCCAAAAATGATCTGGGTGGTGGACATTTCCCAGCCACTCGATTGCCTGTGGTTGCTGGGGAGGAGACACTGGAGAGTTTTGCTATTTGTGTGTGTCATATTTTAGGTTTCTCTTACCAAAATACAATGGATTCAAATGCAGTTTCTCAGTGAATCAAAATGGGAATGAACTAGATAACTTGGGACTTCTAAAATTTGTGAGAAAATGTAACTGTCAACTCATTGCACGTGTTTGATATAGCCAGCAGATGGCAGTATATATCCAGAGTCTTTTTTTTCCCCATTTGTACTTCACTCAAGTTGAGTATAAAGATTGAACCCCAGTGAGCAGTTTTCCTCCTCGTTAGAAAGTTAAAGTTCGACTTGAATACAGGCCCAAATTTACACCGATGCGCCACCACCGAGGAACCTGTCAATATTAAAGAAAGTGTCTGGGTCTCTCGGGAGCCTCGACCCACTGGGATTTGGGCGCGGTGCTTAGATTCCAGTAAAGGAGGATGCCTCTAAGGCCCATTCCATTTGGGTCAAGTTCCTTGAGATTTGTAAGGCCACAAAGGAGACTGTTGCTCACCCTGTCTTTGACGCACTCCTGGGCTGCCTGTGTCTTATTCACTGGTCTGCTTTGCTCGTGTAACTCAAGCTGACATCGTGCTGCTCTCTGTCACCCTCTAGTGGCAAGACCACATATAGAGATTTACGGGTCTAATGGTGGGTGAGCTCTGGAACCTGGGTTCTTTAGCTCAGGTAATAGAGGCTGATGCTTTTATATCCAGAGGTCCTGGATTCAGTCGGTGCGTGGATTGATTCATCTCATCGGTGCATTATTTTCGTCCTCTTCAGTCTCTCCCGTGATACTGCCGTTCATTTTAATGCTACCCCTTTTGCATTTTTCATCTAAGGAACTTAAAGTCCTGCCTGGCTGCCTCCCAACAGCCTTGCATGTTCGGTGCGTATCATCATCTCCATCTTACACAGTGGGAACTGATGCACAGAGTGACTTGAGCGAGGTCAAAGGCAGTGTGTGGAGTAGAATCTAGGAGTCGCTGCTTTACCCGTTCATCTCAACACCGTTGGCTTTGTGCGAGCATGATGTCGCTCTCATGACTGGTCCACAGAGAGGATAAGGGATCTACTATAATTGCCACAAGCTAAGCAGGATCTCCTTAGCTCAAGTGATAGTGGCCTGAGTTTTCTGGAGCTGAAGGTGTGTGTGTGGTTCCTCTAGTAATTGTGGGTTTTGTCTGCAGTGCCTGGGTTTGGCACAGTGGCCTCTTGTCTTCTCCTCCCCTTTTGTGTTTTCCGATTTTAAAAGGCACTCTGGATCACAATAGGCTATTGTTACGGAGACGCAGACATGGGCTGGAAAATCCAGTAGCTGTCACTCTCCCAAACTCTGGAGTCAGTGTTCTGCATGTGTGGTTTTGACTTTATAGTCTAACTTTTTCTGCCAAGGGAAGAAAATAGATGAAAAGACGTGACTCCCCCTTTTCTCTTTGGAGACAGATTTAAAGCCTCATTACTTTGCTGTGGATTTGTCAATAAAGTGCTTTTTAAAGTCTCTGTTACCCAGTCATAAACATCTTGGTGGACAAGCTGCCGAGGGCCTGAAATAGGTGCCGGGGCTCACAAGCACTGTTTATCAAATCTCTTTTTCCAACCAGTCTGGTTGGGTGGCTGGGCCCATCTTTGCAAAGTGACAGCACATTAACTAGTACTTTAACTGAGTATACTGTGTCGTCCCTGTGTACTCAGGGTTTATGTCCTGGGAGGCGTTTGCTAAAAGATCGCAGTAGAAATCCAATTCAGGATTAGATGGCAAACACCACCAAGTCTTTCTGAGTTATAATAATAGACCATGCCAAGCAGCTGTGCAGGGTTGTTGCATCCCAGAGGTGGTTGGTTGCCTTCCAGTGATGGGTAAAGAGATTCTTTATGTCCCTTACATACCGCAGAAGAGATCTAATCAAAAACCTATTGAAGTCAATGGAAAAAAAAAACCATTGACTTTAACGGGCTTTGGATCAGGTCCGACGATGCTGTGTGTGGACAGACACATATGTGTGAAAGCTTTGAGCTCTCCATGTATGGTCCATAGACCCATCACACCAACCCCTGTTGAGCCTTACTGTCCCTACTCTGCTCTGTGATGTTAGGCAGCCCCGTCTCTGCTTTTCCATCACATACAGCCCGGACATAATTTCCTCCTCCTTTTGTTCCTTTTCTGTCCACCAACCCTGTGTTGTAACCAAGTACCGTACACTGGCAGGAGGTAATGTGTGACCTTGCACATGAGGATGGGTGGCTGGAAAGTTATGGTGAGGCACAGAAACGGGCGGTGACGTGGCCCAGCGATATGAGCAGGGGACTGTGAGGCTGCAGCCGGGGGAGGATATCTCAGCTGGGGATTTGCTAGGTTCTCTTCCAGCTCTGATTTCTCTGTGCCAATCACTTCATCTGTTGGAGCAGTCATACTTTACCTTTGTTTGGCAAGCACGTGGAGGCCCTTGCACAGAAGCTGGTATGTGGCATAAATGCAGTGTTGTTATTAGTCAATTCAGCTAACCTTAAACACAAAACAAAACACCTTAAGACTTATTTTTCCTACACATTGTGCCAAAATTTTGGCAAGGAGAACTGTTACAGCCAGTCTCCAGATCTCACAGGGCTGGACCCACTGCACATGCCTAGCTAGAGGGACTGGGCACCTAGACCAGTGATGTGCAAACTTTTCCAGTCGCGCCCACCCTTCCCTGTAACGGAATCTGTCTGCGCCCCCTTCCATCGCTGCACGGCCTTGCAGCCAGGCTGCCCCGCTAGGGCATGGCCAATACTCGCCCCTTTGCCCCTCCCCCTAGGGTTTTGAGGGTGGGGGAAGTCGCGTGCGATGGTCGTTGGGGGCAGAGCTAGTGCTGGCAGGAGCAGAAATCGGCGCCATACACTGACTTGCAGGCTGCGTGGCCTGCTGAGGTGAGTCAAGGGTGGAGGTGGTGCTCCCTCCCAAGCCCGGTGGGGGCTGGCCCGGGCTGCCTGCCACCTGGCGTCGCCGCTCACCCCCTGAATGTTCCTCCACGTCCCCCAAAGGGGGCACGCCCCACGATTTGCACCCCACAGGCCTAAACCCGTGTTTCTCAACAGCGGGGTCATGAAAGGCAATCGTGGGGGGTTGTGAGATGTTGAAAGTGCTATTGCATTTCTTCAGCAAAGAAAATACAATTTCCAGGCTCGCTTTGGCCGGCTGTAACTATCCAAGTTTGGGAGGTCAAATACAGCAGTTATTGTAGTGATACCGGCTTAGCATTGACACCGTTTTTGCTCTTTTACAGTAAACGTAAAGAGGCGGTAAATTTTATTTTTTGACTTTGAATAAGCGGGTCGCCAGCTTGAAAAGACTGAGACTCACTGACCCAAAGGCATTTATTTTTTATTGACCTTGTCAGTTTTCAATTGTGAATTGCCAGAGGAGGGAGATTCAGAGCAAGCGATGAGAGTTTGTGGAAATGGCAGGCAGCCGTGGCAAACATAAACTATCTCTGTTCTCTTTTAACTTTACTTTATTCCCTTGCCAAGTCCTGATGCTCACTGAGCGATTAAAAATATCAAATAGTCCTCAAGTTTCAATGTCCCACAAGCTGGCTTCATGTCTGAAGAACCAAGCCCTGTAATATAGATCAGCTTTGGGCAGAGGATTGGAGATTCATTGGTTTGACATAGCTCAGTCTATATACGGCATCCCGAGGAAAAGGGAAGGGTTTGCTCATTTGTCCGGAAATGGTTTGCTTTATGGAATTTCATCTGGCTCCTGCCTCCTTTGACTTCCCATGGCTTGGCAGGGAAAGAAGGAATCCGTATGCACTCAGAATATGCGTTACATTGTGCAGGGACAGTCGCTGGTTGTACTGGGGCAGTGGTACTTATCGAAACAAGCGACACATGAAACCCTAAGGGACCATCGCTCTGATGCTGGTCTTGCCCTGGTGTCAATCAGGAGGGACAAGTCAAGGAAGCAGAGGCGCTGACTTCCAGGGGGGTGCTCGCTCCCCACTTCGCCCCAGGCCCTGCCCCCACTCCACCCCTTCCCCCAAACATCCATCCTGCTCCGCCTCTTCCTGCCCCTGCTCCACCCCCTTCCGCCCTCTCCCCCCACCTCCTCCTTCCCCCATTCTTCCTCCTCCCCTCCCAGTGCCTCCTGCATGCCACTGAACAGCTGATCCGTGGGGGGCCGGAGGCACTGGGAGTGAGTGGGAGAGGCTGATTGGCAGGACCCACCAGCAGGTGGGGGGGAATGGGGAGGAGCTGATCTGCGAGGCTGCCAGTGGGTGCTGAGCACCCACTGTTTTTTTTTTCCATGGGTGCTCTAGCCCCGGAGCACCCACAGATTCGGCACCTATGCAAGGAAGTTACATGATGTAAAACTGGGGTGAGGATCAGACCCCAGTTATCTTCCAGGCATCATCTTCTCCTCACCAATAATTCCCTCCTGCCCCCTTTCCAGGGCCATCTTTCTGAGCCTTGGCTTTTGTCCTGTCTGATTTTTGACTCCGCTCTTTGGGGCAGTGGCGGTACACGGTGGCATGCAAACGTCCAGCACGGCGTAATGGATTTTTAGGGGTCATTTGTACCAAAGGGTCTTCGTGGTCATCATGGTGATGAAGACAAACTGACAGAAACCTCTTGCTGCTTCTGCAGCTTCTGTCCTAGGGCCCTACTTTGCCAGCCCTAATCTCAGCAAAATTTCCAGGCAAGCCGCTAGGAGTCTGGTGTGACTGGATTTTGCAGAATCAGGCCTTTGTTCACACACTGTGCCCTGAGAGGGCACTTCAGTGTGGGACCTGCCTCTCACTGGCACCCGAGGAGACTGATCACCACATCCGGGCTCTGGAATGAGTTAACGGGACTGGAAGTGAGGGAGTTTGACTTTGAAAGGTGCAGCACACCCGTGTGATCAGCTGATGTACATGGGAGCTGTGGTGCTCCACGCCTTTCCAAATCTGTCGGTTGGTTTCCTCCGCCGTTCTCGTTTCTCTGGGGCATCGAGCTGGGGCTTATGGGAGGAGGTCTCCTAGGACTGCAGAGCAGTGGGTGAGCTCAGTCCTTCTCCAAACTCAAGAGTAAAAGAGCAGAATAGAGGGCAGAATAAATAGAGAGGCAGGACGGGCTTTTGGCTGAGTAAGGTGGTGAAGTGGGATGCAGGACATCTGGGTTCAGTTCCTGGTTCTGTTACAGATTTCTGAAGTGACCTCAGGCGCGTCAGTTTGCCCCCTGTGCCTCAGTTTTCCTTTGGTAAAATGGGGCTACCAGCCATTCGTTGGCCTGTCTTGTCTGTTTAGATTAGATTGTAAGCTCTTTGGAGCTTGGACTGATTGTACAGTGCCTAGCACCGTGGGCCTGTGATCTCAGTTGTGGCTTCTTGTTTAGCAACACAATTATAAATAGTAAAATAAACCCAGGAGATTTCATGCCGGCCTGACAGGCTGATGAACCCTCTTCCCAGTACATGCACCCTGGTCACCCTCACACACATCCTGACACTATTGCGAGTGACATCTTGTCCTCAAAAGAGCAAGAAGTAGATGAGCAACGCAGGATCGGTCCCTATGTGTATAAACGGTGAGCGCTTGTGAATCCTGCTGCCTTTTACAGTGAACTGTTGGGTTTAGAGAAAAATGGATTTATTTCTCACCTGCACCCACAATGGGCACCACTTTGTTTGCTTTTTGTCCCCCTCTAGTGGCACCTAGACTACCTAGAGCAGGGGTGGCCAACCTCTGGCTCCGGACCCACACTCTTCAGAAGTTAATATGCGGCTCCTTGTATAGGCACCGACTCCGGGGCTGGAGCTACAGGCGCCAACTTTCCAATGTGCCGGGGGGGTGCTCACTGCTCAACCCCTGCCCCCACTCCACCCCTTCCCGCCCCCTCCCCTGAGCCTGAAGTGCCCTCACTCCTCCCCCACTCCTCCCAGAGCCTCCTGCATGCCACAAAACAGCTGATCGGGAGGCGCGGGGAGGGAGGAGGAGGCGCTGATTGGTGGGGTTGCCAGTAGGTGGCAGGCGCTGGAAGTGGGGTGGGGGAGCTGATGGGGGGCTGCTGACCTATTAGTGTGGCTCTTTGACAATGTACATTGGTAAATTCTTGCTCCTTCTCAGGCTCAGGTTGGCCACCCCTGCAGTAGAGGTTCATGCATTTAGCTCTAGAGGCCCCAGGTTGGATCCCGCCCGCTGATGGCTGGGGTCGGCATTACACGCACTGGTAGGCAGCTTGGAGGAACTGACTCATCTTGGTTATCGTTGTCCTTTTCCAATGGGTTGACCCAGGGAGTGGCGGGAACATGGCATTGGTCATCCCAGATCCAGCGCGGGAAACGTAATGCATTTATCGAACGCCAGCGATGTGCTCGGCATTACGTGCCCATTTGAGAAGACGCGGGCCTGCCTGATATGAAAATCTCACAGGTTAGCTCCGGCAATGTCTGAGCAGTGGAGCAGAATTAAGACTGGTGTGGCAGTGAACGGAGTTTGTGCATTAAATGGAAAAAACAGTAATGATTCCCCGGGCATAGAGGACATTATGGTCATCAGCTGTTTCACGCATGGTGCATGCGTGGTCTTGTCAGCTGACTCTGGGGATAGAATTCACCACCTTCTATTCCAACACCACAGGTCTCCACTACTGGAACAAAAGGAGAATCTCCATTTACTGCAGCAGTAGCAGGATTTCTATCCTTGGCAGGCAGCAGCCACTGCGAGATGACATAATATTGGGCTTGTAAACCGAGCAGTGATTCCATTTAGAGGTGCTTCTATCCATCAGCCAGTCCATTGCAATGGGCTGCCCCAGTTCGTGAAGCCCATGGCACTTTCATATGATGCTGTAGAATGAAAGAAATGCTGTTTCTGAAACAAGTTAGGTATTCAGAACCAGGGAGAATGGGAGACCACAACGCAGCCCTGCTGACTTTGTTGGGGACTTCCTGTCTCCACTAGCAAACTGCTCTCATGCTCAAAACAGTGCTATGCCTGCTAACGGCACCAGGATCGCAAGCGTATTGAACATGGCTATAAACTGTGTCCTGCCGTGTTTAGGGAGAACTACACACGCTGTGCTTTTATTAATGCTCGCACTTTAAGAAGTGCTTTCCCTCATGCCTGACAAGTACTGTCTTTCCCACTTCACACAAGGGGCAACTGGGGCCGAGAGGTTAAGCGACTTGCGAACCCACACACTGTCCGAGACAGGATTAGCGTTTAGGAATGCCTGACTCCCTGGCTTATGCTGAGACCACCCCTCTTCCTATGGTTACAAGCACTGCTGCAGGCAGGGCCTCGGACCAGGCGTGAAACCCAGCTCATAAGAACATAAGAACAGCCCTACAGGGTCAGACCAAAGGTCCATCCTGCCCAGTATCCTGTCTACTGACAGTGGCCAATGCCAGGTGCCCCAGAGGGAATGAACAGAACAGGGAATCATCCAGTGATCCAGCCCCTAAAATGATTAGGGGTTTGGAATGGGTCCCATATGAGGAGAGATTAAAGAGGCTAGGACTTTTCAGCTTGGAAAAGAGGAGACTAAGGGGGGATATGATATAGGTCTATACAATCATGAGTGGTGTGGGGAAAGTGAATAAGGAAAAGTTATTTACTTGTTCCCATAATATAAGAACTAGGGGCCACCAAATGAAATTAATGGGCAGCAGGTTTAAAACAAATAAAGGGAAGTTCTTCTTCACACAGCACACAGTGAACCTGTGAAACTCCTTGCCGGAGGAGGTTGTGAAGGCTAGGACTATAACAGGGTTTAAAAGAGAACTGGATAAATTCATGGAGGTTAAGTCCATTAATGGCTATTAGCCAGGACTGGTAAGGAATGGTGTCCCTAGCCTCTGTTTGTCAGAGGGTGGAGATGGATGGCAGGAGAGAGATCACGTGATCATTACCTGTTAGGTTCACTCCCTCTGGGGTACCTGGCATTGGTCACTGTCGGAAGACAGGATACTGGGCTGGATGGACCTTTGGTCTGACCCAGTACGGCCGTTCTTATGTTCTTATCCCCATCACTCACTCCCAGCTTCTGGCAAACAGAGGCTAGGGACACCATCCCTGCCTCTGTCCTGCCTCATCATGCCGACATTGCTGTGACTGGCATGGGGTGTGTGTGTGTGTGTGTGTGTGTGACATGCATAAAGGCTGATTTATATTTGGTCACCGTGAAGCCAGACCTTTTACAGCAAGCAGTGGGCTATGTGGGTAGCCCCAGTGAGTGAAACTGATGTGTGAAGGTGCACATGTCACACGGGAGACCTTTGGAGGCGGCGAGAGGACGAGTCTGACTGGGAGCAAAGAGCGTTTGATATGTGGTGGGTTAGCTCAGAAATGAGCTCGGCCTGTTTTGAGCCGTGCTGGTAATTAGTAGGTTGGGTTACAGGGCCTACTGCTCCAAAGGGAGAAAATCTGACTGCATTTCTGCCCACGCTGCTTGGAGTTTGGTAAGAAAAATGCTGTGGCGAGGAGGTAACAATAGCGCGAGCAATAATTATATCACATTTAATCCAGATGGAGCCCCCAAGCTCCCCCTGCTAGCTACGTAAACTAGGTGTATACAGGGTTCACTTCGCACACCGCAGTGCAGTCACCTCTGGTGTGAAACCTCGCGGTGTTTAATAACTCAGCTGTTTAGGACAGGAAGCGAAGGGTCCCACGAATTCAAACTACAGGCGAATTTCAGGTAGGAAGAATGAAACCAAGTTGGAATTTGAGTAAAGCTGTAGATCAGTGGTTCTCAAAGCCAGTCCATTGCTAGTTCAGGGAAAGCCCCTGGCGAGCCGGGCTGGTTTGTTTACCTGCTGCATCCGCAGGTTCGGCCGATCGCGGCTCCCACTGGCCGCGGTTCGCCATTCTAGGCCAATGGGGGCTGCGGGAAGTGGTGTGGGCCGAGGGATGTGCTGGCCGCCGCTTCTTGCAGCCCCCATTGGCCTGGAGCGGCGAACTGCGACCAGTGGGAGCGATCGGCCAAACCTGCAGACGCTGCAGGTACACAAACCAGCTTGGCCCGCCAGGGGCTTTCCCTGAACAAGCGGCAGACCGGCTTTGAGAACCACTGCTGTAGATAACCAAGCCTGCTCTTGCTGAAAGTGCAGTGGGATCCTTAATGACTACAAATGGCAAAAACCAAAACCTCTAGCTGCATGGAGGTTCCCCAGCACCACACTGGGGCACTGCTCTGGTCATGACTCTGAGGGAAGAGTGGTGTCTACGGGATCATCGGTGTCCCTTCCCGAAGCACCAGCCAAGGATTGGCCCTGTGAGATCTAACAAGGCCTCAGCACGAGATGACGCTGGTGCAGCGTTTCCCGCATCCTGCCCTTCACTGCCGCTTAGCGCCGCTCTGCGCCCTCCGACGGCTGTTGCGGTCCCGCCTGTCTCATGATGAAAGGTGCTTTGTTAACGGAAGAACATGATCGTTATTACAACGGGAATTAACGTACAGTCAGGGCTGGATGAATGCAATCAGCACGCTAGGCAATCGCAGCACAACTCCTGCACCATCACACAATCCCTGCACCCTGATCCTGCCACCCCACATGGAGTGGCAGGGCCCCCCCTTGCTCCTCCCAGAGAAGCAATGATAAGGGGCCTCTTTCTTTCCCCCAGGAACAACAGCAAGGCCCCTCCGTCTCTGAGGAGCATTCGTGTCCCCCGTGCACCCCTGCAGAGAGGCAGTGGTGGTAGCAAGGCCCCACCATGGTATTTACGCCGTGGCTGCAGAGGTATCTGCCTGAGTGGGTAGCTGAGAGCTGGACTTGTTGCACTTGTCTCTTTCTGCTGCACAGTATTCTCTCCTGGGGAAGGGTTGTCCGGGCCTCCCATAGCAGTGAGTTTGGGCGTTAACACTGCATTGACACGCATGGGGAAGTTCACCCTTTGTTTCAGGCTCTCAGCAGACTCAGGCAAGATGTCACAGCTTCGGTGACATTTCGAAGGGCGAGAAACCTGTTTCTTTTTTAAGTGCAAGCTGAGACTCTGAGGTCATAATCCCATAACTCCAGGAGCTGGGGCTTAGGCATGGGTCTGCAACGTCTGCGCCTTAACCCAGCTCTGCATGCCGCTCACGGGGCCTCCGTAGCCATCTGCACTTGTGTAGAACGTACAGAATCAGAATGGAAACGCTCAGCATTTCGTTTGCAGAGCAGTAAGTGACTTCGCAAGGGACAAAGTCAGGGAGAGATTTTCCCAGCCTTCCCTAGCAGAACACTGTAGCTTCCAGGGCTCCAGAACAACGGCCACACCATTCACATGTAACCCCCACACCGCCTGGGTGTGCTGTTCTGTCCCATCTAGTGGCACCAAGACCACTTAGAAAGAGAGAGTTAAATGAGTTTGCTCTACACCCTTAGCTAAGAGGCAGTTGGCTTTTAGCTCATGCAGTAGAGACTCATGTACTGAACTCCAGAGGTCCCCGGTTCGATCCCGACCGGGATCTGTTGGCGTTACAAGTGGGGGCTCGAGCTGGTTTTGTGTTGTATTGTTGAAAAGGAACCCCTAGATACTGAACCTGGCCCTTGTTGCTGTTGGCTCTTCCTGGTGGAAGGGTAACACACATTAAATAAATAGGGCCCGATTCTCCTCTCCCCATCAGATTGACACTGGGATTAGTGTAAGTGAGAGGAAAACTGGACCCCTGAACTCACATGGGACCAAATTCAGACTTGGAGTAAGGAGGTGCAACTCCTGGGAGACAGAAAAATTGTTGGCCTGTTGAAAGATAATCAAGAATTACCAGACCCAGTAGCAGCGTATTTACTTATTAGATCAGATCTATTACAGGCCTTTATTCCTCTCATTGCCCTCATTAATCACAAGGAAATTTCCAGGGGAAAAAAGTGAAGTTTGGTAGTATTCCAGGTAGGAGAAAAGATGATTTTCTTTCGGTAATATCTCTTTAAATCATAGACTATCGTTTGTGTCCTGTTGGGTTGCAATTATAATCTTTCAGTTCAGACACATAATCATTGGACTGGAGAGCAGAGAGTACCTGAGTAATGTGCTTAACAGAAATTAACCTGGTTAAGTTCTTACTCTATTGAAAATGAGAAAGTGCTGATGGTCAAAATCAATTCCTCCACAGCCAAATTACTCTAGGGCTGGCTTTGAATTTCAGCTAAATGGTCAAACCCTCAAACAATGATCCTAATTGTATTAAATTAGGCCCCTGATCATATAGTTCAGATGATGGTAACATTTTGTCTTTGATGCTCACAATGAGTGGGTGAACGAAATGGAAAATGCATCCACATATCGCCTCGGAGGTGTTTACAGGCCAGAACCAGAATTGCTTATCCAAACATCCCTCCACTACTCCCAACTTTAGGAGAAAGCGGATCAGACCATCTACAGTTGCCAGTTTTGGCTGGAGGTGTTCCTGGAGGTTTCATCACATGACATAATATTTAATGAAAGATTAATCTTTAATTCCTGGAGACTCCAGGACAATCCTGAAGGGTTGTCAACCCTAGAACCAACCCTTGGTTTTGCAAAACAAAACACAGACAGGGTCCTGCAGAAGAACTTTCTTTACATTTTAAACTCTTTAGGACGGGGACCTCTAGGTCAAATTCTGATCTCAGTTACAATGTTGTAAATCCAGAGTAACTCCATGGCATCCAGTGTGGTAGTTCTGGATTTATATCAGTATAAATTAGAATAGAAACTGGTTTCCTAGGGCCTGATTTGTCCCTCACTTACTCCCATCTTGTAACTCCATTGGCTCCTAGTTATGGGCCCAACACAACAGCCCTTGAAGTCAATGGAAAGACATCTGTTGACTTCTGGCGCTCACAGCAGTGTGAGAAGAGAATCAGGCCCAGGCTCTCTCTATTTATGCCTAAAAAGCACCGTGTGCCTATGGGATCATAGAAATTATAACAAGACCAATAACTAATAAGCAGCCCCACCCCTTTTTGCCCCATCTGTATGTTTTTCATACTTATTTGTCTGTGAGCAAAAGAGCCTGGATTTGATCAACTCCTTCTTCCTTGTATCTCCTTTTGGGCATCCCAGCCCCCTCTCTGCTGATAAATTATGACATTTTAAAGGTATTCTTGAAATTTCTCTTGGAGACTTAAGTGGTTTGAGAGCAGGATTATACTTTGCAATACTTGTCATCTTCTGGCTGGTAAATTCTTCTCCTTTAAAAGCCGGAACCTCGCAGAGTTTCCTGAACAAGAGGGACTAAGTCATTAACTCTGAATTTCAAATGAAGCGGATTTACAGTATATATCACAGAAATATGTCGGTGCTAGACAGCAACGGCCGACAGACCCACAGTCTCTCCCCCCGAGTGAGGCGATCAAAGGATTCAAAGCATGGTGAAGGGTGGGTGAAGAGGACGGTCATTTTCATCACAGGTGCATCTCTGCAGGCCTGTCTGATCACTAACGGGAGCTGAAACAACTCAGTCACATTTGGTTTAAAGTCACCTTTAATTATTTTCGGGTAACTCAGTGGGTGGAATCCCTTGTTAAGAAGGCCCCACTTTGGTTGAATTTAGATGGTTTGTTTGGATTTAAATACATCCAGTAAAATCAAATGGAACACTCTTAATCTGAAATAACAGTCTGACCTCGAAATATCTAAAGGTGTGAACTACAACTGAGTTAGTCATTAGGTTTCAGTTTCCAAGTAGATAGGTTCTGAGTCTTTTCCCTTTAAAAACACTAGCTTAGCTTTAGATTAGAGACCTGGGGATGTATTTACCTCTGCCCTTCCCTCCTGCCCAAATCTTGTCTTGGAATGCTGATAACTGGCTGGATCTGGTCCGTCTCTCCAGTATAAATCAGAATAGCTCTCGCTTCAATGCCGTAACGCTCGATTTACACCGGCGTAACTCAGAGCAGAACTGGGCCCATTCAGCCGACCTTTCCCCCAGCAATCCCTCTTTGTGGGTGCCCAGTTTGATACTAATCCCTTAGAAGTGCTTTGAGAACTGCTGAGCGCTCACAATTCTAGCAGAAGCCAATGAGAGCTGAGGGTGTCCACCCAAGCCTACCTGAGAATCTGGCTATAGCTGGCATGTGAAATCAGTGACCATGTTTGTGTTAGTCCTTGTACAGAAAATCTTCCATCTGAGGATCTCAAAGCACTTTACAAATGGAAATGAATTAAGCCTCAAAATCCACACCCTGCGAGGGAAGGAGGGAAGTTTTGCAGATGGGAGAGAAAGTGAGGCAATGATGGCCCGATTTTCAGGCGTGGGCAGCATTCCCAGCTCCGACTGAGAGCTGCTGAAGTTGTTCAGAAGCTCTAACTATCCCCCTCTATTTCTAGTGCTACGATGGGCAAAGGATACATTTTTCTAAAGCACCTAAGTCATTTAAGAGCCTAAATCCCATTGTCTGTCAATGAGACCCCGGTCCTTAAACGCCTGGGTGACTTTAGGAAATGTGAGTTGGGTAACATTTTCAAAAGCACTCGATGACTTAGGAACCTGAGTTCCTTTGCCTTTCCCGTGCTCTGAATGCAGCCACAGACTCCCAGTTAAGTCAGTGACCTTTGCTTGGTTTAGGAGTAGAGGATGCGGTTGTGATAATGTCATTGTGCCACACCTAAGGAACTGCAGTAGATCAAACCCCACAAATCCTGATGCCAGTTGGTGGCACTGACATGAAGCGTGCCTAATTTTAAAGGGTTGAGTAGGCAGCAGGTTTAAAACAAACATAAGGCAGTACTTCTTCACACAGCGCACTGTCAACCTGTGGAACTCGTTGCCAGGGGATGTTGTGAAGGCCAAAAGTATAAGTGGGTTCAAAAGAGAATGATATACTTCATGGAGGATAGATCCATCAATGGCTATTAGCCAAGATGATCAGAGACACAGCCCTATGCTCTGGGTGTCCCTAAACCTCCAGCGGCCAGAAGCTGGGACTGGATTACAGGTGGTGGATCACTTGAAAATGCATGTTTCTGTTCATTCCCTGTAAAGCACCTGGCATTGGCCAATGTTAAAGACAGGATACTGGGCTAGATGGACCACTGGTTTGACCCAGTATGCTCGTTCTTATTAGTTTAGTGTTCAACACAATACTGCAAGAGACTCCAGCGCCGTGAACAGATCAAGGATCCAGGTGTTGGGAAATAGACTGGATGTGACCTAATCTGCATTTTTTCCATTTCAGACTTTTTATGATTTTGTCATTGTCTGAGAACCCAGGCTTGGGAAATAGCCCTGAATTCCAGTTGGTGTGTAGATAGACCTCTCCACCTCTTTAAATAATCTTGACGGAATCCATGTGATCAAAACTTCCTCCCCTCTGAGAGCAGCCACTCACGGGCCCTCCCAGCGGGGGGCATCATGCCACAGGAAATGAGCGAGAGGGGAACAAACTCTCCAGGCGCATGCGGGAAGGATAACGTAACATTTCCCTTGGATCAATGTGGATTTTGGTTTGTGAGTTATTAGGCCAGTGTCATAAACTATCTCTGAAACCACAAAAGTAAAATAAAATAATAAATCTCCCTGTTTACCTCCTGTGCACTTTTTTTTTTTAAAGTACCAAAGCATCATTGGGCATCTGTTAAATATTGCATATGCCAAAGCTCTTATGCAAATTATGGTGAGGCTGCTGGAATTTTGTGAATACCAATAAGCCTTATTATGTGGTGGTTTTTACTGCACCCCAAATTGCATGAGGTGCCTTGCAGTGAATTGCACGAGGTCACTGTCTGGAAGAGTTTACTGCCTCAGGCCCCAGTCCTGCCCTATATTGCAGAATTGCTGCACCTTTCTGGAGCCCCGCTGAAGTCACCACAGTCCAGTGCAGTACAGCAACAAATTATAGGATCAGGGCCTAATTTCACACCAGTGCAGTGGAAGGGCAACCAACCAGGAGAGTAGGGACGGGTGGTAGTTGTGGCGTGAGTGAAGTTACGCGTCTGTTCAGCAAAGATGAGCCCATGGCTGGCTGAACATCCTTGCTTTTAGTTTTGAATAAACAAATGTTACGCACACCATATCCCCGCCATCACCCAGCCTTCGTGCCTGGCTAAGCGGCAGTTCTGCAGAAAAGGGCCTGGGGATTACAGTGGATGAGAAGCTGGATATGAGTGAGCAGTGTGCCCTTGTTGCAAAGAAGGCTAATGGCATATTGGGCTGTATTAGTAGGAGCATTGCCAGCAGATCGAGGGAAGTGATTATTCCCCTCTATTCGGCACTGGTGAGGCCACACCTGGAGTAATGTGTCCAGTTTTGGTCCCCCCACTACAGAAGGGATGTGGACAAATTGGAGAGAGGCCAGCGGAAGGCAACGAAAATGATTAGGGGGCTGGGGCACATGACTTATGAGGAGAGGCTGAGGGAACTGGGGTTAGCCAGAAGAGAAGAGTGAGGGGGGATTTGAAAGCGACCTTCAACTATCTGAAGGGGGGTTCCAAAGAGGATGGAGCTAGGCTGTTCTCAGTGGTAGCAGATGACAGAACAAGGAGCAATGGTCTCAAGTTGCAGTGGGGGAGGTTTAAGTTGGATATTAGGAAACACTATTTCACTAGGAGGGTGGTGAAGCACTGGAATGGGTTACCTAGGGAGGTGATGGAATGTCCATCCTTAGAGGTTTTTAAGGCCCGGCTTGACAAAGCCCTGGCTGGATGATTTAGTTGGTCCTGCTTTGAGCAGGGGGTTGGACTAGATGACCTCCTGAGGTCTCTTCCAAACCTAATTTTCTAGGATTCTATGCCCGCCCGCCTTTTGTACTTCCTAGGAGAGAAACGACACTTTGGACAGTTCACCAGTCTGTCGGTGAGAGCAATGAATGTTGAGAAGCGCTGCGGTCCAAAGGACTGGGAATCTGGAGATCTGGCTTCTATTTCTGCCCCGACACTGCTCTGCTGTTGTGACCTTGGGCAAGTCACTTCCCTTCTCTGTGCCTCTGTTTCTCCTCCCACCTTGTATCTGGTTTGTGTATTGAGACTGAAAGCTCTTTGGGGCAGGGACTGCCTGTTACTGTATGTTTGTGCAGCACCTAGCACAAGGGGTGCTGATTGTGGCTAGGGACTATAGGTGCTACTGTAATACAAATGGCTAATAAATGAGCTCAGGTGTGTTACAGAAGAAGCCCCCCATTGGATTTTCCTTGCTGTGAAAGGTTTGTGTGTGTGCGTGGCTGTTTCCTTGAAATGACCTTAACTGTTTCTAATGACGTTTTTTTCTTTATGAGAATACATGTTTGTGGAAGGGCTGGGACTGGACTGGAGGGGTCCAACATGGAGTTGGAGGAGAGGAACTGAAGGCAACAGTTGTAAACAGTGAGTTTAGAGGTGATGGGCCTCATTCTTGTTGGAATAAACAGTGCTTCAGCACCAACCTTTAGATCGCTGCATTCTTCAAGGGCAGCAGAAATTCCCTCAGCTTGGTTCCTTTTGTCTTAGCACCTGGGGAGAGTTTGCTGACTTACATGCCACAAGTACGTGGTTATTCAGTGACCGTAGTCTCTTCTCACCCCACTGTGAATTAAGAGCAAGTCCCCTGACATAATGCTGGTGTCAAACGATTTGAGAGGAGAATTGGGCCCTATGTGTTCAGTCTGTAACTAACCTGCCCTGGAGTTAAATTTAAAGCATTATCCTTCCTTCAGGGTGCCTTGTTCTGGTGTGAAAACACAGAGCGGGATCTCTAGTGATTTGCTAACCCAAAGGCCGCCTGCTGCCTTCAATTCCTTCCTTAAAACCCACTTCTTTCACCTAGCTTTTCCATGCTGGTCACCGCCCTGAGGGCCAGATTCCTAGAGCTCCAGTGAAGTAGGCAGGTCGTTCGTCTGGTTTGAAGCCAGTCAGTCCGGTTTTTAACCATTTGTCATGAGACAAAACTGGACGTGGTTTTGTCCAGTTTTGTGCACGGAGGATGCCACTGTGAAAATCTGGCATGAGGTGCTGGTGTGACCTCGCACGCATTCTATGTGCAAAGGAATGCCACGTGGGACGAGGGACTCTTCAAGGTGGCGTCCTCTGTGTGGCGTGACCTTGCGTGCACCGTGTGAGGTCACACTGGCAGGGGCGGGGCCATGCTACTCCTGGAAATACCGGAATGTCCAGTATTCTGGAGTTGTGTCACTGGCCACCCTCCATTGACGTCGATGGAACATTGCCGGTTTACGCCAGCTGAGCATCTGGCCCTGAACATAGGCCTGATATTCCACTGCTTTGCATCTGGTGTCACTTACAAGAGGGCATATGCCGGGGACGGGGTTGGAGGGGCACATCTGGGCAGTGCTGAAACCCGTAGGGCAGTCCCAGGAAGGCTGCCAGACCTTAGACAGGCCCCCAGAGCTGTCTGTGCCAGGGGCTGAAAAGCAGTTCTGAATTGGGAGGGCACATAACCCCCTTCCTTCCCAAAAATACGGCTTGTGTGAGGGAGCTGGGTTGAAATGTGAAACTGAGTCCTCCGTGAGTTATGGAGTAACTCCCTCCCCCCCCATGTCTTTCAGACATTGACTAATTTGTGGTGGGGTGAGGACTGGCTGGGCACAGTGCCACCAATGGGTCACTGAGGAGGCCCACACACATTGTGCGGTGGGCCCACGTTTCAGGGTCTTGTTTCTTGGTGGTGCAGAGCTGGGTTTCATGACGGCTGTGCGGAATCCGCCCCTTGCCTGGGAGCTAAGATCATGTGATTTACCTTCCCTCCAGGCCGCAGCCCAGACCTTACTGAAACTAGGGGAGAAAAGGGTAGAAAGTAGCAAAAAAAAAAAAAAAAAAAAAATCATTTTAGTTGCCACAAGATTGAGCCTTCCAGTCCAATTATTGCTTTCTTGTAACCCCGGTGTTAGCCTCTCCTCCCGCTGCCTTCTGCTTGGGAAGCTCACTTTAGCAGTCATTAAATATTAAAGGAGAGCTGTGGGCTGGTAATCAGCAGGCATGTTACCTCTTTTTAAAAAAAGAAGCTAAATTGCTTCTAATTGGCAAGTGTTTCCAAACAGGGAGGAGAAACGGGGTCTGGTGTTTACCTGTGTTCTTCTCTGGCTCCTGCAGTTGCAGCCTCCAAGCACAGCCCCTCCCCTCCACTAAGAATGTAGGAATTGCCGGACTAAATCAGCCACAGGGATTCATCTCTGGTATTATCCTGTCCCCAGCAGTTACCAGCCCCAGCAT
This sequence comes from Trachemys scripta elegans, assembly GCF_013100865.1. Classification (NCBI taxonomy): domain Eukaryota; kingdom Metazoa; phylum Chordata; order Testudines; family Emydidae; genus Trachemys; species Trachemys scripta. Next base: position 9,073,384 of record NC_048317.1, on the reverse strand, counting down.
CTGACCCTGAACATCGGCCATGCTTCAGGGGAAGGCGACAGAGACTGCAGTGGGGGATACCTGCCCTTAAGGGAAATCTCCTACTGACTCCCAATCGTTAGAGACTGAGCATTTATGTGTCCAGGAGTTTTATCTACCTAAGGCCCCTGTAAAAGAGGGGAATTTATCCCCCTTTTATAGATAGGTTAAAATGGAGGTACTTCTTTTCGTTCACCCTTCAACAGTCTTGTCTGTTTAGACTGTAAACTCTCTGGCAGTGTGACCCAAGAAGAACCCCCTCAGTCCACTAGCGAGGGAGTGACAGGAAAGTCCTGATTCTGGGGTGTCCATTCTAGTGCACCAGAGAATGTCGTGGGAGGCCTTCCATGAAAACCGGCCATGAATGTTGTTGTGCTGCCTATGCACAGATACGTGTAAGGAGTTATGTACACATACTGAAAATCTGGTTTGTCGACTGCCTTGGTGCAGATTTGAAACCAGGTTTTCGGTCAGACACGAGATGTTCCTCCCCTGGCTCTGTGTTGAGATGGACACTGAGCATGATAAGCTAACACAGTGGATAGCCATTCACATATGATGCCAATGGAGAGATGTGAAAGCAACAGACAGGAAAAATAAGCCACGGGTACAGACAAGGCACTTTGGAGATTTAAGTAGATGAAGCAAAGAAGACGTCCCTTTGTCCTGCACGTCGGAAGTAAAGGGGCAGTGTGTTTACATTCATGAGAACAGGCTCTCAACCAACCTTGGCTGAAATGTTGACAGTGTGGGTGTACAGCACCTAGCATGTTGGACTCTGATTCCAGAATGGACCTCAAAAATAAACAGTGGGGAACTGAGGGTTGGTCAAAGTCACAGAACCAGGAATTGAACTGGGGTCTTCTCGATCCAGCGCCGGAACCACCAGGCCAGTCTTTCTCCTCGCAAAGGATTTTTAAAAATTGTTATTTTCAAATGTTTTTGATGCAAAGAGAAGCCCCTTTGGTTCTTAGAGGCCATAACCATGGAGCCTGACCTCTTCTCTTGCACCTCGGAGGGGTCCCTCCCGGTCCGTGCTGGAGAGGCAGCCTGGGGGAGGCTGGGGACTACCTGCGCTGTACCTGATCTGCAGATAAATAGAAAACTTCGTTTCCCGGGGCTGTCATGCCTGCTCCCTTGACAATCCCCCACAGCCCTCCCCGCCCCTAGTTTCTGTATGTATGTGCTCACATGTGCACAGCAGGGAAAAGAGAAGCCTTTGATTTGAGTTTTGTGTCTTCCCGATTCCTTCCTAACAGCTCTGCGCCTCCCACAAGCCGCACATTTTCTTTTTAAAGACACTTCTGGTCTCTCTTCCCAGTATTTTTGTCTCCTTGTCTCAGCCGCTGTATCCTCCGTCATCATTAAATGACTGGGTTTGGTTTCTCAGTGGTTTTCCCCTAGTCCAACGGCCTCCCCCCAACTTCCCAGCTAGCTACCAGACTCAGCCTGACGAAATAGCCGGGTGCTTCCCTGACTGCAGCAGAGCTGGAGGATTGTGAGTGTGTGTTTGGGACCAGAGGGTTCCCCTCGCCGAGGGAAAAATTCAATTGAAAAGAAAAATGAAAGTTAAAATACTGTTTTTTGTTTTGTTTTGTTTTCCCCCCCGTCTTTCTGTGGTGCCTGAAACTGCAGCAGGAAATGCAGTTGGTTCTATTATTATTATTTATTGAGGTATTTTTTTATTATTGGCATTATCACAGCACCCAGGAGCCTCGACCGTGGACCCGAACCTCACTGTGCTAGCCTCTGTGGGGCTCTGCGGTGCAGCAGAAAGCAGATGGGGGGCCCCCCCATCTGAGTGGGCATTAAAATACTTCAAGCAAAGCAGTTATCCCCGTGGAAAGGACTTGCACTGTGCTTGTCTAGACGGTGGTGCGGATCTAGAGTCCCAGTGACCACGAGAAAGGTGCAAAGGAGAAGGGCCTGATCCTGCCAGGTGGGGAGCATCTAGGACTCCCTCTGATTTCAGTGGGGATAGAGGATGCTCTGTGTTTGGGATTATGTCAGGTTAAACCCTCATCTGGAGGTGGGACCTGACTTTCCCTGCACCTCTTGGACCGTCGAGGAGGGTGTTGCATAAAAGGGATCTCAGAGCTGAACTGCACCAGGAGTTTGGGGTTTGCAAAATTAGAGCCTGACGGATGGGATTTTGCCCAAGCATGTCTAGGGTTTTTTTGTCCATCTCTGGCCATAAGGCTTCAGGGAGCTTGGAAATTTTCTGACCTGTTCATGAGGCTTGCGAAGAACTTGGGAAGAGAAAGTCAATACAAAGCTGGCTTTTGATGGCCAGTTGTTTGAATGCAGGGGGGGCTCATTCCAGTGGGTTAAATACCACAAGGGGAAAGAATGCCAGAAACCAAGCTTGCATTTTGGTTGCAAAGCAATCGGGCTTGAGGTTTGCCAGCTTTTATGAAGCTCAAAGAGGAAAGATGGGGCCATTTACCTGCCTTTTCCAGGGAAATGTGGGCAGCATTTTACTGCCCACCATAGAAAAGCAAAGGGAGCTTTGAGAGACTGATACAGGTTATTACAGTCTGGGGTTTCAGCAACTTGTAAACTCTCAGGCCCTGATTCCTGACTGATTTATCCTGGGGTAACACTGAAGTAACACAGTGGTGACAGACACTAATGTTACAGCAAAATCCATATTGTACTGTCCAAGGGGCTTGTCTCTGCTGGGAAAGTCTCCAGGGGGTTAGAACTACAGCTGGGTGAATAACTGATTTTTTTGATTCGGTGGCAGTTCTGAAAAAAATAAAATTCAGTTCAGGTTTAATCAAATCTGAATTTTTTCAGCTCTGTTCCAGTGCAAGGACTCAAACCTGGGTCTTCTACCTCCTAGGTGACTGTCATAACCACTGGTTTAAAGGTTTTGGAGGTGATGGTAGGGGGCGGCACCTCCTCCTTTTTATGAATGGCCAAAACCGCATTTTCCACGGAATAAACTATTAATCCAGAAATCCCCCTGGCCCGCCCCGGCCCAGCCCTAGTTAGAACACGTTAACTAACACAGCACTAAACATGACTTTGGTGGACCCCCAACGCTAACCACAACTAGCTGGCAGGATGTCAAGCACAACATTCTTTGTCTTCCCTGAGTGTGATTAACATCATGTGAATTAACATGTTCGAACACAATGTTGGTTTCCAGTGTAGACAAGCTGATAGTGAATGGTGCAGGGTGAAGAGTGATTTCTCTCCCCACCGTTCTGCCTCAAAATTTAGTAGAAATGTTTCCTTGTTTTGTTCCAGGCTTAGCCAGTGTTCAGGAAATGGCTGCTTTCATGTCAGAACACCTGGCATTTGTCAATCGAGGTGCATTTCAACACAGAAACCATCTTCTTAGGCAAAACTTTCACTGAAGTCTTTTTTTCTTTCCCGAGTAAAACCAGAGTAGGGACTCTAGGAGTTGGCCCTGGGTGTGAAGTGAGAGGGAGCAACTGAGATTGTCTGCTAGGGGCATCAGAGCATATCTTGCCTAATCAATTCCTTGCCTTCGCAGGGGCTGTGGGCATTGGTGCTTTAGTCTAACCGAAACTATTGGATACAACAGCGGGGTATTTGGGTGAAATAGAATGGCTAGATAATCTAATGGTCCCCTCTGGCTTTAAACTCTGTGAAACGATGAGATATTCGCTTCTGAGTATCCCTAGGTGAAATCATAAGGCTGAACTCTTTCCTCATCTAGGGCCTGAAGTCAATGGGATCGCCCAATGGCTTTTGGATCTGGCCCTTACAGTGCTGTAACTCCATCGACTTCACTGGCGTAAATGAGAATAGAATCTGCCCCTTAATCTTCATCTTGTCCCATCTGGACAGCAGCCCCTCTGGTTAGTCCTCCCAGTCTCGTGCACCATTGTGGCTATGCCACTGGGAACATTTTCTTTAAGATTCCAGACCCCCACCCCCAGCCCTTCATTTATGGCTGGAGAAAGGTCTTGTTCCAGGTCTCTGGCTCTCTCAGGAGACCTCCAGGGCCAGCAGGGAAAACAAGGCTTGATATTTTTAGGGTAAAACACAAGCAGGGGGGAAAAAAACAAAAAAAACCCTTTAAAAACAAACCCACCCAAAGCCTTACAGGCTGTTTTTATTCATCAAACAGAATGTCAAAAAGGGCAGAAAATCAATTCCTTTTCTCCTTTGCAGGCCCCTGCTAACAGGATGTTGTCAGGTTTTCCCTCCACTTAAGAAGTGGACTTCAGGTGGACAATTTGGTCAGATTTTCAAACGAGCATCCAACGTACCATGCTGCCTTGAAAATCCGGTTCCGACTGTGGGTCCTTCCTGGGTTCTCTTGAAAATCTGTCCCTAGGTGTCCCAACAGGAGCCCCTGAGAGCTGAGGACTTTGAAGATCTGTCCTCGTTTAGGGGCTGAAATGAGAGCTGAATTCTCTTGCAAACTGGGCCCTACATGGCTGCCTACGCCATTCGTCTGCCGTCTAGAGGATTGTTCACCAAATGCCTCTAAAACTCACCCAGCACGGTTAAGCAGCAACCTGGTAGGAACCATCTGTAGTGCTGGAAAAATAGAGCGGCACCCAAGACATACACATCAAGCTGCTCAGAGAGTGGGAGAGAGGAAAAAGGCTGGTGGATTCCCATGTCATCTCCGGTCTACCTGAGGAGGAGTATTCACTATGCTCCCCCTCCATCCTCATCCGTTCAGTGACTCTCTTTTGTGGGCTGTTTTCATCTTCAGAAGTAGCGTGTGATGTGGCTGAATGGATTAATTGCAGAGCAAGCTGGATTAATCACTCCCCAAACCCTCCACGACTTCATCGGCATTTCCCAGTTAGATAAAAGTGTAGTGCTGCCTGTCAAGAAAGAGACGGGTCAATTAGTTATCTACGCAGCATCTCACTGACGAGCCCTGTTAAATATCCTGTAGGAATCCATCCATGCTTCCCGCAGAAATAATTGGCTAATTGCACAAGGTCTTTAACACCATGGGCCGGATTCTGATCTTGGCTACATCAATGTTAATCTGGAGTAACTCCTGTAGAGTTATAGCAATGTAAACCTCCAGCAAGGGGGAACAGAATCAGAGTTACTCTGGATTCATACCAGTGTAACTGAAATCAGAATCTTCCCCTATTATATCAGCTCTTCAAATAATAAAGCAATACAATTAAAAATAAATAAAGAAGAATTCTGGAATGGTTATAAATGCTCCTGCCTCAGGGAGCTTAAGATGACCTCTAACTAGTGGGATCTGGAGGAACTTTTCTCTGGAGGCCGATTATCCCATAACTACCTACTGCAGGGTTTCTTGCACCTTCCTCTGGAGCAGCTGGTACTAGCAACTGTGGGAGGTTGGATGTTGGATTAGATGGGCCCACAATGGCAGTTCCTATGTTCCTAGATGAGTTAGGTTTTTTTTCTAGCAAGAGAGTCAAATTCAAATCTGGTCTAAGCAGATGCATCTCCCCAATAGATTTATACTAAGAGCTTTATTAGACCTGTAAAGTGTTACGTGAGTGCTAAGTATTTTTGTCCTATAAAATTACCCGTTCAGTTACTATTTCTGTGTATAAGATTTCAGCACTTAGATAGGCCTAGACGTCTCATGAAGTAAATGTCTATTCTGATTTGTAACATTTATTATTAACGGGGGTGGGAAATCGCCCAGAACTCTTAATTGAAGGACTATTGTGCTGTGGTAACTGCTATTAAATTAATCTGCCGCATTCCTTTCCACCCACCCACTTTAAAACTTCCTGATTATAATTAGAACCATTTTTAACGGCTTTTGACACAGTTCAGCTGCTCAATATGGCAGAGCTCTGGTGAAAGGGACGGACAGACGGCTGCAGCATTGCAGGAAAGCTGGGTTTGTCTAAGACATTCGGGGACCGAATCCTGAAGTCTTTACTCACACAGAACTCCCATTGAGTCCAAGGAAGGCAGGAGTAAAGCTGGGTAAGGGCTACAGGATTGGAACCATCCAGGGTTTGTTACTTTCAGAGAGAAAGGATGGTCTTGCGGCTAAGGCATAGGACTAGGAGCCAAGACATTTCTGTCCTATTCATGACGTGGGCACAGACTTCCTGGGTGGGCCTGGACCCGTCGCTTCTCCTCTCTGTGTCTCATTGTCTTCTTCTGGAGAATGAGGATACCTACCAAATTGTCAGGCTTTATTCATGGACACATGTAAAACTCAGACCCCCCCAGAGGGAAGATGCAAGAGCAAAGTGTTGTGTTACTGGGAACAACTAGCAAAGCTCTGCACTAAAGCACGGTCTGTATAAACGCTGTAAATTGCCGCAAAAGTATGGACCAGATCCTCCGCAGCTGTAAATCTGCACAGCTCTGTTGGCTTCACTGAACCTACATTGGCACACAGCAGCTGGGGCTCTGGCCCTGGGCACTGATCTTGAAATGCCCACTCAAGTCAAAGCCTCATGTCTGCCTTAGGAAGGCATCGAGCTGTGTGGTGATGCAGGGAAAAGTCACAGGGAATGTCTCTCGGCTGTACTGGGTTCATCCACCCATCTCAGGCTAGCTGTTTGGGGCTGCAGTCCAGCACTTCGATGTCTGACCATAGTAAAATGGAGGTATAGTTATTCGCTGGTGATAACAAAAAAAAAAAAAAAAACAGAACAAAACCCATAATGCGTAGGTGAAAATCTGGCAGGAGGTGTCAGCCAGGAGTGAAGCGCAGAGAGGGAGTGTGGTACTTTAAAAGCTCTGTTCCTACTCTGTTGTCTTTATCTGTCACTGTCTTAAACACCCGTGTGGTATCTGGCTTTCTGTATCTGTGAGGTCTTTGTGTAACCCCCTATCACATCCCTTTAACCACCTCAATACAAAGCCAGTTCCTTTAACTGCTCTGTAGGAGCCTTTTAGTCACAGTATCGTTACTGTCACCTTCTGTTTCCTTCTCCATTTGGTTTTCAGTTTTGTGACATGTGCTAACCAGGACTGCACATAGGATTCCAAATATGGCCTCACACAACTTCCTCACCCAGCATTAGAACAATTTCCTCTCCCTCGGCCTGCAGCCACTTAGGCCACCTTGGGCTGTGATCTCATCAGAACTCACAAGGCGAGCTGGGTGGGGGACCTCCAAGGAATGTTGCTGCTTCTGACTCACGGCTAGGGGGTACTATGTCTTTTGGATGATCTTTCACTTGTGGTCATGGCGTGTCTGAGGGACCTTTTTATAATGGTGGGATGGTAATCAAATTCCTGCTCAGGTAATTCTGCTGACCTAAACTTCCTAATGCAATTTCTACTGGATATGAAGCTCTTAAATTCTTGACCTGAAGTTTGGGATCAAAGCTATGAGTCTTTTGTGGCTTATTTTTAAAATTCCTTTTTATTTCTATGTAACAGAATGTTGTTTGCTTTTCCTTCAGTTACGTGCTTAGCTGAAAGTCTCACCGTTGGACCAGTTAGCCACCACTTCCTCGAGTTTTATCCCTATCTACTTGACCTTATTTTTCTCTACACACCTTGGCCTCATGCCCTAGTCCTTTGGGGTCTGATATTTTTCAGACCTGTTGGGCACCCACAATTTCAGCTAGAGTTACTGGGTGCTACGAGTGCTCTGCAAATCAGGCCCTTGGCGTTTCACTGTCTTCCTTTCTGTTGATGGAGGCCCGTGTCTGACAGAGCTATGGTGATGTATGCTATGGAAAACACAAAGCTAGATTGTCGCCGTTCGGTATGGATATCTTTCTCTCCCTGGATAAATGGTATAAGCCAAAAGGGTCTTGAGTCAACCCTCTGTGGTTGTCCCTTTTGACATCACCAGGGGTTTTGCCTAAGTAAAGACTTCAGAATTTGGCTCAATAAACAGATTTTAAGGCCAGAAGGGATGGTAATGTTCATCTGGTCTGACTTCCTGTGTAACACAGGAAATGTCCTACTGCTTTGTCACACTGGTTGCATCCACTGTATTTGGAAATAAGGGACCATATTATTCCCCTTCCCCTTTGGGGCCAGATTCCTTCCATTCTCTTACCAACACCTATGCTTTTCTTATAATTTCCCCCAAAGCAGTTAGACTTCACCTTATATCAGATCCCTCGCTGTCACTGATGTTTTATGCCTCTCCTAGGTCTCTTTCTTGCCCTTAATTACTCTTTGTATTTCCTTGCTCATTGGCATTGATCTTTTGATTTACCCCTAGTGTATTTATTGCTAGGTAGTCTTGAGCATACATTAAGTTCTGGTTGAAAGTTTGCCTTTTCTCCTGGGTGTTCTGTCCTTCCGGTACTTTATCCCATCTGGTTTCACCGGTGGTTCTAGAAGTTTTCTTTCCAAAATTAGCTCAGGGAAACCGTGGCCGGGATATCCCCGTGACTGGATGCACCCCACTCTATTGTCATTTAAAATGGTAGCTGGTACTATAGGGGTTTAGGGTTTTGCAAGTGAGGTTAATGTTGTCTCTGGAATGATTAGTAATTATGGGCCATCTATATCTTAGTTAAAATAAAAATTTCAACTTCAACTTTTTCTCCCCCCTGTATTTTTTAGCCAGAGTGGAATCAAATAAATACTTGCTTGTTTGTTTTTCCACTTTAACCTTTTCTCTTTGGTTACTTTGTAACTTTCCCCCCCCCTCTCCCAAAACTTCTCCAACTTTGGAAGAGTTGCAGAGTGGCAAAAAGGAAAAGTGAAATGGTGTAATTCTGCTACTCTGTAACTTTGCAAAGATTTTGTGTGTTTGTGGTATCACTTTGTAGGGGGCTGGCTCATCGGAGATCAGGGCCCCATAGTGAGAGACAGTCCCTGCCCGAACGAGCTTACACTCTTAACAGACGTGACTTTATTAAAAAATTAAAACACTTTAATGTTATTGGATGATAATCAACTGGTTCTGCAGAGATGATTCTACAGCTGCCTTTGGCATCTGAAATGGTGTATGTATTCTACATCTGTGATAACATTCTAAATGCCATCATGTTCTTCACTCTTTAATCTAGTGGTGAAAGGCATAACAAGAACCAATGGCTGGAAGTTAAAGCCAGACAAATTCAGATTAGAAATAAAGTATTTGTTTTTAACAGGGAGGGTGAGTCACTATTGGCGCAAACTCCCAAGAGAAGTAGTGGATTCTCCAGCTCTTGAAATGTTCAGATGAAGTGTGGATGCTTTTCTGGAAGATAGACTTTAGGCTAACACAAGTTATTGGACACAACACATAAGCAACTGGATGAAATTCCATAGACTGGATGTCAGATTAAATTAAATGATCTAAAGGTCCCTTCTGGCCTTAAAATCTATGAATTAAAATTGATATTACTTGTTCTCTTTCTTCAAACATGAAGTCAATATGAGGCTTTTCCTAGTAATGTCTTTTGTTCTTCTCCCTGTATTGGTTATACCCTGATTCTGTTTTGCTTTTTCTAAAACTGGAAGGAATCAGACCTTTGTTACGGGGTCTCGAATAATGAGAGCTTCTGATGGATAGGATCAATACACTTTGTTCCTCTGTCTACAGTATTTATCTATCTGGCTCCCATCCCCACAGTATCTGAGCACCTCACACTCTTTTTAATGTATTTATACTCACACAGCTGTGTGAGGCCAGGCAGTGGTACTAGCCTCATTGTACAGACAGGGAACTGAGGCACCAAGCGGCTAAGTGACTTGCCCAATGTCATTCAGGAAGACTGTGGCAGAGCAGGGAATTAAACCTGGGTCTCCCAAAGCCTCCGCTTGTGCCCAGAGCACCAAACCATCTCGTGTCTCATCCGTGTTGTAATGCAAACTTATTGGAAGGAGTGGCAGAGTAGATGGATGGCTTTGGATGGCTCTTGAACTAGACTGACTGGAGGCAACAGGAGACCATGCAGAGTTGATGGAATGGTTTGTCCTTCTCTGACAGTGTTTCTGTACAGAGTAATGATTCTTTCATATGTTGCTTGCAGATGTCTTGTTGGTAGGAAGCACCTTTCTGGCAAGATGGATCTCTAAGGTCTTGGGGTTTTATACCAATATGGCTAGTCCCATACAGACTGAAAGTCCGTGGAAGCTGGGTGCCTATATTTCTTAGGTGCCATTTGTATTTTAGCCATATTATACCTAGAGCTAAAGTGAAGATCACAGTGCATTCCCCCCAGTCTGTTAGTTGACTCCAATCAATAAACAACCTGGAGAGATATGTGTGTGTGTGTGTGTGTGTGTGTGTGTCTAAGATATACTCATGAAAATACATTGGCAGGGTGACTTTTCTGGGAGAAAAGATCAGACCAAAACCTTCATGGGTGTCACTAGCAAGGTGCCTTGTCCCCCCGCCCCCACCCTCCATGTGCTGTGCTTATCGGAAGTGCTTCTCAGAACCATCATAGACTGGAGTATAATTCATATACATAAATGTCCATTAAAGTAAATGGAGAGATTAGGACATGGGCAAACATGATTAGGGAATTGATGTTAGCAGATCAGAGATCCAGGCAGACAACTCCACGGGACTGGACTTATTTTAATGAACTGATTTAAGCGTCAAAGAGAGTTAATTTAATAGAATAAAAAGCTAGGGCTTGTTACAAGGAGAACAGTAATCAGGACACATGGTTCCCTAGGCTATCATGTAGGCAGCTTGATGGTTCTGAATGATATAGGGCAGCGGTCCCCTATCCAAGCAGTCTCCACTACCTAGCCGGGATCTGCTGGTCGTTTCCTGTACACATTATGGTACAAGTGGGCCTTGGGGAAGGATTTGAAGGAGGAAGAGGTTATTGGCTCTCCAGGCAATTGGGGAAGGTGTTCTCCGTGTAGAGGGGCGACATGAACAAATGCCCAATTTTTCTGTTGGTTTCATTCCTATTCAGTTCTTTAGTCTTCAAATTAAAGCCGTGGTCCTGCAATCATTTCTACTAGTGCTGACGGTCATGGCTCTCCGTGAATGGCAGCAGGGCTCTGTATGGACACACAGGTCGGCACCAGCACATCGGATTGCAGACTCAGAGCCTCTGAGTCCAACTTGCCCGTGCTTTGGCAGCAAACCAACCCCTGCTGTAGCACTGCACGAAGGCCACTTTAATCAATGTTATAGTCTTCAGTGACCAGGGCAGTCACGGAGTCCTGCTCCCCTGTAGGCTTTTAATAATGGACCTGGCCCGTCCTTCGTCTCCGCAGAGCAGGGAAATGTACACCCTGGCGTGCTATGAGCAGCCAAAAATAGAAAAGAGAAAGTCGTCTCGTTTGAAAGGCTGAAATCTTGAAACCCACTTCTTGGATATTTGTGGTGCTCTTCGCAGCTGTCAGAGGGGAAGTAATGCAGGCGTATCACAACACTCACTTCCTTCCTGGGGATGGAAAGGAGGGACTAGTTGAAATCAAGGGGGAAGCAGCTAGGAACAAAAAGCCCGTTCAGAGGCTGATTCAATCTGACATGGTCTTTTGAGCTCCCTGAGTGGCGTTTACTGCTAAAGATATGGAAAAGAAAATAAATCTCCCAGGCATGACATCTTGCTTTAATTAATAACATAATCAAGCTCTTGGCCAAGTGGAATGGAACTGTTTCAACACTAGATGTGCCTCTTGTAAGCAAAGCGAGGCTATCCAGTCCCACGGCGGGCTGAATAGCCAGTGAGCTGAGGGCATGTTGATTAGCATAGGAGCTGCTCTTGTCTGCCAAAGTAGGCCTGATCGTTTGTATCCAGTTCTCCTATAAGAACGGCCGCCAAATTCCAGAAACAGAGGCCGTCCTGAGAGCTTTCAGGGGCTCTGAATCCTAAAGGGAAACCTCTAATGAAGAAGGAAGGTTACGATGATGATTTGTATTACAGTGGCTTCCAGAAGCCTCAAGTGAGATCAGGGCCCTATTGTGCTAGGGGCTGTACAAACAAATAGTGTGTGTGAGAGAGAGATTGCAGTGTGTGTACAGTAATAATTGGCTTTTCTCACTAGTTCAGCGGCTCTAAAGCTTGATTTCAACTCATGAGGTACGATTTCCTCTTGCTTCCAGCAGCAGGGAGCCCGTGTGAGTAAGGGTGGAAGAGTAAAATGCTTATGTTTACTTGACCTGACTGACACATTTATTGATCACTTTCTCTAGCAGTTCATTCATAAAGGCCAATTGAGCCGATCCCCTGAGACAGAGCTGCCTTTTAACGAGCTCCCTGGGGGCGTGTCGATAATTTACTTCTGAAAACGAGAAACTGGTGAAAAGGAAACATGCCCAGTGCCGATGCTTCCCTAACTAGGAGTGACGGGCTTTGCGGTGCATGGAGATTGTACGGCGTTTGAATTCCCAGTTGTTCTCCTGTCTCGCTTGCTACAAAAATGCTGGGCAACACTCAGAGCGAAGCGTTCAGGTGGAATGCAATTGTTTAGACTCCTTAAATGTCATAATTTATCATTTACATAGTGCCAGTAGTATGCTCAGGATTGTATAATAGGAAGCAATTCCTGCCCTATACTTACTACTGGTGCACATTTCTGTAGTGCCTTTCGCCTGAGGGGTCTCTGTGTGGTTGACAAACCTTCATTAAACTGCAGGATAGCCCAGTGAGAAGCATGGGTGTTGTAATAATTCTCATTTTGGAGAGGCAAACCGAGGCACGGAGGCTCAGTGACTTGCCGAAGGGCACGCAGCGAGTCAGTGACAGAGCTGGGCACAGAACGCAGGAGTAGAGCTCGGCAAACAACTGATTTTTCAGTTTGGTGGACGTTCTGAAAAATTGGGGGAAAAAAATTCCTTGGTTCACATCACACCGAATCTGAAATTTTTCAGAATTTTCAGTGAATCAAGAAACCATTTCAGGTCTGTCCCGGAGTGGGGATTTGAACCTGGGTGGCCTACATCCTGGGTGAGTGACCTAATTCCTGGGGGAAAGCTTATGGGGGAGAAAGGAAGGAAGCAACAGCACCACCAGCCCTTCAGCTCCCACTCCCCAGGCTGTATTATGATTGGCCAAAACTATTTGTGTCAAATTCAAGAATAGTTTTGGATTGATCAAAACTTCAGTTTTTTGTTGAATAAACGTTGACAAGTTTTGCCTGGCTCTGCTCAGGAGACCAGAATCCCCACGCCCTGCATGAGCAACTGGGGCACGTACAGTCTCCTCTCTCTAGGGAGATGTAGGACTCGATCCATCTCAGAATCAGGGCTGTACTTCTCTCTCTCTGCACTGACTCTTTTTATCTCCGCTTTGTAAAGGTGGAGCCAACTCCGTGGCTGTCGTGCTTTGATGCCAATGGCTTATTGCCAATGGCTGTGGCACCCACGAGTCGCTGCAGCATGTGAAAGAATCAGGGCATCACGATGGATTTGTTATAAGCTGGTTTATCACCCAGCCAGTCCGTTTGATGTAACTTCCCTTCCTAGCATGTCCCATTTGGGTAACCTAAGATATTAAATAAATTACATGGTGCAAACTGAAGCTATTTTTTTTTTGGTGGTCTCCCTGAGAAAACATATGCGGGTAACTAATACGCACTGCCATATGTGGAGAAGGATTTGCCTGAGTAGCAAAATGCTTCAAACGTAGGAGATCCTGTCTCTGAGGGATTGTCATGACTTTCCACCAGTTAGTGCACACGGCTGGCCGTGCATGGTGCTGTTCAAACCTGTGAGTGACCAAGCTTTACTTTGTGAGGAAAGGGCAATGGTTGGCTCCTGGGAGTAATAATAGGGCTCTGAAACTTTTCACCTCTTCGCATCTAGATCAGGTTAGCAGTGACTGACAGCAGTTGCCACCTGATGGCTGCTCAGTAACAGTGAGTTGGTGGGTCTCAGTTCTCGGCAGACTGGTATCCCGCCTCAGCAGAGAGGCCAAGGACAGAACGGGCCTGGAGAGTGAATCACGCTGGGCTGGGCTTGGCTGGGCTGTTCGGTCAGGCTTGATGCGTGTTGGTGGAGCAGTGGGGAAATCTTGCCCATGTCGTTCCTACTGTGGGACAAACAGAAGGCCTTGCCCTTGGAACTGTCCGTCTGCCACCTCCCGCCAGCTTGGAACTTCATATGTAACCCATAATAAGGCCGCATGCATTCTCCTATGTTGTTAGTGCACTTCTCCTCCAAGCGAAGGGGAACCGAGGGGCTGGAAAACCCTCCATTTGGCTGGCACATGCAGGGGCTTTGTCGGGTGCCAGATGGCTCTGCGCCCAGCCCTCTTGCACTGAAGGGAGTGTAGCCACAACATGACATTAGAACACACTAAAACAATATGCTATTGGGAATGATCCCGCACTTCTCCCAGGGCACCTTCCCTGCTAAATGATCTAGCAGGTCTTTTCTGCCTCTAATGCCGATGATTCTTTCTTTTTTAAGAGGGTGAGAGAAGAAACATGAAAACATGAGTTCCCAGAGGCACCACTTTGACCCTTAAATAATCATAGCAATGAATAATTCTTAGCTTGTTGGTAAGATTTCCATCTGGAAATCTTAAAGCATGGCACAGAGGTGGATAACAGCATGAGTCCCATTTTACAGATGGGGCAAACTGAGGCAAAGAGGGTTTAAATGGCTTGCCAACAAGCCAATGGCTGACTTGAGAAGAGAACCCAGGTATGATCTTGATCTCTTTTTTTTTTTTCATAAAGCACCATCTCCTTGAAGATTGTGCTTCAAGAAGCAATCAGCTGATACTGAACTGTTACATGGAGACGACACCTCCAGAAATGAAACCCAGATGTATGGGCAGCAGGCATGTTGTTATCGCCTGCACATAAATGGCACAGCTATATATTTTCAGAGGGCTGTTAAATCAGCAAAACAAAATCCTTGGCACCTGAGCCCTGTCTGCTTGTTGACGTTCTCTTGCTGCCCGAAATACTTTTGGTTCCAGAAGACATTTCCAGCGATGATAGTGTGGGAGGAAATCAAAGTTTAATTAGTTCCAGCTGTTGTAATATAGCCCAGGTGATGGCTTCCTATAATCACGTCTTCACTTTAAATAAGCCAGCACTGTGCTTTATTTTCACCACCTTTGCGCGAAAGTCAACAGTGTTGATTTCCAGCCGGAGCGCACACCGTAAATTGAAGTCTCTTTCCTAACCTCCCGTGCCCTGTACGAACTAAACTAACACGGAGCAGGAATCTGTCCTGAATTCCACGCCTGAGAAAGTGCACTGGCAGGAGCCTCTCTCGTAGCCGGAGGGATGCTGATCCAGCCTCAGTCTCAGCCTGTCGGGCCTGATGTGGAAAATTCAAGTCAAAAACAAAAGCTGTTTCTGCTCCTCCGTGTTGTCAAGGTGCCAAAATATCTCACAATTATACTTAATGAGGAGGAAAGGAAAATTGCCTCTTGATTAAAACACAGAGGGTCAGACGGTGGCGTCCTTAGAGACTTGCTCTGCAAACAGGCCTGTGGAGCAAGGTGCTGCTAAGCAGAAGCAAGAGGACATCTCAACCTGGTCCAGAGTGGGTTAGATTCTGCCGTCAATTCGGCCTCGACCGTGCTCCCATTGACATCAATGGATAAACTCCCACTGCCATCAGTGGGGAAGGATCAGGCCCTTACGCGTGTGTAATCCCACGGAAGCCAGTGGGGTTAGATGGATAACCGACAGCAGGATCGGATCCATTGCCATCTGAGCCCCTTGTGCTGCTCTGGAGGGCAGATCACAAACTGGGCTGGGGCACACCCAGACTCAGGGTCAGTTTGTGGCACTAGCTCCTCTGAGGCTGTCCCGCAAGGCTGTGCTCCGTGGATCTCGGGCACAGCTGAGATTCTGGCCCAGTGTCCTTAGAAGCAAATTATCGACAAGCACAACCATTGATTGGACACTAATACTGACACTTAACCTTAACTTCCCAAAGCTTCCCCACATCACTTTGGGCTGATATTGGGGGAGCTGCTGCCCATCACGTCTGTCTAATTTACAAGTCCTCCATTGGATTTCATGGTTGTCGTCTTACCTCGCTTATTGCAAGTCCTCCAGAGCAGGGATTGGTCCTGTGCCCAGCTCAATTGGGCCTGATCCCTACTGGAGTCCTTGGGCACTACCGTAATACACAGGTTTACCATTGCTGCTGCTTCTGTGTCATCACATGTTCCATGATCTGTTGTGGAGCAACAATTAGACGAGACACAGACAGCAGGCTCCAGGAGGAATCTGAAACTCAGATATTCATATATACGTATTAACACGCTGTTAGCATATCTGCGTAGGGAACTGCGAGCGACGGAGCAGGGCTGATGTGTAGCTAGCACAGGTGGCACAAGAGCCATCTCAAACATCCAGCATCTTTTTTTAAAAAAAAGCCCTCTCATTTGTTTGAATAGCTCTTCTTTATTGATGTGCATCTGCCAGGATGAGAGACCAGGCACGCTTTGCCATGTGCTCAGTGGACTCCTGCCTTTTGCTTTAACTGGGTCAGCTTAGTTTTGGAACAATAGCATGTTGGTGTTCCATGACAGTCGGTGCTGTTCTGGGCCAGTTGAAAGCCCACGTACTTTCAAGCAGCTGCTTTTGCAGTTGGACCTGAGGATTTTTGACATTGAACCAGGCCACTTTTCACAATTATAGGACAGACACATTAGCAGGAACTATAAGCCAACAGGAAAACATAAGGACCCCCTGGTCTGTAGGCACTGACTTGTTGACATAAGTTGGCTGGAGCACTTTCTCCCCATACCTTGGCTAGCCTGGTCAGTCCCAAAGGTTTTCACCACTTGGTGATATTTGAGTACTTAACTGTTTACTATCAATTAACCCATATTAATGATCACTTTCTCCCACCCACCCTACCTTTCTTGAATCACACTCCATCCATTTGTTCTAGTGATCAGAAATTTGAGTTGGACAGTTACTGTTGTAATTGTGATGTGACGTTGCACTCCATAATGTTTTATGGAAATATGCTTATGAGTGTGAATATGATATAACTGGAATATGCTTTATGCAAAAGGTCTCTTGTAAGGGATCATTACAAAGCTTATAATCTACTGAATATATTCCTCCTATTTGTATGTATGTATCTTTCTTGTATCGGAAGCTAGAAATATAAAGCAAAACTCTGAGGTCCTATTGTAATTATGCAAAGTGTGGGCCATTAATGGTGAGTTAAAATCTTGATGGCTCCCATTGACTAGGACAATTGGTTGTAAATGGCTCTGTTTACTTGCAAACCTTCTGGTGTATGTGCGGGCCAGCTCTGGAAGATTGGAGGCTGGGGGTCTCACAGGACATGTGAACATGTCACCTGACACTGGAATCCATCTTAAACCTGGTGCTTTTCCATTTAGAGGGAGGGGTAGGGACCCAGAGAGACAAAAGATTCCCACCTTGTGCCAAAGCTGTAAAAGGGGGTGGAACAGAACAAAGGGGGCTGCAGTCATGAGAAAACCCCTAGTTTCCACCTAAGATGTCTGCTAACAAGGGAAAGGATTGGGCCCAGACTAGGAAGGAGTCTAGACTGTGAAAGAAGCTTTTTGGAACATCTCTGAGGGTGAGATATTATCTATAATCAGTTTCCTAATGTATTAAGCTTATACTTGCGTGATTTTGCTTGGTGACTTACTTTGCTCTGTCTGTTATTACTTGAAACCACTTAAATCCTACTTTTTATACTTAATAAAATCACTTTTGTTTATTAATTAACCCAGAGTAAGTGATTAATAACTGGGGGAGCAAACAGCTGTGCATATCTCTCTATCAGTGTTATAGAGGGTGGACAATTTATGAGTTTACCCTGTATTAGCTTTATACAGAGTAAAATGGATTTATTTGGGGTTTGGATCTCATTGGGAGCTGCGTGTCTGGGTGCTGGAGGTAGGTAACCTGCTGAGCAGTTTTTTGATAAGTCTGCAACTTTGGGGGCCTGGACCAGACCAGGGTCTGTGTTGCAGCAGTCTAGCATGTCTGGTTCAACAAGGCAGGGTTCTGGAGTCCCAAGCTGGCAGGGAAAACGGGCTCAGAGGTAATTCCAGCACGTCAGGTGACTATCCCAAGGGGGTCTCTGTGACTGAAGCCTTCACATGTGCCATTGAATGTTGTTGGGTTTTTTTTTTTATGTTGCACAGGGAGCTGAGAACCTTGGTGGTGTGTGTGTGTGTGTGTGTGTGTGTGTGTGCTGCAGGAATTAATGTAGTTATTACATTAATGGAAGAGGCAGAGAAAGAACTCCAGTGAGCTCTGCCAGCCAGGAACTCGCTTTGGGAGCTGTTAGTCCTGACAGAGAACAATAGATATATGTAGCACTTTGGCAGACCAACAAGAAGAGACAGAGTTCCATTCTCAAAGAGCTTACAATCTACAATCCCAAGCCTGCAAACATCAGCTCCCTGGTATAGTGGTTAAGCCAAAGGGCTACATAGGCAAGGAGGCATTCTTCTTCTCTGTTGTTTATTTGTTTTATGGCAGTGTATGGAGACTTCAGAAGGGATCAGGACACTAGTGTGCTAGGCATGCTATATACACATGTAATGAAAAGACAGTACCAGCCTTAGAGATAGGTAGTATATTTTGTAAAAGTAGCTTTAGTAACATCTGGCCTCGATTCTCTACTACATCATCTCTGCTGGGAGAGAACAGTTTTAGCTGGGATCCGTGTCATGTAGCTTTGTGAATAACCACGTATACCCCTTGCCCCTGACCTGGAGAAACTACCTTTTGGTTATCCCATCTGCATGGACCATCGAGTCCTTGTCCTCTTTGCTCAGAAAAAACAGCAAAGGGAGACAGTTAAGCAAGCCAAGCCTAATGGAGATTTTAGCCATATGGGCATCTGCCCACTAGGAACTGGGCTGAGACCCACCAAACTCATTTCATTAGTGTCATCACCCTGCCTATCAAGGGAAATGACTGTTTGTTCTTGGCTGTAACACCAACGGGCAGATGGCCATTTAAGCGCTACACTACATGAGTCCGTGACGTTCATTTCCTGTTGATTGATCACTTGCCTGTTGGACGTCTCTACTCCCAAGTGGTCCTATGCAGCAACGGCGTCCAAAGCATATTTTTTTTTATTTCTAGTCTAGTTGAAATCTTCTGTTGTTTAACAGTCTCTGGAGACTCACTACGGTCTACATCCAAAGTGCCTAGAGCAGGACACTACAGGCCAGACCCTCAGCTGATTTTATTAATTATATAGCAGTAGTGCCTAGATCATGGTCTTGCTGTACACACCTAGCGAGGTACACCCCAAGAAGTTACTAATATAGCTATAAGATGAGAAAGGAAGGATGGGTGCTAGCCTTGGACTTGGGAGATCCAGGTTCAATTCCCTTTACCATCACATTCTTTCTTGGGCCAGTCACTTAGGCCCAAATCCTCTCAGGCATTTTAGGTGTCTCAATACATTTTGAGGATCTGTACCTCAGTTCCCTATCTGCACGCTGGGGATAATAGCACCTCATATGGGGGTGGTGAGGATAAATGCATCAGTGGTGGTGAGCTGCTCAGATATGATGCTAATGGGGCCATATAAGTACCCACGTTAGATAGGAAGCACAGACTGATACACTGAACAGACACAGGGAGCACAAGATACCCGCAGTCAATGGAGCTACTGTGGTTTGTGCCAGCTGAGGATCTGGCCTTATGGATCCAATTCAGGGCTGCTGGGAACTAGGGTGACCAGATGTCCCGATTTTATAGGGACAGTCCCGATATTTGAGGCTTTGTCTTCTATGGGTGCCTATTACTCCCCACCCCCTGTCCCGATTTTTCACACTTGCTCTCTGGTCACCCTGCTGGGAACTCCCAGCACCGTGTAGGATGAGGCATTCCCTGGAGGGGATGTTTCCTCTTTGGGAAGCAGCAGCCTTGCTACCTTGCAGAATATTGCACCAGCGAACTGACCAATGGCACGCTCTCATTGGCGTCCGTGGCAGGACTCTCCTTCATTTGAGTGTGTTGAGGGAAACAGAACGATCTGTCTCAGGATATTTTGGTTTTGGACAGAGTAAGAGATCTCCCGGGACGTCCGGGGAAAAAGCATACAAGTCACATTGATCCCAAATGTAATATTGGTCTTTTGATTTCAAGTGGGCGGAATCAAATGTGTTCCTCATTATCAATCGCCTGCGATAGGAGGGCCTCAAAATGTCCAGCCCCAGGGGGGTGTAATAATCCCTTTATCAGACAGATAGGAGCTGACAGCTTCATTAGCCAATATTCTACACTAACTTGCTCCATCAGCCTCTTCATTTCTGCCATTCATTCTTCCCTGCAGTTCAGCCCTGGAAGGGCGAGTCAAACCGGCCTTAGAGGAGAGCTGAGAGGTTTGAAACGCAGGAGGGGAGTTAGGAGTGAGTATTCCGTTCCCTCTCATTCCTGTTGCTCCCCAGAGGTTGCTTAGGACAATGCTTCCAACCCGCGAGCCCACGTACAGCAAGACAGCGACCTCCTGTATTTAGGGGCTTTGTTCAGACCCCACCGGGGAGCTATCCCTGGCAGCGCCCTCCTGGATCAAGATAGCCAAGAGCTGGAGGGGACACGGCGCAGAAACAACTCAGTCCTCACCCAGCCAGGGGAACATAGCTAAGGGGCGAGGGATAGCTCAGTGGTTCAAGCATTGGCCTGCTACACCCAGGGTTGTAAATTCAATCTTTGAGGGGCATTTAGGGATCTAGGGCAAAAATCTGTCTGGGGATTGGTCCTGCTTTGAGCAGGGGGTTGGACTAGATGACCTCCTGAGGTCCCTTCCAACCCTGATAGTCTATGATTCTAAGGT
>NC_048317.1:8968785-9047786 GCF_013100865.1 Trachemys scripta elegans | reverse complement strand
ATGTATTGGAGCATAAGCTTTTGTGGGTGAATACCCACTTCGTCTGACGCATGCATCTGACGAAGTGGGCATTCACCCACGAAAGCTTATGCTCCAATACATCTGTTAGTCTTAAAGGTGCCACAGGACTCTCTGTTGCTTTATACATAAACTGGCACTCATTCCCCAGATATACTGGGAATATAACATTTATTGGGGAAAGAAAAATACAAGACAGGCTAACCAATGACATGTACAGTATAAATCACGAGAAAGAGGTCTATTCACCTTAAGACAAAACTATATGTAATAAGCCTGTTTCCATTGGGGTGCATTTAGCTATGTGACTGTTACCTTGTTTTCTGTGTACTGCACCTTTAAATCTGTGAGGATTCCTCTGTTTATAGAGACCAGGAGCCATTTTGTGTTCAGCTTGATGCAGCTTTTCACAGAGAGATATATGCCACGTGCTCTGCCCTGGAGACTTTGTTGTTGTGTAGATCTAAAATAACATCGTTCAGACTCAACCTCTTTGCTCTTTTTGCATAGTGATCGGTGTGACTTGTGCTGTTTACACAACAAATGTAAAATGGAGGGCACAGTGGAGTCCAAATAATGATGTTTAACTAACTATCTACAACAGGCATGATCTGGCTGCTTATACACAATTGTCCTCTGGCAGGGCCCTGAACATGTGAGGGACACGAGAGGACTCACAACCTAAACTATTTAAAGGGATACTATCCAATTCCTATACACTACAGGGAGGAAAATCATCTGTCCCAAAAGTCATTTGCTTCGATTTGAGCCCAGGGACTCAAAACTTTGACTTGAACTCAGACGTTACTGGCTTTCTGATTCACTTATGAGAAATTGCGATGGGGAGGATAGGGGGAGAAAAGAGCTGAGAGAGGAGAAAAATGGAAAATTTGAGCTAATCACAATCAAAAGTGCTCTGCTTTGTTTTCTGTGTATTTTTGAAGAGTGGTTCAAGAAAAGCAAGGAAGTCCCTTGGCAGAAGTATGCAGCTAAAAGCAGATATTTAAAAGGAGATTGTCCATCGTCATGTCTCCCTTGGAGCCCTTACATCCTTTGTGTAGGGACCGTGGTAAATCAGATAAAGATCAGATCCCAATCCTACAAACCCTTACGTACATACTTAGCTCTTCTATTCTAAGCATGGGTGTGCTTGCGCAATCTACTCTGTGTGCGCTCTGGCCCCTCTAGTGGTGGCTGGGGCCCCCTGCAGCAGTTGGCGAGCTTGCTACAGCCTTAGCTAGCAGGGCTGGGTCTTTCAGCAAAGACAGTGGAGCCTCCTGGTTTAATATAATAATATATGGAGATATACCTATCTCATAGAACTGGAAGGGACCCTGAGAGGTCATCAAGTCCAGTCCCCTGCCTTCACTAGCAGGACCAAGTACTGATTTTGCCCCAGATCCCTAAGTGACCCCCTCAAGGATTGAACTTACAACCCTGGGTTTAGCACAGGCCAATGCTCAAACCACTGAGCTATCCCTCCCTAGATGTCCTAGTGCCTGCCCAGGGGTCGGCATTACATTTCCAGGATCAGGGCTTGGTTGAGAAAGGTGCTAACCTGGGTCCTGACAAAGGACACAATTCTGCAACTGGGATCTGAATGGGCAGACCCCAGCACCCCCGGAACGTTCCATTGAGTTCAATGGGGCTACGTGTGCATACAGGGGAATGTCTCTTCAGTGCTCACTGAAGGATCAGGGGCTGAAATTAGGAGAGTCTTCACTGTGGTCATGATGGATTATTTTTCAAGCCTGCAGAAAGAGTGTTCCGATCATCTGCACTCTATTAGGTAGGCATTTGCAAGCGACGCTTCTGCTTTTTGCAGGTTGTATTGGGCCATTGGGTAAAGCCATTCTCAATTTTTCTTCTTCTTCTCCTCCTGTGAGCGGTTCCAGCCCTTGGTGGGACGAGGAAGTTGGTGGAAACCAAAACGCCCTGTGGTCACTTTCGGCGTCTCACCTCCTGGCACGAGAACCCATGTGAGGGTGGAGGGTGTGAGCAAGCTGTGGTGGGGAGAAGGGGTTTTGGGGGAGGGGAGATTATTTTTGTCTTTCGTCTGCAGCTGTGAAACAGGAAAAGGGTTTTTGGATGTAAAAGGTTTTTCTCCTTTCTGGTCTGGAAAAAAAAAAAGGAAAGTAAAAAAGCTTGTGAGCGAAAATAAATCACTGGGAAGGTTGTATTATTAACAGGGATTTTCAGAGAGGTTAAATGAGTTAGGTGCTGGGAGTTGGACACCTAACTCCCTAAGGTACCTTTGAACATCCTACCTACAGCCCCGTCTAAAATGATTGTGCAATTGAACAAATGCAGATCTTCAAGGGAAGAAGAGAGCATTTTTACAGAGGAGGCTGTGCAGTTGTTGCACTCTGTGTCATCTCTCTCATTAATGGCTGGTCTACCTAGAGGATAAAAGCCTGTTTATTGCTGCTAGTTAATGGGTCTGCTCCTTTAGGCCAGGCGATGGAGGGTTAGGCTTTGGTGTTGAAAGTTGTAGGTTCAAACCCTGCGGATCATCTATGAAGTGTGGCCATTTCCTGACCACAGTGCTGCATGCTGAAAATTCATAGCTTTGTACAAATTGCACTGGGGAATCTGTGATACCATCCTGGTGATATTCCATATTGGGATTTTAGTCTTTGTATGTATTGTACAGGTCTAGTTACTACCATCACATACAAAAAGAAAAATCCATTTGAACAGGCTTGTTATTTATGAGGAAATGTACAGACTGAAGGTGGAAAAACCCTCATTCACACGTTGTTAATTTAATATATGTTTTGTTTCTTTTAGTGGCAATGGCCAAGTTAAATAAGACCCAATGATGGCTGACTTTCCACACCCCTCGAGAATCATAAACCCATGCAGAGGAGCTCAGAAGAGGGAGGCAAATGCCTTGTTTAATCTGGCAAGCCAGGGAAGTGGCAAACTTTTTTCGAGTTGGCTTTGCATAGATATAACGGGCCAGATCCTTAGCTAGTATAAATTGGCCTGGCTCCATTGAAGTCGGCGCTGGGGATGAGAGAGAGACATTTTAGAAACTCAATCCATCCCCTGTAAGGGCAGGCTATGGGCCCCAGAGAGAGAGGATGGATTAGGTATCAGGTTGGTCTGCTTTTCTAACTCCTGGTGGTCGTGTCGCACAAAACTGGCCGCAGTCATGGTCAAAGCAAGGTCTGGAGACTGGGACGTTCATTCAATGATACTGACAAAGATCAGGGATGTTAGTTATCCCCCCCAGCTCCTGCTGATTGGGCTCTGACACACGACTCTCTAAACCCCTCAGCTCCCCCATTGCATGTGGCGCCACTTCTTGGCCTTGTGCTTCAAATCTCTGCATTAGTCTGCCCAGCCTACATCACAGTCCTTGTCTCTTGGGTAGTGGCTATGGTGAGGGGTGGGGGGTAAAGTGTCCTACGATCACTGCAAGCTGCGGACGACTTTGTCCAGGCTGTTCCCCTATGGTTGACATAGCCTCCCAAATATTTCTATTACAATAGGTTGGAGAGGAAGGATGGCCCAGTGGTTAGGGTGGCAGTCAGAAGACCTAGGTTCAATTCCCTGCTCTGCCCCACGCTTCCTGTGTGCCCTTGGGCAAGTCCCTTAATCTCTCCATGCCTCGGTTTTGCCATCCTCGGAGGAAAACGCTATCTAAGAGCTAAGTGTTGTTGATTCAGTCAGCCCTGGGTGAGCAAGATCCCCTTTCATTAATGACGGAACAGAAGGTTTAGGGCCAGATCCTCAGCAGGTGTAAGTCAGCATTGAAAGCGGTGGAGCTATACTGATTTTCACCCTTAGTGTTGAGAGCTTAGTGATTGGCCCAGATTGGAACCCTGAATCTAAGGCGCTCGGATACTACGGTGATGAGGGTGGTATCAGAACCAGCATAGAATAGACTCAAACTCCAGGGACATTTGGATCTGCAGCTGAACTTAGTGGCTTAGGTCCATCTGTCCTCGTCAAGTCCTCCCCTGGAGCAATATGCAATATGAGAACATTTCCTGAATTCCTTCTAGTCAAAGCAGTACATACAGTTTAATGGGGGGAAAAAAATCAAGATTTAAGGAGGATTTAAACCTGTTTTGCATCTCTTAGAGGGCTGCCGTGGCCATCTTTTTACTGTGTGTGTACTAAGCAAACCATGTACTCAGTACCCGGCCGGACAATGCACTCTCTGCTGGACTTCGTTTAAATACACTGAAGCAGAAACTTACAAGACTGTTGTGCTTTTGGTCCCCTTTTATGAGGCATCAGAGTCCATTTAGGAGCTGAGCTACTTATTTTTGTACATGCTAAATGTTTTTGATCAAAATGTGCAGCGTTTTTATGCCTCTTTTCCTTCTATAACTCCTGGGTGAATAACACTTAGGTCACCAGCTGCATCCTAGAGAAGAAAAGATCTAATGAATTGCAAAAGGATGGAACTTTACCTGCTTTCTCAGGGCTACAGCTTTACTGGGCCTCACACATTTTTTTCAAGTAAACCATGGAAAATCTATATAAATGCCCCATTCTGACGGGTTATGGTGCCCCTTAAAGTAAAAACACCTGGTTTCAAAGTGCAATCTAGAGTCTTAATTGCTCTTAATAGCATATTATGATTTTATGTACAGGATAATACAACTCGGGGGCTGGCTTGCTTGGAAAATGAAACACTGGCTTTTTCAGGTGCTCCAAAATTGATTCGTGTTCAGCTAGGTCTTTATTCTGAGAACACATCAGTGCCTGGGTAAGTATCAGTCTAGCTGGCCCCATTCCTATAGTATCAGAGCATCTCACAACCTTTCATGTATTTATCCTCCTAACACCCCATGGAAGACAGGGATTATTCAGGACTATTATTCTCATTTTACAGTTGGGGAATTATTGCCGAGATTAGGGCCCGGATCCTCAAAGGTTTTCAATGGGTGTTCACTGCCTGCATATCTTTGATGACCTGGACCCAAGGCAAGATGTCTGTGGCAGAGCAGGGAACTGATGCCCAGTCTCTGGCTCGCACCTTAACTGCTGGACCGTTGTTCATCTCTACCAGCTCAGGCTCTGGGCCCCTGTTTTTAAATCAGTGATTAATGTGACACATTGCTGCTTCTAGTCCCTAGATTTTTGTGACTATTGCTTGACCCCGCTTGGATCAGCAGCAGAGTGTGAACTACTCAAATCCATGAGTCCCTACTTTTTGACGTAAAGGAATAACTCTTAGTTGTCTGCTATCGTAGGCTCCTATCCTCTTACATGGGCCAACCTCTAGACAGGGATAAAGGGACAAAATCTATGTGATTCTGCTGTACAGAGGGGGACAGCCTATGGGGAAATCTGACACACTGTGTGCTATGGAGCACATAGAAATCCTAGAAATGTAGGACTGGAAGGGACCTCGAGAAGTCATCTAGTCTAGTCCCCTGCACTGAGGCAGGACTAAGTATTATCTAGACCATCCCTGACAAGTGTTTGTCTAACCTGTTCTTAAAATGTCCAGTGATGAAGATTCCACAGCCTCCCTAGTAATTTGTTCCAATGCTTAACTACCGTTACAACTAGGAAGTTTTTCCTAATGTCCAACCTAAATCTCCCTTGCTGCAATTTAAGCCCATTGCTTCTTGTCCTGTCGTCAGTGGTTAAGAACAATTTATCCTCCTCTTTATAACAAGCTTTAATGTACTTGAAGACTGTTATTATGTTTCCCCTCAGTCTTCTATTTTTCGGACTAAACAGGCCAACTTTTTCAATCTTCTCCTGGTAGCTCATGTTTTTTAGATCTCTGATCATTTCTGTTGCTCTCCTCCGGACTTTCCCCAACTTGTTCTGCCCTTTTCTGAAGTGTGGTGCCCAGAGGTGCACATAAAACTGTAGCTGAGACCATATCAGCACTGGGTAGAGCGGAAGAATCACTTCTCGTATCTTGCTTACAACATTCCAACTAATATATCCCAGAATTATGTACCTTTTTTTTTTGTTTGGCACAGCGTAACATTGTTGATTCATATTTAGCTTGTGATCCACTATAATCTCTTTGCTGAGATGGGAGTACTTCAGAAGTCATTTCCCATTTCGTATTTGTGCAATTGATTACGCCGTCCCAAGGGGAGTACTTTGCATTTGTCCTTATTGAATTTCCTCCTGTTTATTTCAGACCATTTCTCCAGTTTGTCAAGATCATTTTGAATTCTAATCTTGTCCTCCAAAGCGCTTGCAACCCCTCCCAGTTTGGTATCTCCCACAACTTTATAGGTGTACTCTCTATGCCATTATCCAAATCATTGATGAAGATATTGAATAGACCCATATCCAGGACAGGTCCCCGCGGGACCCCACTCAATATGCCCTTCCAGCTTGATAGTGAACTATTGATAACTACTCGGACTACGGTTTTCCAGCCAGTTGTGCACCCGCCTTATACTAGGCTCATCCAGACAATATTTTGTTAGTTTGTTTATGAGATAGTTGTGTGAGACAGTATCAAAAGCCTTACTAAAGTCAAGAGATATCTACTGGTTCCCCCCACCCACAAGGCTTGTTACCCTGTTAAAGAAGGATATTAGGTTGGATTGACATGATTTGTTCTTGACAAATCCATGTTGACTGTTACTTATCACCCTATTATCTTCTAGGTACTTACAAACTGATTGTTTGATTATTTGCTCCATTATCTTTCCAGGTACTAAAGTGCAGTTGGTTTATAATTCCCTGGGTTGTCCTTATTCCTCTTTTTATAGCTACGTACTATATTTGCCCCTTTCCAGTCCTCTCGGATCTCTCCTGTCCTCCACGAGTTCTCAAAGATAATTGCTAATGGCTCAGAGATCTCTTCAGCCAGTTCCTTCAGTATTTTAGAAGGTACTTTGTCAGGCCCTGCGGACTTGAAGACATCTAAGTAATTCTTAACTTGTTCTTTACCTATTTTATGTAAAAGACTTTGCATGATTGGTGTCTTGGTAAGGAATTCAGACCCTCCCTGGAATATTAATGAGCTATTTCGTTATAGCTGCTTCTCTGTTTTAGGATTTTGGCTCGTTGGGAAAGGGAAAGCCGGTGTATAAAATGGAGGAAGGCCTTTTCAAACAGGTTAAATCCCTCCCATGGGTGGGGCTAAACCAACTAGGGGTGGAGCTGGCGCCCTAAATATTCAGCTGGCTAACAGAGCAGGTGGGTTTTGAAGAAGCTGGGAGCTGGTGACGCTGGTTATAAAATAGAGCTAGCATTCTTTCAGAGAATATGTAGCGCTGCAGTTCTCATGGGAGCTCTATCAGGAGCGTTTGATATTTGGTGTTTCTCTTAGCACCCTGGCTGCTGACGGTGAGAGAACGCATGAAAATCTTAGCTTTCGTTTAAAAATAGTGCCTTTTTGACACTTGTGGTCACAGAGCAAATCCTGAAAACGTTGAGTGAGTGCTGCCTCGAGGCCCAGAAAGCAGAAGTCCAATAAAAAGAGCCCCAATGTTATAATTTTAAAAACCCCTCATGATTTTGAAGCCAATCAGATACTTTTTGAGGCCTGACATGTGATTTGTGAACGCCTAGGGGTGGGCAACGCTCAGTATGGCTTTTCTCTGCACAGGGCCTGGGTGTTCATTGTGTTTTCAAATATTTTTCTACTCAAAGAAACTGAAATAAGCTTGAAGAAAATCCGATCCAAACTTCCCGCAAACTCAGTAGTGTGTGGCTCTAGGCTCTAGGGTTTTGGTTTGGGCCGATCTCTCACAAAGCACCGTACAAATGTCAATGCACGAAATGTCACTTACTCCTTTCTACTGCCTATGACAGCCCATGGTGATAAGGGAGAGTGTAGCTAGATATTATCAAACAGGTGCTATAGGTCATATGTCAGGCTGCCTGCATGTGCTGTGTTAGCGTTAGATTGCGCAATCTTTACATTAATGAGTGGGTACACAAGTAACGTCCCACTATGTCTCCCAGACCCTTGCTCTAACTACTAGACCATACACCCTCCCAATACCCACACGCTGGTGCTCTTCCATACATATTCCAGATGCAGAGCATTTAAAAAATTGGTCTTTTGGAATGACACCATTTAAACAAATTCTGGCACGCCAGGTCAAAATAGTTTTTTACAGTTTCAAGCATGGAAGTTTAACCTTTTGTTTATCGAAATGTAGAGAGAATTTTTGCGTGCCATATTTATTGTAGAAAGCACAAACAATTTTAACTCTTAAAAGATTAATACAGCTAAGTTGCAATCCTATTGATATGCTATTATTTTCCATCTTTATTCATCCCCAGATGAAGCAAGAATGACTCCCTCCAGACCATTCATAATTGAGAAATGCTTTTAAGACCTTTAAGAGCTGAATACTAAATTTTGCAAGGTGCCCGTTTTATTGTCTCAAAGAGTCACATTGATAAACGACTTGGCTAATGTTTTGGAAGGGACCATGCTGCAAAGTGAATGATGGATGGACAGGTTTGGAGTCATTGATAGCCAGTCACTTAATCTGCAATCAGGACTGTCCTGATCAATTTAACATGGGGAGGGCTCGTAGACAAGGAGAGAGACAGTGAGTCATTACAGGGAGACATACCTATGCTATCGCAGCTACTTAAGGATTAGTGTTGGAGTAACAGGCAGCTGAGCTCTGGGCCAACTCTGCAATTGGAGTCCGTGGAGCAATGCCAATTGACACCAGCCTATATCAATGATTAGTGTGGCAATATGTGGCGTACGCTTGACTTCTTTCCCCTGCTTCACCTGGACTTCTGTCTTTGCCTGTTGCTTGTAATTGCTCTTACTTTTCCGGACGTATAGCGAGAGCTCAACCTAAACCCAGGGGTCACCCAGTGAAATTAACAGGCTGCAGGTTTAAAACAAACATCATGAAGTACTTCTTCACACAACGCACAGGTGGCCTGTAGAACCTGTTGCCAGGGGATGTTTTGAAGGCCAAGGTTCAAAAAAGAATTAAGTTCGTGGAGGATAGATCCATCAATGGCTATTAGCCAAGAGGATCAGGGATGCAGCCCCACGCTCTGCGTGTCCCTAGCCTCTGCCAGAAGCAGGGAGTGGACGACAGGGGATGGATCACTTGATGATTCCCTGTTCTGTTCATTCCCTCTGAAGCACCTGGCATTGGCCACTGTCGGAGGACAGGATGCTGGGCTAGATGGACTTTGGTCTGACCCAGTATGGCCATTCTTATGTCAACTTGTCCTCATCCCAATAACTTACATTATTTTATCCTTGCAAAGTTCCATTTGCTCGGGGCAAATCTTTTTTGTGTGACATATGAGAAGAATATCATTCATATTTTTTAATTCTCAATCAGCATGTTAAAAGGTGGGGGTGTAAACTTTAGCACATGGCAACCATTCTGAGGACCACATTGAAAACACCTAGATCACTAGGATGGGAAGGCAGTACAGCAGATAGCCAGATATTTGTGCCTGGGGCTGATTGATTTTCATGACCGTTTTGGAAGGCCGATCTACAAGGGCATTAAGGCCTAGATCTGCAAAGGTATTTAGGTACCTAGCATCCATTGAACCTCAAAGACCATCCTTGATGCAGTGCAGATTCTTTATAGTACACCACCCGTGTAATCTAGCCCTTTAAACCAGTTTAACTGGACCAGGGAGAGTCTCCCCAATGTCATGGTGATTTGAGAACAGGTTGGGGGAAGTGTTTTGGTTTCCCATGAAAAATGTTTCATGTTTCTGAATTTTTTTCTACCAAACGTTTTGGGATTTTGCTGAAAAAGGAAACCCTCTGGAACGTTACAGTCCCTCAGGCAAAAATGTTCGTTTGTTTTTCTGAAATTTTTCACTCAACTGGCTGAAATTATTATGTGTTCAGCTGCCAAAAACTGATTTCCCCCCAGTTTTGGGGTTTTCAGGTTTTTAAAATAAAACCATGAAAAGTGTTGTCAAAAATGGACATTTCTTGAGGAAGTTTTCCAGTTTGATTGGGGGGGGGAAACTAAAAACATTTTGAACAAAAAATGTTGACTAGATTTTTATGGTGAGAGAGAGCCCCAATTTAGGGGCTTTTACACCACGTCTCTCCGCTGCTGGCATGGTTGGGAAAAGTGGGCATGAGTGGAGGACGTGTGTCCAGGATACCCTGCCAATGCCCTGATTCTTGGCTGTGTTTTCTGCACCTGTCTGTAGCTCAGTGTAAGTTAAAGCAATCCTCGCGCTGCTCTAATACAACACAAGGGCCCAGCCTGGAATCAGGACAGTGCAAAGGGGAGCTTTCTCAGCCACCTTTGCAACCACTCCCCCCGGTTCTGTCAAGAATCTGGATCTGTCTGACTGCCCTGGGCCAACAAGCTGATAGTTTTATTCAAGTCCTCATAGTAAGGAAATACCTAGTCCTTGTGTATGACTATCAGGCAATTCATCTACCTTTAACATCCAAGAGGGTTGACATGAACCACGGGGTAAAAGAAGTGAGTTGTTTATGCAAGTTCTGCTCTTAGTCACAGGTGTGGCCTGCCATTGTACTGTAGCACGTAACAGAGGGAAGATTTGGCCCCATCCAGGAAAACCCTGAAAGATGCTGGACATCTCCTACTGGCTTCGGGGTGAGTTATGGGGCTCAGCACTGCTCAAGACTTTTGTGAGTCAAAATGCAACATTACCAGGTTTCCCCAGACACACTATAGTATTCCACCGTTTGAAAAGTGTTAAATGTATGGGTGGTGGACCAGATACCCAGCTGGTATCCACTGGCATAGATCCACTGAAGTCCCTGACTCAGATCCCCAGCTGTTCTTTTATTTTAGAAGGGCAGCCTTTGGAAAATTAAGAGAATTAGCTAAAGAAATCACCCAGACTTGAAGTGCTCAAGGACATAAATGTGGAGGAGGCTTGGAATGTTTTTAAATCAACTACACAAAAATGATCTGCAATGTGCATCCCAAGCAAGGGGGGGAAACGTGTAGGGAAAGGTCCCAGACCCTCCTGGATGAATACCACCTCCAAAAGGTTATTAGGAGTAAGCAGAGAGCCTATAGAGGATGGGGAAAGCTACATCATGGAGGTTAGAAAATGCAGGGCCAAAATGAGACTAGCTAAAAGTTGTGCTGAATTAGCTCTTGCCAAAGAAATTAAAATAAATCATACGAGGTTTTTTCAGTTACACCAATAAAAAGAAAATAAGGAAGGGTGAGGTTAGGCGGCTGTGCCACGCGGATGGGGAAGAGATTAAAGATAATCTAGATATGGCCCAACAATGAGCTGAATACTTTGCCTTAGTTTTCAATAAGGATGCATGGGCATGAAGGTAAGACGGCTGATGGGAAGGAATATATAGAAATGGGAATTAATACGTCTGAAGTGGAAGAAAAACTCAGATAGCTTAATGGGCTCAAATTGGAGGGTTACTGGATAATTTCCAACCCAGAATACTAAAAGAACAGGCACATGAGATTGCTAGGGTGACCAGATGACCTGATTTTATAAGGACAGTCCCGATTTTGGGGTCTTTTTCTTATATAGGCTCCTATTACCCCGCGGTCCCGATTTTTCACACTTGCTGTCTGGTCACCCTAGAGATTGCTAGTCCGGTAGCAAGGATTTGTCATAAATCTGTCTATTTGGGGATAATATCGTTGGACTGGGAAATAGCTAATGCCGAGACCTCTATTTAAGAAAGGGAGCAAACGTGATCCAGGCAATTACAGACCTGTTAATCTAACCTCAGTAGAATGCAAGACTTTGGAACAAATTATGAAGGAAAAAATAATTAAATGCAAGAAGGTAAATGGAAAAGGGGATGTGATGCAACATGGGTTTACCAAAGGTGGAGCGTGCAAGACTGACCTGATTTCCTCCTTTGAGAAAATAACTGATTTGTTAGATAAGGGAAATGCAGAAGATCTAATCTATGAGGACTTCAGTGAAGCATTTCACACAGTGCCACGTGGGAAATCCTTAATTAAAGTGGAGAAGATGGGGATCAGTACAAAAACTGTAAGGTGGATAAGGAACTGGCTATCGGGGAGAAGGCAATGGGTTGTGCTGAAAGGTGAACTATTGGACTGGAGGGAGGTTCTAGTGGAGTTCCTCAAAGATTGGTCTTGGAGCCAATTTTATGTAATATTTTTATTAATGGCATTGGCACAAACAGTAGGACATGTGCAAATGAGGTTTGCTGAAGATATAAAGTTGAGAGGTATCATCAACCCAGAGGAGGATCGGAATATTATACAGGAAGAGCTGGAAGACCTCAAAGACGGGAGTGACAGAAATGGGATGGAATTCGACAGTACAAAGTGCTGTCATGCACCTAGGGTGTAATAATCAGAATTTCTGCTACAAGTTTGGGATTCATCAGTTGGAAGGAACGGAAGAGGAGAGAGACCTGGGCATGAGACTATGAACCGCCAATGTGATGCAGCTGTGAACAATACAAATCCGAACCTAGGATGCATTAGGCAGGCGAGGCATTTCCAGTAGAGACAGAGGAGGATTAATGGAATTGTACAAGACATTGGTGGGACCTCATCTGGAATACTGTGTACAATTCTGATCACCCATGTTCAAGAAAGATGAATTCAAGGTGGAACAGGGTTGAGAGAAGCGCTACCAGGATGACCCGGGGAACGTGTGGACTGTCTTATGAGACAAGACAGGAAGAGCTTGGCTTGTTTTAGCCTAGTAAAATGAAGGCTGAGAGGGGATGTGATTACTCTCTCTAAATATACTGCGGGAGGGGAGGCGGGGGGGGAGGGGGGGGGCAGAGAGGAGACAACACCAGGGAGGGTGAAGAGCTGTTAAAGCTAAAGGACAATGTTGGCACAAGAATAAATGTTTCTAAATTGACCATGAACAAATTCAGGCTGGAAATTAGAAGAAGTGGGGTGAGGTTCTGGAACAACTTAATGAGTTTTAAGAGGTAGCAGCACAAATTCATGAGTGGGGCTGTATGACAGGGTTGCTTGTGATGGGGGGTGGGGAGGGCAAGGCTTGGCAGCTCTGGGGGTCCCTTCTGGTTTAGGTCTTACATTCCTAAACTGCCTGCTTCAGGGCTTCAGCTGGTCACCTGCAGGGTCAGGAAGGGATTCCCTCCCCCACCACAGCACCTCCAACGTGGTCTGGATTTTTTTGATTCCTTTCTCTGAAGCATCAGAGATGGTCACAGCTGGAGATGGAACAATGGGGGTGGGGGGGGTGGGGTTGCTCTGAGGCAGTAGCAACTATTCTCTCTCTCATGTACTTAGCTGGCTGATTCTTGCTCACAGGCTCAGGGTCTAATTGCTCGCCATGTGTGGGGCCGGGAAGAAATTTTCCTCCAGGGGGGGGGGGGGGGGGGGGGGGGGGGTCGCCTTCCTGTGCAGCATGTGGGTGTGGGCACTTGCCAGGATTATCTAAGTGTATTTCACTTAATCAGTTCCCTGCCATCACAGGGTCTCGGGGACTGTTACACCTCTGTCCCTCCTATTCTGTGCTTGTGGCAACTAATAGTCTAGACTGGTGGGTCTCAAACTTTTGCATCGGTGACCCCTTTCACCCAGCAAACCTCTGAGTGCAACCCCCCTTATAAATTAAAAATACTTTTTATATATTTAACATTATTCTAAATGCTGGAGGGGAAGCGTGGCTTGGGGGTGGAGGCTGACAGCTCGCGACCCCCCACATAATAATCTCTCGACCCCCTGAGGGGTCATGACCCCCAGTCTGAGAACCCCAGGTCTAGACTCCTGTGGGCTGTGATACTTTGGTTTGATTTTGGTTGGTAGGTTTCGTGTGCAGCTGCTGGAGGGTGCTGGTGGCCCGTGACCTGCGGGAGGTCACACTAGATGATCTGGTGGTCCCTTCTGGCCTTCAACTCTATGAGTACGTCTGCACTACCCACCGGATCGGTGGGCAGCGATCGATCCAGCAGGGGTCGATTTATCGCGTCTAGTCTAGACGCAATAAACCGATCCCTGAGCGCTCTCCCGTCACCTCCTATACTCCAGCTCGGCGAGAGACACAGGCAGAGGCGAGGGGGGAGCGGCAGCAGTCGACTCACCGCAGTGAGTAGGTCTAAGTACATCGACTTCAGCTACATTTGCATAACTTAGCTCGATTTCCCTCCCCCCCCCAGTGTAGACCAGGGCTATGACTCTACCTGGCATCAATCCGTTGAAACCATGGAGCCAGATCCTACCTGGCATAAATTGGCATATCTCTATTGGAGTCAATGGGCCAAATTCCAAGTTGGTGTAAATCAGTGGGGCAGAATCATCATCTGGTGTAAATTACCACACATCCCTTGACGATAATGGAACTATACAGGTTTGCATGAGCTGAAGACTTGTCCCAAATGATGACACAAGAGGAATTCTACTGCACACCTGCTGTTACAATACACTTCAATTGAGCGGAGCCATGAATCTCTTGGTCAGAGA
Source organism: Trachemys scripta elegans (assembly GCF_013100865.1). Taxonomy (NCBI): domain Eukaryota; kingdom Metazoa; phylum Chordata; order Testudines; family Emydidae; genus Trachemys; species Trachemys scripta. The sequence goes on along the minus strand of NC_048317.1, from coordinate 9,033,423 downwards.
CTTTCTTTTACAGTGTATAGCTATTTCCTTCCCTTTGCCAAAGAGACACCGGCTCTGCCAGCTGGGATAACTCCACCACAACAAAACTTAAACAGCCCATTGTTTCACTGAAACAAGCTTTTGCAACAGAAAGCAATTAAGGCTCACGGCTCGAAAGCTTTACCTACACAACTTGATTTGCCTTGTCATGTCCCATTAACTTCTAAGTCAACAATAATCCCTGCCCTGAAATATATAATGAAAGACATTCAAAATATATCAAAATGGCATCAGTATTGATTTATTAATGCTAGGGAATGCTGCCCTAATTGAATTGAGATCCAGGAAGTAAGTTAATGTAGCTGACAGTGATACAGGAATCCAATCTCCCTAGCGCACAGAATTATGACTTTTTTTCTCTCTTTGTTGTCAGTTGGATAAATAACAAATCAATTTAAATTTCAACGAGGTTGCTAAAAACAAACCTGGGCCTGCCTGAGCCAATCACGCAGGCCCGATGTTTTGGCTGCTGAGGAAGGTCAGAAGAGTTCGTTGGGGAACAGAGGATATTTTGATTCTTGTAGGGAAGTTTTAAAAAGGGCATCAGGCAGGGAGCCCCTGAAAGAACGGGGTGACTGTTTCCAGACCAGATCAGCCCTGCACCCACCAACAGAAGGCCTCTTACATCACTGCAAGGGAGGTGCTCTGTGGCTTTGGTGAAGCTAGGACAAAGTTCTCTTCTCACCGCTCCACCAACATGACCCTGCTCTGGAAGGACCAGCTCTGTCTGAAAGGATAAGCTCCTTCTCCAAGGCCCATCCAGGCCCTGACCTCTCTGCGGAAGTTGCCCTCGAGTACCAGGTGTGATGGTGTTTTGTTGAGGAGAGGGACGCTCATTTACAAGGGACTGAAGGGAGACCTCCACACTCATCTTACGGAAGAGAAACAGCCAGGGGTTGGAAATGACTTCCTGGCCAGGGCTGGTTGTGCGTTTGTGACCTAGAATAAGAAAGGATGATCCATCAACCATTGCCAATGACCTGGGCCATCCAGTTTGTCCTGCCTCTTAAAGACCATTTTTCTCCCTTTCTGCAGATGGATGGCTTTAGGGGGATGCCTACCTTGCAATCAGAGCTGCAACGGCGGCACGTCTAAAAATGCCTGAGCTGGTTTTAATTTTGCTAGTTCAGGTATCAGTAGCAACGAAGCTGCCAAAGCATGGCCTAGCCACTCGAGTACCTCCCAAGGCTCACTGGTGGGCTTGTACCGGGCTGCGTGCCTATGCTGTCATGGCTTTACTGCTGTCGGGACCTGAACTAGCTAGTTTGGGTACATCTACACATGCTGTAGTCACACCTCTGATTGCAGTGTAGATACACCCTCCATTGCAGCAAGGATCTACCATTCACTGGCTATTTCTTCTGTTATTTCCCTCTGTGCTCCCCAACCTGCAATGTACAGAAAATGGTCTCTCCTGCTCCCATTTTCCTTTGACCACCCTGTGTTCACAACCTGAATTTTTAGTTGTGATTTAACATATGTTAACTAACACTGCTGTAAATTCTACTGTAGACAGGACATCCACATTTGTGGCTATTCATGTTTTACCCTGTAGTCTAGTGGCTAGTAATAAAATTGTGTGTGTCCTGGAACAAATCTTTATGTAACATCTACACTAGTACTTACAATTGTTAATTAACATGTGTTAAAGCACTACACTACATGTAGACAGACCCACTAAATTTTAAGATCAACTGCTCCTCTATTACATATCAGTCCAATTCCAAATTATTCAGAGGAAGGGGAAGCGCACACAAATGCAACACTGTTCCCAATAACACTCTTTGTGAAACCAACAAACTACCGATCACAAGAAGATTATTCTAGACCTTAACTTTAATGACAAGGGTGTTAGTTTAATGAAGAACTATCAGGCTGAGATTTTAAGAATATTGCAGCTGATTTTAAGCAGCTTCACTCTTTATAAACCAGATTTTAAAAGGAGCTTGGCTCCCCCCATCACTTGGATAGTGTCAGGTTCACACACACACACTCTTCCCCCATTACTTGGATAGTGTCAGCTTCACACATACACACACACACTCCCCCCATCACTTGGATAGTGTCAGGTTCACACGTACACACACACACACACACACTCCCCCCATCACTTGGATAGTGTCAGGTTCACACACACACACACACACACACTGCAATAATCATTAACTGCCCAATACATCATTGCCGTTCTAGTTGCATTTCTTGCCCTAAAGATATAGCTTTACTTTTGATGTCCCACGGTGCTGTGAAGAAGCTTCCCTAAATAATATCATTCAATGAGGCACGGCTCATCTTTTAATTTTGTCCCCCTGGATGCAAAAGGGGTTGTTGTTTTTTTTTTTTGCATAGAGGAGAAATACATTTTACCAATAGGATGTGTGCTTGAAATTCAGCCCTGCTTGAGTTGATATGGTCAAGAAGGGAGATGAGGCTGAGTTAATTAAATCAACAGCTAACAGTGCAGGTTACCCACAAAAGTGAACCTTAGTGCCCCTAAAACCACTGCCCAGAGAAGGGTTGGAAAAAAATGAAACCACAGTTGGAGTAAAATGGAAAAAGAAATCATCAGCTCTATATCACTTCAGCTAGCCACAGGTATCAGAATATTAATTGCTCTTTGACTTGATTTTGTTGTGGGATTAAGGGCACATTGTGGCTTATGAAGATATTCTAGGAGCCATAAGGATGGATGCAAAATCCATCTGCAAAGCATTTCTTTGCCTGCCGGAATCAAGGACCCTACTGCAGTATTTACAGTAGATGCCTTTCACTCTGTCCCCTCTATAGCTGCATCTTCTGCACTATGGCTGGCTGGGTGGGGTGGATGTGGATTGGGGAATAAGGGTTGGTGTAAAACCATTTTTCTATCCCTAGCCGCACATTCCCATTTTACTCCTTTGCACTTCATGCTCTAGGGAAGATATCCCATATCTATTTCTCCTCCAGGTCTAGAGTGGGGATTTTATTTGTTTGTTCTGCAGCCAGTTAATCTCCCCTTCTTCAGGGAATTGTGGTGTATGTCTGTTTTGGTTCAATGTCCTTCTTGGCACCATGTGCCAGATCCTGTCAAATCCAGAGCCCGGCACCTTAGCCGAGAAGCCAGTCATGCCTTTGGGAGACATCTCAGCCTGCCATGTCTCTGCCAGCCACCCCACTCCGTCTTGCTGCTGCCTACTTTCTCGCACACAGCTGAGCTCTGTGCTTTGCAGAGAGTGCATGGCCCCCTGCTCGCCGTGTATCCACCCTGCCCCTTTCTCTGGGTCCATATCCCTCACCTCCGCTCCTGTCCAGAGTTCTGCTGCACAGGGGTCTTCCATGCTTGTGGAGTAGAAGGATGGATTTACCCCTTTGAAAACAGTGCATGTTTGGTGGTTGGTGTGGTGTAGCTGTAAGCTGTTCAATGGCTGCTCTGTTCCACCCTAGATGCAGTTGCAAATCAGTGATGGGTGAGGCTATCCCTGTGTACGTAGCAGTACGCTGAGTGGGATCTGTAGATGAAAAGTAGCGGAACACTTCAAAACTAACGCAGAAACTGATGGTACTATTAGAGATCAGGATAAGGGTGTGTGTGTGTGTGTGTGTGTATGTGTGTGGACAGATTGTCCCACACCTGCCTACTGCGGGATTCTTACATCTTCCTCTGGTGCTGGTCCCTGTTGGAGATGGGATGCTGAACTAGATGGACCTCAGTTCTGATCCAGTCAGACAATTCCTATGGATCTGTGTCTCTGGCCTGGTGTTTCAGGGATGCTCCTCTCTCTGGATGAGGCCTCCCCTGAGCCCAGCATTCCAGGCGGGCAGGCTGGAAGGGTGTGTCTGCACAGAGCCAGCCTCCCAGCCTTGTCCACAGACTTGAGCCAATGGGGCTCACGCTAGCGCTCTAAAAACAGCTGGGTCAACAGAACATTGGAGTTGCAGCTCGGGCTGGAGTGCGGGCCCTGTCACCTACCCCGCTCCCTAGGGTGCAGAGCCTGGTGATTGGGGGGTTAGGAGGTTCACTTCTGTAGACATATCCTGAGAGACCACAATGGATACAAACAAGACAGTGAACAGCCAAATCAGCCAGACCAGGACCCACTGACAGCAGAGAGGTTCTCTGAGGGCAAAGAGATCACAGGAACCCTGCTGAGCAGCGAATGCTGGTTTTGCTCTGTGAGTCAGTTTAGTGGCACTGTCCAGCGTCCTCCTTGGATCTTACTTCTTCCCTGCTAGTTCTGTCCTTCATCTCTTTCCTCCAATACCCTCTGTCTCTTCCTCTTGATCCTGACTTCAGTGTCATTCAAATGCCATCAATGTGATATGGACATTACAGGCATGTTATGTCCCCTTCTCCTGCCCTGTGTCTGTCCTAGAGAGACAAGGTGGGGGAGGGAATATCTTTCATTGGACCAACTTCCGTTGGTGAGAGACACAAGCTTTCCAGCTTACACACAGCTCTTCTTCTTTGTCTCTCTTATCTATTCAGACTAAGCCTTCCAGGCACTGTCTACTACTCTGTGTTTGTACAGCGCCTCGCACAATGGGGCCCGGTTCTAGGGTGGTCCTGGGGCGCTACGATAAGAAACATGATTTATTATTACATATTATTAAGTGAGCTATTAAAACTGGCTCTAAATGCCTAGCTTGCTAGATCAATAGAATCCATTGTAGCACATATGTTGTACAAATCATTCTTTACAATATCTAGCTGGGGGTGGAGAGTTCTTTGGGGACGATAAGGTCTTCTCTTCCCCATGGAAAAAAATGGTGTGCTCTTAACTTGAGTTAGCTCGCCCCAGGCAAGCTCCTAGTGAAGACAAGGCAGCTTGTAGTTTTCACACATTAACAGGTCCAGTAATTATGATTTATTATTTGTTCTGTGGTCGCACCCAGGAGCCCCAGCCATGGAGCGGGACCACAGAGTGTTAGGTGCTGTATAAACACAGAACAAAAAATGGCCCCTTCCCCAAAGAGCTGACAATCCATGTGAAAGACTTGGCTTTCCCCCGGCCTGCTAACTCATGTGAACGTTACAGAATGCCTTGTAAGATTTTTTTGCCTTGAGTCAATGAATTCGAGTTAAGAAGACATCTCTTTTCATAATGAAGACAAGGCCTCAAAGAAGCTCATGTCCCTGAATTAATCTCTTGGTGGTGTTTTTCTGCTGGGATCTTCCGTGCTGTTACTTTGAACGTGAAGATGGACATCTCTGATGCAATCCAGACCGGCTCACCCCCATGAGTCACCCCCCCTGACGTCAGCGCCATGAGCCACGTGAGTAAAAGCTGCGGGATCCACGCTCTGGGCCTGAGTCTCTTTGTACTCATGCCAGTCTGACACTAGTGGTCTCGTCAATGAGTTGAACAAAGTCATTCCTGATTTACATGGGTCTAAGTGAGAGGAGAATCAGATGCATTGGTATCAAGATCGGGATTTTGTATTTGCCCAGGGTACCAACTGACCTTCCGCACATGCTGCGTTGGAGAATGTCCATTCTGCAAAGCAGCGGCTAGATGCAGTAGCCAAGTCTCCAAGACAATGATCTTTGCGGCGTGGGGCTGAAAGGGTCACTTGCTACATTTTGAGCGTTAATAAACACTTAAAATCAAGGGGGAAAATGACCTAACCCATAAGTCTTTGGATGTCAAATCAAACTACGGACATTAAAACTTTACTACAGTGAATAGTTTAATTTCCTGGGCATAGCAGCTGTTTTGACACTAATGGCAGATGAAAGCTAAGATTTACTGGTCAGTCTAACCCCAGCCTGGATGGGATAAACTCAGGAGAGAATGCTGCTAACAATGCATCTTTTATCCAATGGCACTCAGACCCATTAACCCTAAAGATGTTAATTATAACAAAATTACCTATGAAAGGCTTGCTCAGGAACCTGAACATTCATGGCCAGTAATAACTTTTTTTCATAACGCTGGTGCCATTTGTGTGTATGTGTTTGATCTCTTTAACTAATGTAATCATTAACAACTTTTGTCTGGCTATGGTTATGGCCCACCCGCTTTGAGGCTAACAAAGGAACTCACTCTGGCAGTCTTTGTGGATATGGGTGACCCATAAGGAAGATAGTAAATGGGTATTTGGAAAATATAATAGGGGAAACCAATATATTAAAATCAGGAGGTTCCTTTTGTTAGAGCTGTGTGGAACTTGCTTCTGGTGATCAGGGATATAGTGAGATCTTTAATGGTGAAATAGAACGCAAGTCCCAAATTGTCACAATACATGGTTATAATTATGTCTATTATTGTAGCATCTAGAGGCTGCATGTCAAATTAGAGCCCATTGTGCAAACATAGTAAGAGACTCTCTGGCCCAATGAGTTTCTAATCTATATGGAATAGACAGGGTACAAGAAAGGAAGTATTTAGTATCCTATTTTACAGATGGGGAACCAAGGCAGGGAGAGACTTACCCACAGTCACACCGGGAGTCTGTGACAGACTTCAGAATTGAAACCAGATCTCCTGAGTTCCAAGCCAGTGCCTTACCACAAGACCAGCCTCTCTCTGTGCCTGGTGTAATGTGCAAACTGCAGCTCTGCTTATAGAGAACATCTGCTTAGGATGAAGTTGTAGGGTCAAATTCTGCTCTTAATTATACAATGCTGTAAATGGAGATATGTGTAGCTACGAATACTGTCTTTCCTTTTGTGTGCAGTGTACCTTTATAGTTTGAAGAACTCTCCCTCTGTGCAGAGTTCAGCGGCCATTTAGTTGGTGATGTTAATGCCGCATGTTATGGAGTAGACATGCACGCACCGTGCTCTCTTTCCTTGGAGACTTTACCTTTGTAGGGTTTTTTTTATTGTAAGGTTTCCACAATCTTAAAAGAAAAGTGATCACAGAGGGAAAGTGTTCGCTTTGCTCATCGTGTAAAGATCAGAAACTGTCTCTGTTCCTCTGGCGCAGCTGTTCTGGTAGTTCTAGGCAGGGCGGATAACACTAACAGCTGCCGCTTTGATGTGCCTTTGCATCTGTCTGTGTCTCAGTGATGGAAATCACTTAAAACCTGATCCAATGCATATTGAAATCAACGGATCCTCCCCCCACTTCAGACCCATATTTTCTCAAACCAAGCACAGCACCTTTTTTTGATTTCCTACACGTGTCGGACATTTGGATACCAAATCCCTCCTCCAAGGAGGCGAGCAAGAGCTCTCACGAGCTGTCTTTGGTCAGCTCTCCATTTTCCTCTAATATTTCAGGTTTCAGGGATCTGTGATTGACAATATTTTCTTCTTAAAACACTGTCCCAGTCGGAATAGCACTAGCAGACCATGTCTTGCGGCTCTGAAGTCTTTAATATCCACAGGCTCTTTGGATGTTTGAAGTTGGTTAACTTTGCCCAGTCACCCTGCTAGCTCCTGTTTCTCTGTTGATCTCTGAGTCATTCTCCTGTAACTGGTGGATTATCTGTCACTTGCCTAGGCCTCTCTCCCTCTATTCGAATCCTGCCTCCGTTACACATCCAGGAAAGCATCCCAGCCACTGGAATTCCTCTGCGTGGAGCTCATTTTACAGCCACAATATCATCCTTTACACCTAGGTGGCACTGTTGCTAATGCTTTCTGCCCTCCAGCATTGCAGTTTTGCTGCTATTCTCCTGCTAGGAATGTATTGATGGAATCTCTTGCATCTCCAGTATTGCCGTCTCAGTTTGAGTGCTGCGGGGTATATTCTATGCCTGCTGCGTACATGGAGCTCCCATGGGCATCAGGAGGAAATCAAGGGTGCTCAGCCCCTAACAGGATCAGACTCTATGCCCTGCCCCTGTAGCTGAGTGGGGAGGTGTCAGTGAGCTAGATGCTAAAGTGATGGATTTACCAACGTGGAGCTATGTGAGATGTGTTGCACCTACTAAACAGCCTTGGCATCATATTATTTCGATGGCAGTTGCATCTAGGATCCCCAGTCCAGGATCAGGGCCCCACCGCCTCAGTAAAGACAAATGCAGCCCCTGCCCACAGAGCTTACAGGCTAGATCAGGGGTAGGCAACCGATGGCACATGTGCCGAAGTCGGCACGCAAGCTGATTTTCAGTGGCACTCATGCTACCCAGGTCCTGGTCACCGATCTGGGGGGACTCTGCATTTTAATTTAATTTTAAATGAAGCTTCTTAAACATTTAAAAAACCTTATTTACTTCACATACAGCAATAGTTTAGTCTATATTATAGACTTGTAGAAAGAGACCTTCTAAAAACGTTAAAATGTATTAGTGGCACACGAAACCTTAAATTAGAGTGAATAAATGAAGACTCGGCACACCACTTCTGAAAGGTTGCTAACCCCTGGTCTAGATACTGAGGCCGTTGGCCATGGCTTTAGATATATTCAGCTGCAGATCTCACACACCTAGTGAGAAACGCTTGCAGGGGCAAAGAAGCTGGTTGTAGCCGGGGGTGTGGAGATGAAACTTAGCTTAATATTATCATTCAGATTTATATTGCGATGCCAGTTGGAGATTAGGGTCCAACTGTAGGCTGACCAGACAGCAAATGTGAAAAATCGGGACGGGGATGGGGGGTAATAGGAGCCTATATAAGAAAAAGACCCCAAAATCGGGACTGTCCCTATAAAATCGGGACATCTGGTCACCCTATCCCACTGTGCTAGGTGCGGTGTATGCAAAGAACAGGAAGATGGCCCCTGCCTCAAGGAATTTACAAACTCCTCATAATACAAGAGGCAAAAAGTGGATGCCACAACAGCTGGGGGAGCGAACAAGGTAACAGCGAGCCAATGATGATTAGCGTAATACACAATGTGGAATGAAAAGGTTGGTTTCTTGTTATTTGCCTTTGCTGTTTAAACACACTGTAGCTAACAATCTCCTGAGTGAGGAAGGGGAAAATCTTTCATCCTATTCTGACATGCTGAGATGGGTGAAAATGCCAGGATGTTTCGCTTTATGAAATTAAAGTTTCTGGTGGAATTTCACCAAAGATGTTAGTTGTTGTTGCCCTCTAGGGGTCCTATATTTCCAGGAAGAATCATAGATTTCCACAAACTCTTGAAGAACTTCCATGCAAATTCGGGGGGGAAAATTGCGTCATGTGAGAACTAAAAGACACATAATTTATATGTGATAGTTAGATGAGCAGCATATGTTTTACCTATTGGATCTTAAAAGGGATCATATGAAAGTGTATAAAAATGACTCCTTTCCTATATTATAGTCCACACTCACATGTAATATAGACAGATATGTATAGGATATATGATGTATTCATACATATGAAATTGGAGGCAGAGTGGGCTAGTGGATAGAGCACTGAACTGGGATTCAGGAGACCTGGCTTCTATTCCTGGCTCTGCCACTGATCAGCTGTGTGGCCTTAGGCAAGTCACTTCCCCCGTCTATGCCTCAGTTTCACCATCCGTCAAATGCAGATAATAATACCCAGTGAAAAGTATTGTAATTGCCAAGGTTTATGAATGAGCTTGCCTTGTCTTTTACACAGTGCGAGATGCAATGGAAATAGGGAAGCTGGGGGTGGGGGGAATGCAGACAACAGTCACACTCCGTGTGGAAAAGTCTCTGAGGCATGCAGGGAGGGTGGAACATGGATCCTGCTGCTGTCACAAGCCAGGAGGAAATAGAGAAGTGGGCAAAGGCCACCTTGCCAGGACAAAGAGGAGGCCGACCACCGCTGGAAACAACCTAACTCTTATTGGGAAAGAAAATGGAAGTGAACAGTCACAGCCGCGGGGGCTGATTGGAGCCACATCCGATTCCAAGGTGTTTTCGGGGCAGCCAATGATGCGGTCAAACAAACAGGAGAGAAGTTTAAAGAAGGAAGCAGCTTGGGCGGGGGGCGGGGAGGGGGGTTGGTGGATCCACAGTTGATGGTCCCGATTCTCTTCTGTGCCCTGGCCCCTTTACAGAATGGTGCCATGCAGGGAGCAGAACTGGTCCACCAGAAAAGGGGGTTCCTTGCTTTGGCACTGAGGAGATGGAACCACTCTTTGCCACTCCCCATAAGCAGCCATCGGGTAAGTAGATGTGGCCAGAATTCCACCTGCCCGTGGCCCTAGTGTAAGTGAGGGCAACCTCGGAGCTTAAATCCGCCTTTGCTCTCTCTGTTCCATTCTGGTGCCTGGCACACCGAATCGGGACCAGGAGGTCTCCGCATACGTTTCTCTGTTACGTTGCGCTATATTTCTGGAAGTAGCATTTGAGCAGCACCATTTCAAGCAGCGAGGTCCCAAACATTGCCAATCAACGTTCAGATGGGACGAGCTTCATCTGCCCAATGACTTACTCCAGACCTGCAGGCTTTTGAAGATCGACGTGGTGGCAGAACTGGTACTTGAATTTTTCCAGCTCTTTTGCAGTGAACTGGTAAGGTATTAATAATGCCTACGATGAACTCACAATTATGGCTGCATTGCTCTGAGACATGATATGAGAAACCTACCAGCAATTAATATTGGCAAAACCAGATTGAAATGCTCGTTGAGTTTGACACAGTACATCTCCCTGATCTGGAACAATGCATCGTCTGCACAGATCCGGCTTTTGGCTTTATGGCAGAAACAACATCATTAAATAGCTACTATGGTTGGATTGAAGCACTCAATGCAAAGCATCCCTGCTTAATGGGCTGGGAAAGACACATTGTCTCGAATCACAGCCTCTTAGAAGGGATGATGATTAGAGGAACATTAAAAAAAAAAATGGAGGTAGCAACATTAACAAAAGTTGGGGGAAAGTCACCAGAAACACCACTCGGGGGGCTTCATTTTGAAGCATCGCTGGCACTAGTCTAAAGCAATGGCTCTCAACCTCACTTAAAAACGACTTGCTTACAAAATCAGACAAAAATACAAAAGTGTCACAGGCACACGGTTCCAAAAAATGGCTGACTTTCTCATTTTTACCATATAATTATAAGATAAATCTAATGGAATATAAATATTGTACTTACATTTCAGTGTATAATATATAGAGCAGTATAACCAAGTCATAGTCTGTATAAAATTTTAGTTTGTACTAACTTCCCTAGTGCTTTTTATGTAGCTTGTTGTAAAACTAGGCAAATATCTAGATGAGTTGATGTACCCCCTGGAAGAGCTCTGTCTACCCCCAGAGGTACAAGTACCCCTGGTTGAGAACCACTGGTCTAAAGTGCCCAGCAAAATCCTAGAAATGATCACAGCCTTAATGCTGAATCTGTTCGATACATTTCATTTGTAATAACAATGATACATTTGAAAAAAAATGGTTCACTCTTTTCAGTGTCGGTGGGGTGGGGTGTGACCGTTTCCTAGCGAGCTTTTCCATAAAGGTCTTGATTTTCAAAAGTGCCTAGGGACAGCGGGTGGCTCTGGTTTTGGCTGCATGGTTTGACAAGGGAGCTGGATTCAATTCCCAACTCAGCCACAGACATCCTGGGAAGCTTCGGGCCAGTCATCTCTTCTCTCCAATGCCTCAGTCCCCATCTGTAGAATGGGGAGAAGAACCCTTCCATTGTCTGTTGTTCCCTGTTTATCGTCCACGCTGCCTTGTTTAGTTAGGCCAGGATTTTCAAACGTGACTAGTGACTTTTGGTGCCTCAATTGTTGGGTGTCCAGCTAAAGACTCCTTAAAGGGCCCTGATTTTCAGACAGCGCTGAGCACCTACCCCCTTGAAACCAGGCCCTGTAAGGTGTCTCAGGGTGGGCCCCTCACATCACTAGACCCTTTTGAAAACCTTGGCTGAAGTCTTTGGTTGTGACTCTTACTGATGTATTTGTGCAGGTAGAAGCTGCCCGACTGACAGCCCCGAAGGACAGAAATGCCCAGAACAAGAGCAGGATGGGCCAGCAATAGCGCAGGCTTGCTCCTTTAGCTCTGACAGGAGGGCGACCGCTGCTAGAGGGTATGGAGGCTGTCCATCTCCGCGGCCCAACCAGTCCTTGGCCTCTCTGCTGTGATTGCCAACAAGCCAGCCAATGAGTGCCGGTTGTGCTGGTAGGTTGTGTGTCTAGGTCTAGGCTGAGAGGACTGATGAATTTCATCTTGGCTTCCTAAGAGCCGTTAGATTAGCAGCAGCGTTTGGTCATCGCTGACCTGTGCTGGATTGATAACCGTGACCTCTAGAGGTCAACTAGCTGCCTCCTGGATTGCACCGGTAAGCTAGGCAGATATGTAAATGGCATGAACTGCACCGCGGCTTGTTTGGGCCAAGAATGGGAGAGGTCCTCTCAAAAATCAGGCCCCAAATGTCTACTGTGAATAGAACATCATAATTCTGGTGGCCCATAGAGAGAGAGTTAGTAGTTGATGGCAGCTCGCAGCAATCTGCTTGTGATAAACTGACTGCCAGCTACCACATTGCTAAAGCATCCAGTGACGGCACAGTCTGGCCAGTCTGCCCCGAGGCTCCATCGAGTCCCGCCAGCTCTGCTTTACTGAATCCATTGCACCCAGCTGGAAGAGGTCAGGCTTGAAAGGAAGAAGGGGAGTTAGCTGCAGTGTATAAATACTAACGGCTTCTGAAGATGGGCAATCCATATGCTATTATATTACGTCATATGCAAGTAGGGTGATTGGCAGTCAGGACTCCTGGGTTCTGTCAGAACTTCTTCCCCACTTAGCCACTGATGGGCTGTGTGACCTTGGGCAAGTCACTTCACCTCCAGGTGTCCCAATTTCCTTGATCTGTACAATAATAGCCTCTTCCCAGGGTGTAGTTAGACTGAATTAAGGGTTGCGACGACGTTGGCTATTCTGGAAAGAAACGTTCTATAGAAGTGCAAAGTATCAGTATTATTTATTTCCATTAATCTTCATCCAAGCACTCCTGGCTTCTCCCAGTCTAGTCTGCTTCTCCTCCATGACTCCATCTGCGTTGAACAGCTGCATCCACTTTGAACGCTTTAAAGAAAACGCGTTCACTCTGGAGGCAACAAGAGAGTTAATATGTAATATACGTCTCCTCACTCTAACCACCCTGACATCCCCCTTGATGTGGTAGCTGGCACATGAAGTTTAAATGCAGGATTGCTAAGTGCATGACACCCCAATAAAACCCGAATCAATTGAGAGTGGTCTTTGCAGATCCCCCTGCTTCCTGTGAACAGCTTCGCTCCAGAAATGCAAAGGAGAGCCTGCTGGCCACATTAACGGCAGAGTGCACAAATGATACACTGATTCCTACCATAAATAATGCTAATGCTACCGCTCTCTGCCTCAGTACCAAGCTAACCCAATTCAAATCCTCCCTCAGGGTGACAGCTGGTGGCACATGGAACTAAAAGATTGACCAGTTCAGTTAGATCCCCACACCAAACTGGAAAACCACTGCACTCCATAGTGGTTCTTGCGGACCTCCGCCAAAGGAAGAGACCTGCAAACCTTCCGCCACAGATAATTGAGCTAAACGTCACAGAGGATAAAGTCAAAAGTGATTCATCGGCCTTAGGATCCCTGAACATTTCAACAAGGGCATCGGACTGCGTTTCACTAATCATAGTGATGATCTTACATGGGCATAGGACCTTTCACGCAGCAAGATCCCGATATGCTTCATCTGCCTTATGGTCCACTTAGCCCTTCACATCAATGCAGCCACTTCTGGAGTGGAACACTGCAGCCCTTCAACAACACTAAGCCACACTACACATCAGACTAGTACAGGAAGTGAAACTTCCTGTATCCAATTGAAACTTCAGAGGTAACTAATTTGAAGTAGGTAGATGTAATTAGCTACAAGAGACTGGAATTTGGCCCATATCATGGGGCCTAAACTTCTGATTGTGAAAATGATATGGGATCCCCCTTGACCCTAAATGGTCAGGACCTTGAATTTACATCTCAGTATAGATACCCATGATGATGGGTCTGATATAAACACTAGACGGATACACATTTCTCAGAGATAACTCGGGGGGAGATGATCACTCTATAGGCCAGCTTTCCAGAGCCCCCCATGCACCTTACAAAAGAGCATGGCTGGGTCTTACTGCTTTCACTGAGCGATCTTGCTAGTGAATAATGGCCAGGATTTCTTCCCACTACGAAGTTCTCAACAAGCAGTGAGAATCGGGATGAAGGTGGCCGTCACCAATCTATTAATATTTTATAACAGCATCATTATTGATAGTCAAACACTGTACCAGGTGCTGCAGTAGACATGTCCCAACCCCTCTAGGAATGTGCAGAAGCCTAATCATAGAATATCAGGGTTGGAAGGGACCTCAGGAGGTATCTAGTCCAATCCCCTGCTCAAAGCAAGACCAATCCCCAGACAGATTTTTGCCCCAGATCCCTAAATGCCCCCTCAAGGATTGATCTCACAAACCTGCGTTTAGGAGGCCAATGCTCAAACCACTGAACTATCCCTCCCCCCTAAATACCGTAGTCCAAAACTCCCTGAAGTCAGTGGAAAGATTCCGATGTCCTCTAGTGGGCATTGGGTTAGGTCTTCATTCATAAAGTGCATTGAGATCCTTTGACAGAAGGGTCTAGTGGTGTTTTGCACATTGCACATCCCACGTGCTAGGCCAGCTGGAGAATAAGGAATGAAATCCTGGCCCCACTGAAGTCAATGGTAACCTTTCCATTGACTTAAGTGGAGTCAGAGTTTCACCCAAGGACAATAGATATATGTATAAACATAGGGATGGGACCTGGAGCTGTGAAAAGAAGCAGGACGAGTTGGATTATTTGGTGTGGGTAATTTATCTGATGAATTTTGGCATATTTTTTCATTGAATAAATACATTTTACATTATTTCACCACTAGTTCTAGTCAGAAGTTTATCTACCTATCTACCTACCTACCTAACAAAGATGGCCCCTTGTAATGAGCATCTGTTATTCGGTGTGCAGATAATGTATCTATTTACTATCTGGATGTCCTGTATCTGGGGAATTTAGGCTGATTCAGCTCTCGGTTACACAGGTTGAAGCATCTGATCCTTTTCGCCATGAAGTCAGTGACAAAACTCCCACGGACTTCAGTGGAGCAGAAGCAGGCCCTAAATCAGCAGTGACTCCATTGAATTCAGTTTTGCTACACAGATGGTAAAAATGCGCGTGAGATTGGAATCTGGCAGGGCGTAAGTGATGAATAGCTCCAGCACTCGCCCCTCTGCACAAGAGTGAATTTCACCCGGAGAGCTGAATCAAATAAACTGTAGTAGGAGATCAAACAGTGCCGTGATCTGTACTTTCCTATTCATTTTCTATTCAGTTTCCCTGGCCTAACGCTCTCCGTCGACTGTGTTTTTGGGTTGGTGCGGTAACTTGCTGGCAGAGGGCTGTAGATAATGTGGGTCGACTGAGTCATCGAAGGGAAAAGAATCAATATTGAGTCCAATTTTCCTTGTGCAAATTTAGAGCTTTGGGGACCAGATCCTCAGCAAGGCAGAGCCGCTCCTTGGGTTGCAAGGGAATGAGGCTGCTTTACGCCAACTGGCCCCCCCACCTCTCGAGAACATTCTGCCTTGAACATAATATTTGATCCAGAAAAATCCAGCTCCTTGCCCATTATTTTATTGGCTGCAGTCCTTCAGTGAGGCTTCCTTTTAGAACATAATACTACCACTAAGCTCTTATGGGAGCCTATCCAACTCCCACTGAAATCAATGGGAAGTCTTTCAGTGGGACTTGGAGAGGGACCATGTAATGATTTCTCTCTGTATGTCTCAAAGCCCTTCTATAAAGGAGGGTCAGTGGCATCATTCCCATTTGACAGATGGGGAAGAAGAGGCACAGAGAGATGAAGTGACTGGCCCAAGGACACACAGCAGCTCAGTGGCAGAGTGGGATTAGAACAGTTCAGGTTCCACTTTAGCGCCTAATCCAGTGGGCCACACTCCATCATCTTAGGACATTTCTTTCTCTCAGTGGGACCTCTGGACATCTCCGGTCTTGCATGGGGCAAAGATCATTTGGATGCGGTATAAAGATGAGTTCTGTGCCCCTGGTGAATCCCATTGCACTTTCCACAGGAATAGGAGAGTTTCCTCGTGTCTATGGCCACATTTTGTTTTGAATAATGGCATTCTACCTACCTAAAATCCTCCCCCCTTTCTTCTCCCGGCCCCTTTCACGTCACTTCCCGGAGCAGTGGACATCGTGCAGGGTTCTCTGTTCAGTGCACCTTGCCAGCTCTCTGTTTTAAACCTGTGCCCTTCTCCCCTCTCATTGTCTTGTCTCCCCCTCTTCCAGGTTGGCCAGTCTGGCACCTCTTGCATTCCTTCACAGAGCAGAGGTCATTGTCCAGCCGTGGTCGTTGTTTCTGCTGGTTCCTTTCTGGTTCCCTCATTGTATCCCTCTGGCCCCACTTCCGGTTCTGTTGCCCTTTTCGATGTGCTCCATGGAATCAGTCAGCCTTAGTTGTTTTGGTCCCTCCCATTTTAGAGGAGTGACCAATGACATTCATGTGGGACCTCCCTTCTCCTGAGGTCAAATAGACTGATGCCTCACACATTCCTCCACTGTGCCGTGGGGTGGAATCTGGGGGTGTCTCTGCTTGGTGTCCCCCATTAGTTCCCTGTTATTACATGCTTGATCCCCCTGCCAATCCTACACTCTTTTCCCTTCTCCCACATCACTAAACTCTGTGCCTTTATGGCTCCTCTCATCTCCACTTGGGAGAGATGCTCCTGCTGTCCCGTGGGAAACACCTCGCCTTCTAGTTGGGATCTTTCACTTGTCTCTGGCCAAGGTCAGATAGACTGACACCTTTCGCCAGAACTCAGCTCACTAACACTCTCTCTCTCTCTCTATCTCTAAAACTCTCTAACTCTCCAACCTTTAGATTTTCAGTGTTGCCTGATAATTATCCCAAAGAATCTGTCCAGGAAGAATTGTCCTTCTGCAGCTGCATCTCTGAACAGAGCCAGAGCGTCCCTCACAAATGGATCAATCTGCGTGTCTCTGCTTTCTTTAGCATGGAACAGGAGATTTCATATTATTAATGCCTATAAACAAATGACATCTATTGCCCAAAAGTCCCCAGGGAGCTCAGAGTGGAAAATATTTTGTTCTTCCACCCCTTTCTTAATGAGCACATTAACAACAAGCCCCAGTTTATTTATATCAATTTCAAAATCTCCAAAGACGCTCCTATATATATGCACTGCCTCAGATCCTATCCCTATAATGGGTCATTAATGTATTTTAAGTGAGAGAGGCAAGTTTGCATTGGCAGAGGGTAGGATCAAAAATGCTTTTATAGCAAAATGACCAGGAGTGCCTTTTGATTGCCTCTAAATTCCCAATGAATAAATGAATAATAGAAAAATAAATGAATAATAGATATGTCAGTGGATTAGATATTATAATGCAATGATAATAAGTCACCCTGTACATCTGCCAGAAGATTTGGTTAACGGCACAAATTGGGAAAGTCAATACGGACAATGTGTGTGGGAGGTAATAAAACTCCTCTAATAGTCTCTGTAGGAGGCAAACTCCTCTCTTGACAAAAATGGCATTTCAAGCAGATGCTTCTCAGCGTACTATGCCCAAGCCACATCTCGGCAATAGGGACTTCTTCCTGGAATCGATTTCTTATGCATTAGAATGAGCAGGGGCACAGACTGTACTGCCAGTTACATCAGTGTAATCCCCGAGTAACTCCAGCGATGTCGCTCCTGATTTATACTAGTGGCTGCTAAAAAAAAAAAAATTCCAGGGAGAGGATCATGGTAAGGGTAGAAAATGCAGAAATGAGGTTCTCCTGGCTGAGCACGCACGAGTGTAACCAGCCTTGTTGCATCAGCAGCAAGATATGCCCTGGGAGCTTTGGCACTAAAAGTTTGAACCTCTAATAATGGAGCTAACGGACTAAGTCCATGAACTAGAAGCAACCTCAGATTCCTAAACCTCCTCTGTGAACCAGACACTAGAGGGAGACAAAGACCCAGACTGGTTTGGTGTGGGTTACGGTTGTACTGACAAAGACCCACATTTTACTACTGTGGGTTGCCCTGGTGCCTCCGGTGGGACCAGTACCACCATGCACACCAGTGTGTGGAAACCACGGAAACATGAGTGCAAAGGGGGTTGTAAGAGGATGCATTGTAGCCAGTTTCCCAGGCACTGATTCAATTATCTGACACCAGAACATTCACACAAGAAATCTAGAGCTCCAGAACGCCTGGATTCTCAAGGGGCTGCAAGAACCCAAACTGCTGGCAGAGATCAGGTTGTGTGCATGGCTGGTGGCTTTCCACTCTCTATCACAGAGGCCTCCCATCCTGGCAGACTCATTAGTTCAGGATGCACTGTCCAAGCTGGCTGTCCCTGTAAGCCCCAAGCCTGGTGCCCTATTTCAACACTCCCCATTGCGACGATGGCAGGAGATGGCCAGCGAGGCTGCGTTTGCCTCCGCAGTCCGTGAGCGGGCAGCCGCTCGCAACCTTGGCTCCTTGACAGGCGAACTTATTAGAAACCAATTGATTAGATGAACCACGAAGGTGCTCCTGGGGCAGCACCTGCTTCTCGTGCCAGACACCCTGCCGCTCCATTGATCAATAGGCATTAGGGGTCATGGGTCCAGGAGACAGAGCCATTTGTGGCTTCAGAGTCTGAACCACCAGCCATGGTGGGATCAGATAATCCAGACTATGGAATCAAATTGAGGCTGGTGAGCCCACAATGGGAACCTGATTGCAGTTCCCGGGAGCTACCAGGGCTGTCCTCTGCCCAGCCAGGGGACGGTGCCGCTATCGCCGCTGGTGACAATATACCCTCCGTGCCTTTGTCCTAAGTCCATGTGGTAGCCGTCACTTTCATATCTTTCCGAAACCTCCTGAGCATCAACCACCCCAGATAACCTTGTCCTCCTGGTCAGATCTGACCTTTAGCTCATTTTGTGGGAATCTAGTTTGGGTCCATCTCTTAAAAGGATAGGAACAAATATATTTGATTTGGTGGTAGAATCTTTATCTATCTATCTATCTATCTATCTATCTATCTATCTATCTATCTATCTATCTATCTATCTGTGGTACCTTCATGGTAGTGAAGCACAACCACTGTGTTTATTTTTTAAAATTTGCTTTTGAATGGTTTAGTTATCATCAGTAAATCAAGGGAAATGGGAATTCTGCATGGGCCTTTGACACTAACTCACGATACTTAAAATATAATACATTAAAGGCTTGCAGATATTCTGCTGTGGATATCCTAGCTCATGGTTTAGCAGGATGTATACAGCTCCATCTGTTGTGCATTAAGCATTCCTAACTACTACCGCACGTGATGATAGCTTAAAATAATATCTTAAATATGAGTGCAGGGCCAGATTCTCAGCTGGTGTAATTCGTTGTAGCTCTGTTGACTTCAGTGGAACGACGCTGATTTCAACCAGCTGAGGACGTAGCCTGAAGCGTGCATCCTTTTAACAATATCTTCCTGCAGAAAATTTTGCCGTGGCATCATCTGGCAGTGATGCATTTTATCGTGTGCTTTTTAATGCAGGAGCCTCATCTGCAGCGACATCTACTTACATATGGGGCGTTCTAAAGGGCGCCCAGGGTCCAGACCATGAAAATAATACTGATGGCAAAGAAAATCTCATTTGCAGACCAAGGTTTTCATTAAATCCCAATATTTTTCATTCTGTGAAAAATCACCATGGACAGTGAGTCTGTTGCAGCTGAAGCAGAGAGTTATGTAGATTTGGCTCAGGCAGAATGATGAGCCCGCTCCCATGTTGTGCTCAGACAGGATTTTTCATTCAAAGACTGAGAAGCACCTTACCAAGGTGCTATTATCCCCATTTTCGCAGTGGGGAAACTGAGGCACGGAGGGATGAAGTCAGTGGAACTGCCAGGATCAGAGCCCACTTTTTCTGACTCCTGACCTCAGACTCAGCCCACAGCTACACTGGTAACTCACCAGTAGTTGCAATTTAATATGGCAATTTTCTTTACGTCCTGCGCCAACTAATTGCATGGTGATGCGGAGCTGCTATAGACCCTGCCGCAGTTCACCCCAGAGGAGATTGCATTTCTGGGGTGGGTCAAGTTCTTCATGCAGAACCGATCCTGCTAGGTGTTGAATGCCATCAGCTCAACTAACTAGAAAAAGGCAAGTTTTGATTTACTCTCCAGCCTAAGTGAGAAGTGCAGGGGGGGAGGGGGAAATAAACAAAACAGCCTAAACTGGCAAAAATGAAGTTAAATTTTTTTTTATATCCCGTTTGTATCACTCGACGTTTTATGAGTAACAAAACATAGTTGAAGGAGCCTTTGAACTTGTCAGTGTCCTTAGATATTAAAAGAATTTGAACCCACAAACCACCCAGGAAATTGAGGGTTAATTGATTCCAGTGGTGTCTGCAATCAGTGTTTCAGAAATCTTACAGCCCACGAATGGTCTTGTGGCTTATTATCATTATTATTTTATTTTATTTATTTGTATAATGCTAGCACCCAGAGACCCCACTCGAAGACTGGGGCCCCATTGTGCTGGGCATTGTATATGCAGAGAATTAAAGATGGTCTGTCACAGATCTATAGGAGCTGTGCTATGCCCCAGCTTTCAAACAGTCCCTGGGAGGAACTCCTTCAGTAAGGTTAGGCCATGCGGCTTGACACCTGCTAGACCTAAGGTATCTCTACCCTGCGATAAAAGACCCACAGCTGGCCCGGGTCAGCTGACTTGACAGAGCTTGGGCTGCGTTGGACTATAAAACTGCAGTGTGTCTACAGGCTCAGACCGGAGCCCGGGCGCCGAGACCCCATGGGGAGAGGAGGGAGGAGAGTCTCTGAGCCCAGGCTCTAGCCCAGGACCGAACATCTACGCTGCTGTGTTTAGCCTCACAGCCTAAGCCCCACGCGAGGTGGAGTCAGCTGACCTGGGCTCTGAGCATAGGCGTGCGCAGCACATTTCATTAGGGTGTGCACCCAGGGATTTTTTTTTAAAGGCGAACATCATAAAGGTTGGGGTGTGGGAGGGATTGTGGGGTGTGGTGTGCAGGAAGGGGCTCAGGGCAAGGGATTGGGGCAAAGGAGGGGTGCAGGGTGTATGAGGGGGCTCAGGGAAGGGGGTTTGGGTGCAGGGTGCAGCAGGGGGCTCAGGGCAGGGGGTTGGGGTGCAGGGGGGTGCGGAGTGCAGGAGGGGGCTCAGGACAGGGAGTAGGGGGGCGAGGTACAGACCAGGGGGCTCAGGGCAGAGGGTTGGGGAGCCGGGGGGCAAGGAGTTGGGGTGCAGGAGGGTAAGCTGTTTGCAGGTGGGTCCCGGGCTGGGGATCTGAGCTCCCCCGTCCCGGCGGGCAGGCTCGGGGGCCGGGCTGGGCCGAGGGGGCCGGGATGGGTGCTTGGGGCCAGGTCGGGCAGAGGCAGCCGGGGCGGATTGCAGCGGGGCCAGGCTGCTCCCGGACCTGGACTCAAGGCTGAGGGTGCCGGGCCGGAGCCCCCGAACAGCGCCGGGGAGCTGAGCTCGCAGCTGGGCTCCGGGGGGGGGGGGGCCTGTGGGCTGGCTTGCTTCTGAGAGGGCATTAGGGTGTGCCCAGGCACACCCGGCACACCCCGTGCGCATGCCTATGGCTCTGAGACTCGGTGCTGCAGGATTTTTATGGCAGTGTGGATGTCTCTTGAGCCTCTAGGCTCCTGTCCTCCTGCTTCCAACTGTGAGCTCTGCCCAGTGAGTCCAGCTCCTGTTCAGAGACTTTTCGCCCTCTTCAGGGACCAGTGCACATCAGCAGGTATTTGCAGTGATACCAGGTAGCCTTTCAAACCAGACTAGGGTTTATTAGTCAACTGGAACACAGCATCTGGAAGTCCTTAGGTTGACATAAAGAAGCAAAGGATAAGGGCCTGTCTACACTTGAAATGCTACAAGCAACACAGCTGCACTGATCTAGCACTTCAGTGTAGATGCTACCTCTGCCAATGGGAGGGATTCTCCTGTTGACGTAGATAATCCACCTCCACCTTCCGTCGCCCTAGCGCTGTCTACGCTGTGCAATGTAGTTAAGACAACGTAATTTTCTAGTGTAGACCAGGCCTAAGACACACACCTAAGTGAGCCATTCTTTTTAGGTGACAAATCTGAGGAACTGTCCCAGATTGAGGTGTCATTAGAGGAGGTTTTGTAACAAAGTGGTAAACTAAACAGTAATAAGTCACCAGGACCAGGTGGTATTCGCCCAAGAGTTCTGAAGGAGCTCAAATGTGAAATTGCAGAACTACTAACTGTAGTTTGTAACCTAGCATTAAATCAGTTTCTGTACCAAATGACAGGAGGATAGCTAATGTGAAGCCAATTTTTAAAAAGGGCTCCAGAGGTGATCCCAGCAAATACAGACTGGTAAGCCTGACTTCAGTACCAGGCAAACTGATTGAAACTATAGTAAAGAACAAAATTGTCAGACACATAAATGAACATAATTTGTTGGGGAAGAGTCAACATGGTTTTTGTAAAGGGAAATCATGCCTCACCAATCTACTAGAATTTTTTGAGGGGGTCAACAAGCATGTGGACGAGGGGGATCCCAGTGGATATTGTGTACTTAGATTTTCAAGTATCAGAGGGGTAGCCGTGTTAGTCTGTAAAAAGCAACAAAGAGTCCTGTGGCACCTTATAGACTAACAGATGTATTGGAGCATGAGCTTTCATGGATGAATACCCACTTCGTCAGATGCATGTAATGGAAATTTCACCCACAAAAGCTTATGCACCAGTACATCAGTTAGTCTATAAGGTGCCACAGGACTCTTTGTTAGATTTTCAGAAAGCCTTTGACAAGGTTCCTCACCAAAGGCTCTTAAGTAAAGTAAGCTGTCATGGGATAAGAGGGAAGGTCCTCTCATGGACTGGTAACTGGATAAAAGATAGGAAACAAAGGTTAGAAATAAATGGCCAGTTTTCAGAATGGAGAGAGGTAAACAGTGGTGTCCCCCAGGGGTCGCTACTGGAACCAGTCCTATGCAACATATTCATAAATGATCTGGAAAAAGGGGTAAACGGTGAGGTGGCAAAATTTGCAGATGATACAAAACTACTCAAGACAGTTAAGTCCCAGACAGACTGCGAAAAACTACAGAAGGATCTCTCAGAACTAGGTGACTGGGCAACAAAATGGCAGATGAAATTCAATGTTGATAAATGCAAAGTAATGCACAGTGGAAGACATAATCCCAATTATACGTATAAAATGATAGGGTCTGAATTAGCTGTTACCACTCAAGAGCGAGATCTTGGAGTCATTGTGGATAGTTCTCTGAAAACATCCACTCAATGTGCAGCAGCAGTCAATAAAGCAAACAGAATGTTGGGAATCATGAAGAAAGGGATAGATAATAAGACAGAAAATATCATTTTGTCTCTATATAAATCCATGGTACGCCCACATCTTGAATACTGCCTGCAGATGTGGTCGCCCCATCTCAAAAAAGATATATTGGGATTGGAAAAGGTTCAGAAAAGGGCAACAAAAATGATTAGGGGTATGGAACGGCTGAGAGAGATTAATAAGACTGGGACTATTCAGTTTGGAAAAGAGATGGCTAAGGGGGGATATGGTAGAGGTCTATAAAATCATGACTGGTGTAGAGAAAGGAAATAAGGAAGTGTTATTTACTCCTCCTAACACAAGAACTAGGGGTCACCAAATGAAATTAATAGGCAGCAGGTTTAAAACAAACAAAAGGAAGTATTTCTTCACAGAAAGCACAGTCAACCTGTGGAACTCTTTGCCAGAGATGTTGTGAAGGCCAAGACTATAACAGGGTTCAAAAAAGAACTAGATAAATTCATGGAGGATCGGTCCGTCAATGGCTATTAGCCAGGATGGGCAGGGATGGTGTCCCTAGCCTCTGTTTGCTAGAAGCGGGGAATGGGTGACAGGGGATGGGTCACTTGATAATTACTGGTTCTGTTCATTCCCTCTGGGGCACCTGGCATTGGCCACTGTCAGAAGACAGGATACTAGGCTAGATGGACCTTTGGTCTGACCCAGTATGGCTGTTCTTATGCTTTTATGAAATGGTGCCAAAAGAGGCTCCACATGGCCTGTGCTCCAGCTTAAATCCCTGGAGCTGGGGGATGCGGACCAATCAGCATCCATTCCCCACTATTGGCCAATGGGTGCCAGAGTTTCAAGGGGCAGAGAGGAGCTACCTACGGTTCCTCATCAAGTGTCTCCCCCCCTCACTGCCTGGGCTGTCCCTCTTCGCTGCCGACTCCATGAAGTTCCCCCACCCGCTGAGGCAGCTGGATGGCACTTTCGCCTTTGCGGTCGATGGAGCCAGGGTTTTACCCAGTGTTGCCAGCTCTCACGATGCTATTGCACGTCTCGCTATAGCTGGTGTTCTTAATTTAAAGCCCCAGTTTCTGGAGTCAGGGGATTACATGAGCACCTCAACCTACATTTCAAAGCAAAAAGAAACATCTAGTCCTCGTGGTCACAAGACAATCTGGCAAAAGTGACCCCGAAAGGCTCAAAAGCCAGAAGGCCAGTGAAGTGAACCCCACATCTATTGGATTTTCATGACTGTGTGTGTGTGTGGGGGTGGGGGGCAATACTAATAGTAACTGTTGCAATGTGCATATCCTCCAGGCTGCTGTATCCAGACAGCCTCCTGGAGCCCTCAGAAAGTTCCTCGGAGTGCATTAAAAAGCACAGTGCTGTTAAGTGCTTGCAGCAGAATCCTGCAGCTCCACCAGTCAAAGGCTTCCTTAAAAGGCCTGCTGTCTGGCGTTCTGCAGATGATGCTCAGAAGGAGGCTGAAGCTTTCATGCCAGCGCAGCGATCTGGCTCCCCTGATGGCGCATTTACTACAGGTGCTAGACGCTGTCGCTGCAGTTGTGACTAGAATATCCTTTGTGGTGTGACTGAGGGTTGCGAGATGCAAATGAGCTCTTGGTTTAGTTTGTTTGTTTGTTTCGAACCATGGTTTCTTTTCTTTTCTTTTCTTTTCTTTTTTCTTTTTAACTTCTAATTTGGCCTCGTAAGAGCCGCTTCATTTGTTTAGGTGGCCCATCTGCACCAGTGCTAAAAATATCTCCTGCATAGAACATTAAATTAACCGAGGCTCTGAAATCGCACACTGAAGCGTAAGTCACTTCGGCTTCACGACTGAGTGCTGACCACCGAGAGATCTTTTCTGGGGCCATTTGCTAAACGCAAAGGATGAGTGGCTGGCAGAGGAGATACAGAGTCAGAGCTACTGGCCCAGCTCATTCACCAATACCCACAAGCACTATTAGAAGTATAGTGATGATGCTCAAGAACCTCAGTTCGGGATGAAGGCTTGTGTCAAGCACTGCACAAACCCATCACACAAAGGCAGCCCTTGCCTCTGAAAGCTCACTGTCTAGGATTCAGACAGGCAACTAGCGGGAGAGGGGAGGAAAAGATAACTGCAGAGACAGGTGCATTTACATATGTTAAATGTCCCTTTGGTCACAGCCTAACCCAGGCCAGATGGTTGTGGCTTGTAGGCAGCAAGGCCCCAGGGAGGATTTTTAAAGTAATTTTGCCCTCAGGCAATAATCGAGGGTTCCCAATCCTGGACTTACTCAGATGAGAAAGGGTCACTCCTGGGAGTAGCCACACCAGTGGTTTCCTAGGAATTACTCACGGGAGTTATGTTGGCAGGATAGGTTTGGTGGGTGTTCTCAGCCTGTTGCCTGCAAATACCAGAGACTGAAGAATGAGTAACACCAATCCACTGACCTTTGTGGACTAGGAAAACGATAGTAAAGAACATAAACCCCGAGAGCCAAGTTCTGGTCTCAGCTTCACTGTGGTAAATCTGGTGTAACCCCAAGAGAAGTCAATGGGGTTACTCCAGATTTACAGCAGCTTGGATTTAGATAGTTCTGTATTCTGAAAATCCTCCCTTGCATTTTCAATTAGATAAAGTATTCTGATTCACTTCCTGTCCCAAACAATGGTGTAGCACTGCTGTGAGCTATTAAACAGCTGCCATGTTCCACTTCAGAGGTGGCTGCATTTCAGTGCTGCACATGGTGTTTAACACTTAGGCCTTGATTCAATGAAACACGTGCTGAACTCTCATTGGGCTGTGCTTGTGTGCTTTGCTGAACAAGGATACTTAACATGTGCTGAAGTGATTTGCTTAATTCAGAGCCTTAGGATGCTAGATAGAAACCTAAGATAGGTAGCTAACCAAGAACAGAATCTGTCTGGAAGAATTTCAGGTCTGGTATGTCCTAGGAATTAAATCTAGAAAGGATTTTATAATAAACAGCGTAAAATAAACCTGTGCCCCTTGCAACATACTCCAGATTCTCTATAGGAAATAAAGGACTTAAGAAGGTTACATTTCATTTCAGAAAAATATCTCTGATCCAGGGTGCAAAAGTAAAAAGATGCTTTATTTTTTTCCCCGTGTGCGTGCACACTTTATGAAAACAGCCGTGTCATGAGAAACCACAAGTTCTCTGCTGTTGACATCTCCATTAATGAAGAAATCATTTCTATTTGCAGGTCAAGAGCTGTGGTTTTTCTCCAGTTGCTCTAATGAAGACTGTGGCATGCCCTGCACTCATCTGGCTCTACGCCAGCACCCGTGGAGAATTTGACCTCTACCGTTTAGCGTTTTTCCCAATTAAAAACGTGCTCGTTAATGGCCCTGCAGTGGCTTTGACACCTGTCGTAGACTCTCCTTGCAGAGAGATGCTTCAGACATCTGCTTTTCTAATGGCGATTGCAGTGCCTGATGCAGCCAGGCCTTCAGTGGTGCAGGCTCAGTTCATAAGGTGTGGCTCTGGCGGAGGGGGAAATGGTAGCAGTTCCCGTCTCGGAATTGACAATCAGCAAGGAGTAAATGGAACAAAACTCAAAACACTCCTGGCAGCATCGAGCTCAGCCAATGTGACACCGAAACAAACGAGGGAAATACAACCTAGATGGATCCACTATAAGGTGGGTGCAGACAGGACTGGCTCCAGGCACCAGCTTAACATGCAGGTGCTTGGGGCGGCGGAGGGAGAGGGGCGACACCTGCGGCAATTCGGGGGCGGCAGGTCCCTCACTCCCTCTAGGAGAGAAGGACCTGCCGCTGAACTGCCGCCGATCGCGATTTTTTTTCCCAATTACTGCCGCCGATCGCGGCTTTTTTTTTTTGCTTGGGGTAGCAGAAATGCTGGAGCCGGCCCTGGGTGCAGAACTGGTTGGAAAATCGTTCCCCAAAGATTAGTTATCAGTGGTTCACAGTCATGCTGGAAGGGCATAACGAGTGGGGTCCCGCAGCGATCAGTTCTGGGTCCGGTTCTGTTCAATATCTTCCTCAATGATTTAGATCATGGCATAGAGAGGACACTTATAAAGTTTGTGGACGATACCAAGCAGGGAGGGGTTGCAAGTGCTTTGGAGAATAGGATTAAAATTCAAAATGATCTGGACAAACTGGAGAAATGGTCTGAAGTAAATAGGATGAAATTCAATAAGGACAAATGCAAAGTGCTCCACTTAGGAAGGAACAATCAGTTGCACACATGCAAACTGGGAAATGACTGCCTAGGAAGGAGTACTGCGGAAAGGGATCTGGGGGTCATAGTGGATCACAAGATAAATATGGATCAACAGTGTAACACTGTTGCAAAAAAAGCAAACATCATTCTGGGATGTATTAGCGGGAGTATTGTAAGCAAGACACGAGAAGTAATTCTTCCGCTCTACTCCACACTGATTAGGCCGCAACTGGAGTATTGTGTCCAGTTCTGGGCACCACATTTCAGAAAAGATGTGGACAAATTGGAGAAAGCCCAGAGAAAAGCAACAAAAATGATTAAAGGTCTAAAAAACATGACCTATGAGGGAAGATTGAAAAAATTGGGTTTGTTTCATCTGGAGAAGAGACTGAAGGGGGACATGATAACAGTTTTCAAGTACATAAAAGGTTGTTACAAGGAGGAGGGAGAAAAATTGTTCTTCTTAATCTTTGAGGATAGGACAAGAAGCAATGGGCTTACATTGCAGAAAGGGCGGTTTAGGTTGGACATTAGGAAAAACTTCCTAATTGTCAGAGTGGTTGAGCACTGGAATAAATCGTCTAGGGAGGCTGTGGAATCTCCACCATTGGAGATTTTTAAAAACACCTGTCAGGGATGGTTTAGATAATACTTAGTCCTGCCATGAGTGCAGGAGACTGGACTAGATGACCTCTCGAGGTCCCTTCCAGTTCTCTGATTCTGTGCTGCAGGAGAACATCCTCAATTCCTCAGGTGTCTCTAGTCCGGTCCCCTGCGCTAACCAGGACACGCTCCCTACCGTGAAAAGAAGGTGCATGCCGAAGGAGCCGTACATGCTGACTGGCAACCATATGGGTGCTTAGCTGCCTTTCCCTTGCTCACTAATTAGCTGGCAAACCAGCGTCCTTTGAAATAGTAAATTGTTTTAGCCATAATTGGAGCAGCAAAGCCACCACATTGACATTAGTGGCGTTCGTGCTCCTGGTGGGGTAATGTCACCGGAACTTGGCAGGCCTAAGAACAACATGGAAAACATATACAATTCCTGGACATCTTCTGTGCTTGTACAGCTTTGGGTGTTCCTGTGCATGAGCATCAACGTTGGCATGAGCAGGCCAAATTGTACTCACAGTGCTGGGGAGAAACAGGAGAGCTGTAGTGCTGTGGAGAAACCACCAACCCAGAAAACAGGAAAGTGGATCGATGCTTTGAGGCCTCAATCTTCCCATTAAAGTCTGGAGTAAAACTTTCTTTGATTCGAACGGGAGCAGGCCCAGGCCCTCACTCTTCCTTGGGCTCACTGTGTTGTGCCATGTCCCTGCTCCAATGGCTGGTCCACATAGAGGATAAGAGTCTACTACTGCTGCTGTTGCCGAATGGAGTTTCCCCTTTGGCTCAAGCGGTAGAGGCATGTGCTGAAAGCCTCAGAATCAGTTACTACTGATGACCAATATGTGGGTCATTTTGTAGAGAAAAAAGATCTGAGAGCTAGTGGAACCCATTACTTGCACATCACAACTTTGCTGTAAGCAGAGATTCACTCTAACTGGAACTGAAATCCACACAGCATGGAAACAAAACTGAGGACTTTCATTCCACTCTGTGTATGGCTAGAGGTTTGCTAGATCCTAAGCAGATCCCAGTGTATAAATCCTTTTTCCAGCACAGTAGCCTGGAAGAGTTACTTTTCTTTCTTAACTTTTGAATCTGGAATTGACATAGGAAGAGTCAAGCACTGGGAAAATTTCCCTGACATTTGGGAATCAGGTGCCACAAATCTCAAGATTCTGGAATCTTCAACACTCGGGAAAACTTCTGTGATCCCTGAAATTCCTGGGACGTGCATCCAGCTGCAACTGTGACAAAGTTAAAAAGCTGATTCCTATCACAGTGGACTAAGCCGAATAAAGACCACGCTGTATCTCTCCAGGATTTAGCAGATTTCTGTTCCCTGCCGGTGGTGCTTCATTTACACCAATATAAAGTAAGTGCAAAGGCCATGTAAACCTTTACCATTCTGAGTTGGTAGCGTTTTGCTCCCACTTTGCCCTGGTGTAAATAGTGACACAAGTTGCTGGGCAGCAGAGAATCAGCCCCTGTGTCTTTGCACTCCCTAGGGGACGTCCATGAGAAATGAAAGAGGAGCTCAAGCTGCGGAGCTTAGATCTGGATTTGGAACTGAACTTTCCCAAAGCGCAGGTGGGGTTTGGAGCTGGGGGTTTCAGTTTGGGCTGATCTGTAGTTGAAATGACCAGCAACATCCACAGTTGAAACAAACACAGTCTTCGGTGACATTTACCCCTGCCAGAGAAGGCAGGCAAAGCGCCAAAAAGCTTTGCATCCTACAGTTCCTACAGGCATCTGGTCTGAACAGGATCCATGCCTGGACACTGGTTAGGATATAGGCCGTGGACAGAAATGAGGAGCTAGGTTAACACTATATATTGGCTGGTTGGTACCATTTCCACCCGCAATTCCCAGCGGAGGCAGAGAAGTTCTCCCACAGTAGCCGGTGAAAGCAACCCTAGAGTATCCTAGCAATCCACAAACCATGGAGCGTGTTCCCACACGTCTCTGCACCACGCCTGCTTGGGAACAGTCACAGCGGCCCTGGTGCAGCTGGTTTGGCGTTTGGCCATGGGGTTGTGCTCTGCTAACTTGAAGGAAGTAACACGAGGTGGAGTCAGTCGAGTGAGTTTTGTGGGACGTACCCACAGGGTGAAATCCTGGCCCCACTGAAGCCCGTGGCAAAGCTCCCATCGACTTCACTGGGGCCAGTATTTCACCCAGTATGTTACTGTCACATCAGTTACATAAGGGCTCGTAACATTGGGGAGCATTTCCTTAGGTTATATATATATCTCGAGGTGTCTGGCCTGTAAGATACAGAAGGTCAGACTAGAGCAGTGGGTCTCAAACTTTTTTACTGGCGACCCTTTTCACATCGCAAGCCTCTGAGTGCGACCCCCCTAATAAATTAAACACACTGTTTAATATATTTAACACCATTAGAAATGCTGGAAGCAAGCAAAGTTTGGGATGGAGATTGACAGCTTGTGACCCCCCATGCAATGATCTCATGACCCCCTGAGGGGTCCCGACCCTCAGTTTGAGAACTCCTGGACTAGAGGATCTGATGGTCCCTTCTGGCTTTAAACTCTCTACATCTGTGAGATGAGCCATCCCATTGGAGACCAGTCATGTGAGTAAATGCACCACCTAGGCACCATCTAGCACCCTAATGACATTGTCACTTCTATAACCTAATTAACACTGTCACTAAAAACTACTCCTTCTGCTCACTGGGGGTTTGAATTTTCTCTTCCAGCTAAACAAGGAGGAGGAACAAGGTCTTGGCTGTTTTGATGTCGCTGGGTCTTTTCTTTTTCTGGTGCGTAATTTGGGTTTTGTCACCATGCAGGTATTGGGAGAGCATGAGAGCCGATTCTGCTCCCAGTTACACCACTCCGAGCCTGGAGTAACTCCACTGAAGTCAATGAATTCTCTGAATTCACACCCGTGTAACACAGCAGGTGTAAATACAAAGGGGGAGGGATGCGAGTGCATCAGATAATGTAATTATGCAGCTTTGTTCCCCTTCTTAACACAAAGGAGGACTGTGCAGTTGTGTGATCACAGTTTGCTGCAGTGAATTATTTAGTCGATCTCTCCCGGAGCATGTTGTTGAGGCTAATGCTACTTGTACTAATGTAGGAAATCATTAAAGATCAATAAAGAAATCATTAGCAGTGTGACGCCCTTACCGAACCGCCTAAGCTACAGATATACCACTTAATCCGGCCATAAAAACGGCACCATGAGCTCATTTTAATGGGTGTCAGCAAGATTGATTGGCCGGGGTCAAAGGTTACAACAGCAATTTGCGACCAAGACCACTAATGCACTTGTAACTCTTTGGAACACTTTAATGCAAGTTAAACAGAAAATGCCCCATAAACCGCACAGAGTCCTTTTGTGCAGACAATGTAAAAGACTTTCAATGTAATGCAAGATTCTGGAATAGAAATAGTACAAGATAGTGGATGGATTTTACTTAGTTAAGAAAAAACAGCTATAGTGTTATGTGTTTGGTCAATACAGAAGACTCCAGACAGCCTCCAGCAGCCCTGTGAGTTATTAGGGAGGAACTATCAGCCTGTAGTTAAGGTGCTTGACTCAGGAGAACTAGGTTCAATTCCCAGGTCAGCCACAGCCTTCTGGGGTGACTTGGGGTGAGTAATTTCATCTGCATTGTGCCTCAGTTTCCCATCTGTGAAAGGGGGATGATAAACCTGCCTTTGTCTGTCTGGTTTGAGTAGGCCAAGGTTTTCAAAAGCGACTAGTGATTTGGGGTGTCTCCATTGTTGGGTGTCCAGCTAGAGACCCCTTAAAGGGGCCTGGTTTGCACTCAGGGCTGAGCACCCACCCTCTGAAAACCAAGCCCCGTTTAAGGTACCTCAAGTTGGGCTCCCAAAGTCTGAGGTGCCCCAAATCACTCGGCTCCTGAAAATCTTGGCATTATATAGTCCCTCCTCGAAAGAGTCTGCATCCACACACTGTGTGTTTATACAGCACCTAGCACCTAGCCTAATGGGGCTTCAGTCTAGGTTGGAGCGTCTGTGCAATTGCAATCAAATAATATTTCCTGACTTTAATAGGAAGGGGGGGCACCCTGCACCTGAACCAGAACCTGCCAGGAACAGTCCCATGAAGACTGATATGAACAGATGGGTAAATAGGCTCACTCTAACCAAGGCACAGCGATTCAGCAGTTATTAAATTCCTTCCCACTGGATTTCCTGGATGCAGCATTTACCCTACTGTAAAAAATGAGCCACTTCTCTTCTTTAGCGCCAGTTTAGCTGCAACTGCCGGGGATGCTATAGATGTCTAAACGAACACTCAAGGCATAGAGCAGTGAAATTTGCTCTGTCCTTCTGGGGTTGGGCAAGGCAGCATTTTACCTTGAGCCGGTTTCTGACTTCTGGAAACAGGTACGTTGTGCTGACGCGACAACGCACCCTGGGGCAAGGATGGGAGAGGGTGTTGATTAGTGGTTATAAGATCAGGTTAGGACTCGGGTTTGTGGTTCTTTGATGACCGTTAATCAGACTGAACCAGATTATCGTCCAGAGTTACACTGGTATAATTTCACAGTAACTCCTTTGACTTTGTTATTGCAGAATGACATAGGGGCAACTGAGAGCAAAATCTGTGCCCCAGTTAACCCTTCTCTAGCATGTAGATAACCAGGCTTACTACCTCCCGGGGGGTGGTGAACACTTGCGCCAGAATTTTCAGGGGTGCTCAGCACCCGCAACTGGGGCTTAGGTTTCCACCAAATCTCAGCTCCCATTTAGGTGTCTACACAAGGCCCAGATTTTCTGGACCCAACCTGCACCCAACCGGTTAATCTCTACTGCATGTCCAGCCCCAGCTGTGGGCGCTGAGCACTTGGAAGTCTGGCTCTGTTTGGGAAGCCCTGTGAGACCCTCAGATACAGGGCCGGAGCCTGACCTTGGGCAAGTTAGTGTGGCTTTTTTGACGTGAACGAAGAGGCAGCATTACCTGGCGTGCAGCAGACCAGAGTTCAATTCTGGCTCTGCCACTGGCCGCCTGGGTGACCTTGGGCAAGTCACTGCCCCGCTCCGTGCCTCAGTTTCCCCATCTCTAAAATGGGGGTAATGATACTGACCTCCTTTGTAAAGTGCTACTGATGAAAAGTGCTATAGAAGAACCAGGCACTGGAATTATTATTATTACATCAATCTGCACCAAGTGAGGATCTGGCTCCGGAGGGTCTCCAGAGAGGCAAAGGTTTATTAATGTTTCTGATGTAATTAGATGCTTTGGTCCGGTGCAATGCTATCTACAGCTCTTTCCAATTTCCCTCTCAGGTTAAATGTCTGAAGAGGCCACAGAGACTCAGTAAAACTGGTGTTTACGTAACAAGGCCACGTCTTCCTAGAATCCTGATGAAGGGCGTTGGATTAAGTAGACAGATCCCAATACCAAAGAAGGGAAATTGTGGTGATACCATAAACACACTAAAGCAATTAGTGGGCAGTCTTGCTGGCCTCCACTGTTAAATTCTGTGGTCACTCACGTCTAATGAAACCCCATACCAAAGAAGACACATCAGCTGTGACCTCCTAATCCTTCACATTGGCCACACACACACCACAGCGGTATCAAGAGTGATTTGAGGCATTAAGGAAAATTACTTATTGCGAGAGAGTGGGCTAATGAAAAAAAAAAAACTGACCAAACTTAGTGAGTCTGAAATAATGGGAATGTGGTTTTTCTTTCCTTGCTTGTCATGTTTAAATTATTGGCGTTGGACGTAGGAATAGAACCGTCCGTTAATTATTCTTCGACTCAGATGCTTCTGTCTTTGGGCTAGGCTTCTGGAGCAGTCTTTGCTCTGCCCAGCCTGTGTGCTAGCCCAGGCCCCACTGCAGCCACTAATCATGCTTTCTCACAGAGGCAGCATTCCCTAGTGGATTGAGCATGGAGCTGGGAATAGGAAGACCTGGATGCTAGTTTTGACTCGGCCACCATTACTGTGTGGCCTTGGGTGAATCACGGCGCTGCTCTGTGCCTCAGTTTCCCCACTTGTAATATGAGGGATAATGATCCTTATCTTCCATGCCCAGCTTCTGCATCTGTCTGTCAGCCTTAGAGGAGGAAAGCTCCTAACCCCAGAACTAGTCTTAGGGATGAGTGAGCACAGTGGTGTCATATGGTACCTCCTTGATAGCTCAGAGCTGGGCGTGGCAGCAATAATAAACGGGTTTTTTTTTAACAGGAAGATGATGAGAGAGATGTGAACAGTAGGAATGGGATGGGGAACTACGCAGGTGTTTGTTGGGGGAGGAGATTAATAGCAGGAGCTTCTAGGCAAGCAGGAAGAAATTGGCAATTCCTTTGCAAACCTCCGTTCTCAGGCCTCCTATAATAATATGAAAGGCTGGCACTGTCCTCTCCTCATCCTCCACTCAGGCAGAACTCCCGTTGACTCCAGCAGGGCTGCAAGGTGAGCCTCAATGGAGCTCTGAAATTTAACAAGCTCGGAGATCTTCTTTGTCTGAATAACATTAGTGCCTCATGTCAAGCCAGGCACTGCATCAAAGGAAGGAAACTTCAGCACACCGGGTTGGGTTATTTTCTGACCAACACATTTGCTTCCAGAAAGAACTGGAAACCGTTGATGTGCCTGTTTGCTTTTTGCATTTTGCCTATCTTGAATGATGAAACTCGACTAGTCAGTTTCATTTTTGTTTTGTTTTGCTTCTCGTCAATTTCACATTCCCCCTCTCATGCTCCAGCATAGGGCTACAATGTTGGTGCTGCAAACGGGACTGATCCTTTTACAAAACACCTATCGTGAAAACCTTTCCATTCCTCTCGGGATTTGTGCATCCTCCTTCTTTACACAACTTAAATACTGGGACTAAATAACCTGATACTGGGTGTAAAATCACTTCATTTACTCAGTGAAATCAGTGGAATTGTTCCTGTGAGGAAGGAGAGCAGGATTCTGCCATGTGGCCCTTTAAAGATCCTTACCTCCAGCTATTTATTCCCTAGACTCACCTGGTTCTTTAACGCATGTTAATATTCGTTATCTTGCAGTAGCACCCCTTGCCTCGATCAGCGTGTGCTAGATGCTGTACAAACTTTTTCCAACCATGCGGAGAAATTTGAAATATGTTAGCACAGTTTGGTCCCAGCCATGTTGAAACATGGCTATTTCTGTGGCATAGATAGGGCCTTAAACTTCTTGGGTTACCTAGGGAGGTGGTGGAATCTCCTTCCTTGGAGGTTTTTAAGGTCAAGCTTGACAAAGCCCTGGCTGGGATGATTTAGTTGGGGATTGGTCCTGCTTTGAGCAGGGGGTTGGACTAGATGACCTCCTGAGGTCCCTTCCAACCCTGAGATTCTATGATTCTTATTTATATTACGGTAGAGGTGCCATTGTGCTGGCGTGAGGCACTGCCTGCCATGAAACACTTTCATGCTAAATAGACAAGACAGGGAAGTAGAGACACCAGGGCTTGTGCCAATTCATGCAGCCGCTCAGTGACTAAGCCAGGAACGGAACCCATATCTCCTGATCTGCCTTCTAAAGTCCTCTCCACTGGGGAATGCTGCATTCTGACTTTGGTGATCACTTTCCTCCCAGTGTCACTGCAATGCAGTGCCCGCTCCCGCCCAGGTACACAGTGTCCACCCTGCATGTCTTCAGACTTTCCAGGAACCGAGCTGCACATTAGCCTATAGCAGCTGTTTCCTGTAAAGTCTATTTACTCCAACCACAAGACGGTGCTGAGCGTGATCCCTTGTTTGCAGCCCCTTGCTCCCTACAGGCTGCCTGTGGGCCTCTGCTAGAGTGTTAACTAAATAGAGCTTGGTTTTAAGGGATTTACTTTGCTGCACTAAAAGACATTTCCTGTACCGCACATTACAGGTTGGCCTGTTTGCTGCTGATGGAGTATGCAATAAATTAAACCCTGCCATGCTTTAAAAAAAAAAAAAAAAACCTGGTGGGCCTGATTCTCCTCTGAGTTACCCCAGTGTAGATTGAAAGTTGCCCCACTGCGGTTATGCTGGATTTACACCTGTGTAATCGACAGGAGAATTTGACCCTACATTTCTGTCTGGCTCTGTCCACTTCCTAGACACCACGGTACAAATAAGTGACAGTCACATTAACACCACCCTATACCGAAAACCCACCAACCACTATGTCTACCTTCATGCCTCCAGCTTCCATCCCGGACACACCACACGATCCATCATCTACAGCCAAGCACTGAGGTACAACCACATTTGCTCCAACCCCTCAGACAGAGGCCAACACCTACAAGATCTTAACCAAGCAGTCTCAAAACTACGATACCCACATGCGGAAATAAGGAAACAAATCAACAGAGCCAGAAGTGTATCCAGAAGCCTCCTGCTGCAAGACAAGCCCAAGAAAGAAACCAACAGAACTCCACTGGCCATCACCTACAGTCCTCAGCTAAAACCTCTCCAACGCATCATCAGTGATCTACAATCCAGCCTGGACAATGATCCCTCACTTTCACAGGCCTTGGGAGATAGGCCAGTCCTCGCCCACAAACAACCCGCCAACCTTAAGCATATTCTCACCAGCAACCACACACCACACCATAGTAACTCTAACTCAGGAACCAATCCATGCAACAAACCTCGATGCCAACTCTGCGCACATATCTACACCAGCGACACCATCACAGGACCTAACCAGATCAGCCACAACATCACCGGTTCATTCACCTGCACGTCCGCTAATGTAATATACGCCATCATGTGCCAGCAATGCCCCTCTGCTATGTACATCGGCCAAACTGGACAGTCACTACGTAAAAGGATAAATGGACACAAGTCAGATATTAGGAATGGCAATATACAAAAACCTGTAGGAGAACACTTCAACCTTCCTGGCCACACAATAGCAGATTTAAAGGTAGCCATCTTACAGCAAAAAAACTTCAGGACCAGACTCCAAAGAGAAACTGCTGAGCTTCAGTTCATCTGCAAATTTGACACCATCAGGTCAGGATTAAACAAAGACTGTGAATGGCTAGCCAACTACAAAAGCAGTTTCTCCTCCCTTGGTGTTCACACCTCAACTGCTAGAAGAGGGCCTCATCCTCCCTGATTGAACTAACCTTGTTATCTCTAGATAATTGCCTGCATATTTATACCTGCCTCTGGAAATTTCCACTACATGCATCCGACGAAGCGGATATTCACCCACGAAAGCTTATGCTCCAATACGTCTGTTAGTCTATAAGGTGCCACAGGACTCTTTGTCGCTTTTTACTTGAAAAAAGGCTTCCAACAAGTTTTGAAATAGGACATTTTGTCCAGATTAAAAGCAAAACCAAATCATCCAATGGATGCAGCAAACATGGGAAATTCTCGCAGTTTTGATGTGAAAATGGCCCTTCTGAGCTGGCAGCCTGAGTAGAGAAGGAATGGCTGGTGGGCCTTGAGCTATGGTCTCACCCTTCGTGGTGGGTTTGGGCTTGCCCTGCCCCTGTAGGCTTCAGGCACCGGGGCTGTCAATCAGGCATGTTTCATTAGCACCGGGGGGGATGCTGATCTTTGGACTTGATCCTGCTCTCACTGAAGTCTAGAGGGGTTTTGCCATTGACTCCAATGGAAACAGGATCAAACGTAGGGCCTGATTCTGCAAATGGCTGGGCGCTCTCCACACCAGTTGCTTTGAGTGGGAGCAGAGGGTGCTCAGCACCGGGCAGAATTAAGGGCCCAGTCCTGCAAATACTTATCTCCATGAGTAACTTTACTCCCATGAGTCATCCCATTGACTTTAATGGGGCTAGTCAGGTGCTTAAAGTTACTCGCGTGTCAAAGTATTGAGAGGACTGGGCCCTGAAATTGTTTCCGTATCATTATATCCGTCTCATTTACCTGTTTTTCATATTTAGGAGCGTTTGCCAAGTGACGCATGAGCTGAGCACATGGGAAACGTAAAGATGCTGCTACCTTCTGACATATTAAAAGCTAATACATTCTAACCTGCCTGGTAAGTACTTGCACTCCTGCTATGCATTGGAGATTGTTCCTGTTAATACAACCAGTTGATATCAACTGTGCTGGATGAGTTTTATGCCTCAGCAGTTAGCAGAAGCCAATTGGAGGTGAAACAGCCCCTGTGTCTGTTGCTCAGATACTGCAGTGACGAGGGCCATTTGACTAATTCAGAGAGAGAAGGGGAAACTGGTGACTGATGAATCAGGGCAGATAAGATAAGATCTCAGTAAAACTTTCATTCCCACAAACTTCTCTCTGGGGATCATATGAAAGAACTCACTTTAGATCTGATACAGCCAGACTCCAATACCCTTACTCACGTTGAGTCACACGTTATTTCACCTTATGCCATTGAAATCAATGGAAATATTGGTGGGATAAGATGCAGCATGAAATAGAATACCACAGTCTGGTCCATAATAAATAAGAATGGTGTTATTGCTGATGGAAAACGTTACCTATGGGTTTTGCAAGGTTTTATTATCAAGGCCGGCCTTGCAGTGAGTTACTGTGAGTTATTAATATATTGATAAGCCTTCTCTAGATTATATATGGTGATGTGCAATACCATACAAATAATTTACAAAGCGTTTGCAGCCCAGATCAGTAACAGTTGATCAGTGACCACTGCCAGTGTGTTTACTGGGTGATATTTTAAGGGTCTGCGCATTTAATTATAAATGGCGCAATAATCCATTTGTAATGAAACGCACAGTTCTAATACTAAAGTAAATGCCTTTTCAGTGGTCGCTGACCAGCTGACCACCTGTCATAAACTACCTGCAGCTAGAAATGTCAGGTTGCTGATTGATGAGTCATTTCTAATGAAATGGACGAGCCTGGTAGTGAAGGAAGTACGTTTGCAGTGGTTAGGGATGTGAGAGAACTGGCCTTTCCTGAGTCAATTATTCCTCAAGGTGTTTGTGTGTTACCGTAAACTGCAACCCGCTGCTTCTCCCGAGCTCCATAACTCACCAGGCTGACTCTGAGTTCAGGGGAGTTACGTGCTCAGAAGCGGGTGAGTTCACATCAGCTGGTGTGAGGGTGAAGTCCGAGCCCCGTTGAAGTCAATGGCAAAACTCCCACTGACTTCAGTCAGGCCAGGATCTCACCTTCAGGGCCTGAGTCACCATGGTGCTATGCCTGAGGTTAGGGTTGTTTTTAGTAAAAGACAGGGATAGGTCACAGGCAATAAACAAAAATTCTCGGAAGCCCGTAACCTGTCCCTGACTTTTACTAAAAATAACGGTGACAAAATGGGGCTGAGGGGGAATGAGAACTTGAGCCCTGCTGTGGGAGGCAATGGGAGGTCCAGCATCCACTGTGCCTGACCGTAGCGGGGTCCCCACCTCCACCCATGGTGGCTGGGAGCTTTGGGGCCAACAGCTCGGAGCTCCAGATTCCCCCACGGCTCGTGGCGACTAACCGCCAACCGCAGCGGTTTGGAACTCCAGGGCCTCCAACTGCTGACAGCTGCAGCCCCATCGTCCTGGGACTGAAGCGGAAAATGTGACAGAGGTCTCTGGAAGTCACAGAACCCATGACTTCCGTGACCCCAGTGACATAATCTTACCCTTCCTCCTTTGTCCCCCTGGTGGACAAAGCCTCTATGCCATCTCTGCAGCAGCCCTGGGCACTGGGGTTGGGGCGGGATAGGGTGGGGACAGATTGGGGCAGACCTACTCCCAGAGAGTCTGTGCCCCTGCATAGCCATTGCAGAAGAGATGTAACTTAGGGCAGCTCCAAGGCTGCCGTTGTCTACACCGGGTGTTGTACTGGCCCTGCAGACCCTGAATAGGGCTGGTGCAAACTCCTTCCCCTACATTAGCACCTGTGCCAGCGCAGGGCTCGATCTGCTCCTCAGGGGTTGGAAGAAGGTCGAACTTCAAAGCAGGGACTGGCCTCCTTGATTTACAGTGTGACAGGCTCAGCCACCTCCACTTACCAATGTTCAACTCACGCCATCTTATGTCACCTCTGCACCGGGAAAGCATTACCCAATCATTTCCTTGTTCCTGAGCGCTCCCCTCAGGCCTGGAAGGACTTGACTTCCCCAGGGGATGGGGACATGTTGGCAAAAACGTGAGCTGGGATCCGATGTCCTGCCACCGCACCTGGGCTACCGAGGTTGGTGGGCCGAGGTCTTTCCCAGCTTCACCCTCGCTAGCAAACTCCCTGTCCCTGGCTCTGGTAGCAGAAGCTGCGGCTGCAGGGCACCAGTCAGGACTAACGCTCAGAGCACCTGGTATGACTTTTAAGAAGCTTTTGGTAACAATCTGGGGCCTCGTGCCATGAGGCAGAGCCCAGCTGGTGCATGCAGAATGGGGAAGAGAACTAATAAACTTCTGCTGACTGCCACCTGAGCTATGGGGGCTGGGCACTCACAGCTCCCACTGACCTCACTGGGAGCTGTGGGTCCTCAACACATCCCTTCAGACGTCCCACAAAAGGGTGAGATGGTGACAAACCAATTAACCCCAGTGCAGGTCTGACTTTCCATCCAGTAGGGGGCGGTATTACACACACATTCCATCCGGGACAGTGAAACCCACGGCTTTGTAGCTTTAAAATCCCACCCAGCCCATGGGAAAGGAGCATCGTGGACAGGAACTCAGTGCTATCCAATGGAGTTCACCCTGGTATATGGAAGGGGAAGGCTCCACAACTGTGTTAACCGTGGCCACCAAAGAGGTTGCTGTTTTTCAGACTAGTATAACAGGTGTCAACATGATATAGAGCAGCGAATGGGGGAAGCTCGGTGTTGGACTGTTTATTGGGGCAGGTGGCTCCGGTCACCAGAGATAGCCCCGTCTCTATGGTACAGCTAGGATTTTCTAAAGACTGCGTGCTCCACAGCAACAGTCCTTCCCTAAGGGAATGTCGACAGTCAAGCCAAGGGGCTGCTACGGGGTTAATTCGGATGCTGCTTTAAGATTAGAGGGCAATTTAATACAGCAAGTTATAGCAGGGTTGGGAGCCAGGATTCCTGGGTTCCATTCTCAACGCTACTACTAACTTGCTGTGTGATTCTGGGCATGTCACTTAAGTTCAAATATTTTAAAAAACAGCCACAGATTTTGGGCTGAATTTGGGGGGGGGGGGGGGAATGTGAGCCTGATTGACAGAGGTGCTGAGTGCCTGCAGCTTCAGGTGAAGTCAGTAGGAGCTGTTTGAACTTAGCGCCTCTGAAAATCAGGCCCAAGGTGTCTCAGGTGTGTGAGTAGGCACCTGAAAATGGCGGCATCTAAAATCAGTGATCATTTTTTAACTACATTTGCCCAAATCCCCCTCTGTTTCCCCAGGTTGTACAGTGGAGCTAATAGCTGGGACCTACTGCACCGGGAGTTAAGTGCTTTGAAAATCTCTGGGCCCAAGAAATAAGAGAAATGGCCAAAGGGCTGTTACTAGTTTCTGATACTGTCACGGTAGCAAGAGTGTTCTGGGTGCCTATCGGGAAAGTCAAACCCGAGTGTCTGTTGGTTTCTTTGGTAACCATGAAAGGTTTTTATTGTTGTTTTTTTCTGAAAGATGCTGCTGATTTGGGTTTTGTTTTTCTGCGTATCTAGGTCACTTGCAAAAACCCTGTGCCTGCGGTCTTGAGGGTTTGTGAGCCTTCAGAACCCCAGCCCCGAACATGCAGGCAGCCCTGATCCCCTGCCGCTGCTGACTGCCAGCGCTGGCTGGCATGGTACCAATACCACATTTGCACAGCCAGAAAGCATTGTGAGCCCCAGAGGGTGTTAGGGGATGAGCTGGGGTCTGTGCTTCCTGTACTCCTGAGCGGTTGCTGCCAAGGCCCTGCGTGCTTCCGGTTTTCAGACACTTGGGCTGATCTGGACGGGACCGGGGCAGCTGCTGAGAGAAGGGATCCGGGGGAACTTCCCTGGAGGTGGGCCTAGTTCCAACTGAAATAACAAGTTCTGACAGTATATGTGAGATCACTGAGTCCATCCCTCGGCGAGGGCGGCATATAGTCCTCTGAGAGCGGATGTATCATGCACTGAGCTGACACCGTAGCCACTGGGGGGAGGTAAAGGGGCTCAGCTGGGATCAATGGGAAACTTTGCCAGCAGGGAGGGAAATAGGACAAGGTCTTTTATGTCACGCTGGCAGTACGGAGGGGCCTTAAACAGCCCATGAGACTCCCTGGCTAGCGGCAGGCTGGGGTAACTAAGGGTTCCTTGGGTATCCCTGTGCCCAGCCGCTGGCACGGGAGCCGTGGCTGGAGTGCACTCTGCTCTCCGTGCCCCTGGGGACCACGGGAAGCCCCTTCCACTGCCCGTGTGCAGGGCTAGTGGAACCCACTCAGTGTGATTCTGTCCCCCTCAGATGCCTGCAGGCCGGCTCTTACCAAAATGCAGGCTGGGAGGCTGGAAAACACAAGAGCCAATCACTCCGCCTTGTTTCTTGGTTTAACCCTCCCCCCGAGGGGACCGTGATGCTCAGGCTTTTTCCAGGCCCGAGGACGCGGCAGGTGACATGTGACGGCCTGCCTGCAGGACGTGCCTCCCCCCCAGTCAGCAGCATCCTGTCTCGCACAGCCTGGCCGCCGCGAGCTTGCACTGAAGCAACGGCAATGGCAGAAACCGCTCTGAGGGCCATCAAAAACCGACGACTTCCCCCACCCCGGCACAGACTTCTGCTTTCCGGGGCAGAACAAGAGATGCGGCGGCTTTGAGGAGCCCGACGTGCGTGATGGCTGATCACCTTCTGTCTGGTTCCCCCCACCCCACATCCCTGAGGCCGGAAGTTGCTTTTGTTGTGTCTGTGTTAAAAAAAAAAAAAAAAAAAAACAAACCAAAAAACAATCTGACTTCAGCTCCTCAGGGGTGAAGCTCGGTGCCCCTCCCCCACTGTGTGCACAGAGGCTGAGGAAATGGGGCTCGAGATGTGGGGAGTGGGGCGGTGGAATCTCCCTCCTGACCTGTGGGGAGGATGCAAAACAGCCCTGAAGCCACATTTTTGGCTGCTTGCTCCACTCCTTGGGCTGGAGCTGAGGCAGTGATCCCTGAGCACCCCCTGCAGATGGGTTTGTGGCCCCTGGATTCAGGGAGTCGCAATTGGCCACCCCGCTGTCCCCGCCATCGGGGCTGGTCCCAAGGGGAGGTAATGCAGAGCCCGGCAGGAGTGGGTGGAGTTCTGCATGCCCCGCTGCACAGGAATCTAAGCCGTGGGGTGAATTTCCCCATGCACGGAGAACTTGTGCATGGCTGGCAAGGATCCCAGGTTAGCAGAGCCCCTCTCGTCCCAAAGCACTGAGCACACAGGGTTCGGGCTCACCTCCTGCTGGAACACAGCCCCCGTTCGAGGGCAGGCGGCCAGGCTGCAGCTGGCTGAGAGCAGTGAGTGAGCAGTGCCTCTTCCAGCTGAACCAGCGGGGAGAGATCGACTATGGGGAGTAGAATATACTTGCTCCAGTTAGAATTTCACCAGGGTTTAAAACCCGGATCGCCAGGGGTTTCTGCAGTGACCACAGGGGGCTCTGGTTTGCCTCTGATCCTGAAGGTGGCACTGTTGGCAGCACAGCGCCCCCTAGCAGCACCCTGCAGCATGGGGTTTCATGGTGACACCAGTGGAAGAGTGCTGCTGGGAACGATCGGTTTGATCGGCCCCTGGTGCTGGCCTTGAAGCTCTGACAGAACAGGTCATTGCCAGAGGCTCCACGAGAACAGTGCTGTGCCCCCACCAGACCCGCCATGCAAGCTCCGGGGCAGTGGGGAGTCAGACCCAGGATGTTGCACCAATTCAGGGTTTGTGAGCGGGTTGGAATGAAGGATCTATCTGAAGGCTGCTATATGCAGATCCCCTTCCCTCTGACTGTCATCTTCTGTCAGGTCCCCTTGGCTGCTCTGGTTTCAGATCAGCTATGTAGATTACAGATGAGGTCGCTTCTGGCTTGTGTCTTTGTGTCACCACAGAGTTCTTGCTAAGTTCAAAAATGTCTGTGGGCTGCAAGGCTGGGATGGGTTGGGGCGTCTCAACTTTTCATACAAAGTGCAGGGTGCTCTTTCCACTCTTCCTTGGTTCCAAGTCCTGCTCTCCAGATTTCTCTAAGCCATTGGGTGCCTCCCTGAAGGAAGTCTGATGTTCCCAGGATGCTTCACCACTCAGGCACTCTTCTCCAGTAAGCTTACCCTGTATGGTCTTCTACAGCATCCTTGTGGCCGGGGTCTTACATGAAACAACTCTTTTTTCCATCCCTGCAGCTCCCTGCATGCTTCGTACGTCATGTCTGTGCAGCACCACTGACATGCAGCCACCTCTGGGGTGGAGAGCAGCAACTCAGTCAGAGCACTGCATGCTTCACCACAGTGGGGTGGAAACATTTTGGCCAAGGATGCTGGGTCAGACACCTGAGTGCCGTAGGATCTCTGTTGTCCATACAGAGAGGACAGATCTTATCTGAAAGTCCCACACAGAAGAAGAGCAAGGCCTTCAGTTTATCTTATACCTCCAGAAGAACAATGCCCATTA
Source organism: Trachemys scripta elegans (assembly GCF_013100865.1). Taxonomy (NCBI): domain Eukaryota; kingdom Metazoa; phylum Chordata; order Testudines; family Emydidae; genus Trachemys; species Trachemys scripta. The sequence goes on along the minus strand of NC_048317.1, from coordinate 8,988,933 downwards.
TTATTATTTATATTACAGTAGCAGTGGAGGCTTCCACTGAGATCAGGGCCCCATTAGGCTAGGTTCTGTACATACTCTGCCCCGAAGAGCTTACTGTCTAAACAGACGAGACAAAGGCTGGGAGGGGAAACAAACAATCATAGATTCCAAGGCCAGAAGGGACTACTGTGATCATCTAGTCTGACCTCCTGTATGACACAGGCCACAGAACTGCCCCACAACAATTCCTAGAGCAGATCTTTTAGAAAAACATCCAGGCTTGATTTTAAAATTGTCCGTGACAGAGAATCCACCACGACTCAGGGTGAGTTGTTCCAATGGTTACCCTCACTCTTAAAAATTTACGCATCATTTCCAGTCTGGATTTGTGTAGCTTCAATTTCCAGCCATTGGATCCTGTTGGACGTTTCTCTGCTAGACCGAAGAGCCCATTATTAAATAGTTGTTCCCCAGGTAGGTACTTATAGACTGTGATCAAGTCACCCCTGAGCCATCTCTTTGTTAGACTCAAGGAGCGCCATCTATTTAGTCTATCACTATAAGGCAGGGTTGCTAATCCTTTCATCATCCTTGTGGCTCTTCTCTGAACCCTCCAATTTATCAACATCCTTCTTGAATTGTGGACACCAGAACTGGACACATTATTCCAGCAGTGGTCACACCCGTGCCAAACACAAAGGTAAAATAACCTCTCTACTCCTACTCAAGATCTCCCTGTGTATGCATCCCAGGATTGCATTAGCCCTTTTGGCCACAGTGTCACACTGGGACCCCCAAACCTTTTTCAGAGTCCCTGCTTCCCAGGATCGAGTCCCCCATCGTGTAATTGTGGCCTACACGCTTTATTCCAGGATGTACACAGTTACATTTAGCTGTATTAAAACTAGGGCTGTCAAGTGATTAAAAAATTAATCACGATTAAGCCCATGATTAAACGCTGTTAATAATAGAATACCATTTATTTAAATATTTTTGGATGTTTTCTACATTTTCAAATATATTGATTTCAATTACAACACAGAATACAAAGTATACAGTGCTCACTTTATATTTATTTTTGATTACAAATATTTGCACTGTAAAAAAACAAAAAACAAAATACCGTGCAAATATATATAATAAAAAATCATAATATAAAGTGAGCACCGTGCACTTTGTATTCTGTGTTGTAGCTGAAGTCAATATATTTGAAAATGTAGAAAAACATCTAAGAATATTGAATAAATGTAAATTGGGATTCTGTTTAACAGTGTGATTAAAACGGTGATTTAGTTAATGGCGTGAGTTAACTGCGATTAATTGATAGCCCTAATTAAAACACATATTGTGTGCTTGAGCTCAGTGTTACCAAGTGATCCAGATTGCGCTGTCTCTGTGACCTGTCCCCTTCCTTATTACCTGATTCCTCATCCAGTGCCCTGTCCACAAGCCCAGCGTTTTGCAACCTTTTTGATATCAGGCACCGGCTTGCTGCCTTCCTAAACTGTGTCAGGGAAATCTCAGGGACCAGCACCAGTCCACAGACTGGTCATTGAGAAACACTGCACTAGACCACAGTGCCTCTCCACACCTGTCCGTTTCCAGAGGCGGTTCTGATAGACTGGAGGAGGATCTGAATCCTCCAAACTTTGGAGCATTTCTGTGAGCCGAACCTCTTTATCTTTTGAGAATTTCCCATCCCCCTGTCACAGCACTGACCTAGCAGGGGCTGTGCATGGAGAATTAATCCAGTGGGAAAAAATATAGCTTGCTCCTTGTTTTTAACCGGAGGAGTTCCCCTGCTAGGGTTTATAATGAAGCTGGTTAATAACCCATCGATCTTAGCTGGGAATCTGGATAGTTTGATAGCAATGTATATGCAGATATTAGTGCATAATCTGATAACTAAAACAAAAAACCCCAACCCTGCTCATGTTTCTTCCAGGTATGAATGAAATGTGGTTTTGAGATTTTCCTAGGTTGAGTCACGTACTAAGCCTTGGTCAAATGATTCATATGGGACGTAATTATAAGAATTCAAAACTTAAATCTCAGTGCAGTTTCATTTAGAGTCTCCTGCAAATGTCTGTGAGGGTTTGATAACTTATCTTGGGTAGAAAAAATATCAGGACCCTGAGATGTTTGGGGGTATAACTTCCGCTAGTGTGACTCCCCAGCTGTCAGTGTGATTTGCTTCCATACTGTTGCGTGAAATGAAGTGCGCGCTAGCACTTTAAGGGAGGCTATTGGTCAAGGGTGGCCTCATCTCCTTCAGCATGGAACAAGGGAAGTCTGGGAGATGTAGTCCCCGGAGGGAACCTGGGAATTGCAAGCTGCTGCAGGGCATGCTGGGAAGAAGTGCCAGAGAATATAAAGAGCAGGCGTCCCTCAGTAGTAAGGTGACCACAGATGAGGCCAGGCTCGCTGTGTGGCTGCTTAGCTCAGAGAGGTGAAGAAACAGCCTGTGGAAAAGGGCTTGGAGGAAGCATAGAGACAGGGAGATGGAGAGCCTGGGCTGGGGTGATGCAAGTGAAAGAAAATGTCTGGGACAGTGCAGTCACGATGTTGGCACTTGTGCTTACTTAGAGGCTGGAACTTGCAGAAAGAGTGGGAGGTAGGGAGGCCGGAGGACTGTAGAACCCTGTGTCAGTGGTGTGAAAGACTTCTGCACTCTTACACAATGGGTAAGGGGTGATGGCTGTCTTCTGGTGGAAGGACCATTTTATTTTGTGTTGGGACTCTTGTTTGCCCAGAAGGGGAGGACTCTTGTTCTGGCTAGAGGATGAACGCACTGACTTATTGTAGCCCAAAGGAGAAATTGAGGGAAATTGAGATATGGCTGAGTCCTAGGAGGGGACATAAGGTAAATGGCCCCTGAAAAATGGATTGTGGGTGCAAATCTGAGTGGATACTTATTTCATAGAATATCAGGGTTGGAAGGGACCTTAGGAGATCATCTAGTCCAACCCCCTGCTCAAAGCAGGACCAATCCCCAATTAAATCATCCAACCAATTTTTGCCCCATATCCCTAAATGGCCCCCTTAAGGGTTGAACTCACAGTCGGGTTTAGCAGGCCAATGCTCAAACCACTGAGCTGTCCCTCCCCCCCGGCTCCCTCAGAGAAGGCAGATGTGGGTGCATCTGCTGAGGTCTGTGCACACAACTGAACTGCCATTGCCTCCTCTGGCCCTCCAAAAGTCCAAACTTTGGAAATGCAAATTGTTCTATAGAAATTTAAATTTCTGTTGGCAGATTCCCCTCCATTTCTTACTGGTACCTGCTGTCTCTTTGTTCTGTGTTCGACGGCTAGTCCCTTGAGTCAAATGGTGTTCTTGCTCCCTGTTCTGGTAACTGAAACTCTTATGAACAAAGAGATCTCAAGAGAGTGTCACGTTGGGCCTTTGAGTGCTGTTGTGAACCTCTGCATGAACCGGCTCTCCATTTGCTGCTGCTTTTCCCAGTTACTCATACGAGTGGTTGCAGAAAACAGATTAAAGGGTCACAGTCAAATCGAATTCACGGTTCTTATTTTAATGTTTGTAAGTGCTACTTTGCTCGCTTTTCTCAGCTTGTATCTATATCCAGTTCCCAAATCTCCCCGGGTGCCCGAAATGCAGTAATGCCAACTGAGCAACATTCTGTATAATATATCGACATAGAGGTGCTTGCCCAGTTCACAATATGCAGGACCTCTTCAGCTCTGTAGTACAGTGTGGGACTTCGGCCAGAAGCCAGAAGCGAGTTCTGAGGCCACTTGGTCTGAAGATGTTCTCAACCTGTGATCTGTGGATGCCTGGGAGTCCGTGGACTATGTCTATGGAGTCCTCAGAAGACTTACACTGAAAACTGAAAAAAGAACAGGAGTACTTGTGGCACCTTAGAGACTAACAAATTTATTAGAGCATAAGCTTTCGTGGACTACAGCCCACTTCTCTCATGAAGTTGATGGATTTCCACTCCATACGGCTAAATGCAGTGCCTTGCATACTGACAGGTTTCAGAGTAGCAGCCGTGTTAGTCTGTATCCGCAAAAAGAACAGGAGTACTTGTGGCACCTTAGAGACTAACAAATTTATTAGAGCATAAGCTTTCGTGGGCTACAGCCCACTTCACTGAAAACTGACTGAACAGAATGCAACTCTATATCCAGACAATAGATTTCCAAAGGGTCCCGCACTGCCATTCGAAATTTTTTAGGTGTCCACAAATGAAAAAAGATTGAAAACCACTGCTCTAAACAGCTATTTGTATGCCATGACCATTGCCCGGTCTCCAGATGATGGGATAATAGGCACTCTGGAACTTGCCATAGTAAGGTGAGGCAATACCTCAGGGAGGGATGGGATGATGTTAAAATTCCTTCCTGGACTGGCTTGGGTGACTGGCCTAATACTGCACCAAGGCTTTTATCAGTAAAATCAAGTATCGATGTGTTGTGCTTAGCTAGTGACTTTCCTCCAAACGTCTCAAACTTTACAAGCTCTAATTAATGAAGCGTTACAATATGCCTGCATGGCAGAGAAGTATCATCTCCATTTCAGGAGAGATTCCAAGGTTACATGACCTGCCAAAGGACAACACACATTAGCTCAGTGGCAGAACCAGGCATAGACCCAATTAGCAGCTGTCTAGTTCTCTGCTCTAACCTGTACAGTCTCCCACGTGTAATGAAAAGGTTAAACAACCAAGCGATGAAGAAGGGGAAATGCTTCTTAAGGCTGAAGTGAACTTTCTCTTTGGCTTCCCTTCTGTCCTACCTATGTCAGGTGACTGGCATGCTCTATGATCTTGAAATGAGGCAGCACTTCACAGCTCCAGTGTCCTTCATTGACCTGTTCACAGGTGCTTGGGCTGGTCAGCTGGTCGATAAGCAGGTGCTAGATTGGAAGGGGCAGAGGGTAGGGGTCATCAATAGCTACTCTACAAAAATAATTCACTTTAAATTTCTCCGTGACTATGAACTCTCTGGGGACGGTAACAGGAGAGAAATAAAAAGCAATGTCCCGGACAAAAAAGTATCTTCAGATAGGCCCAGAGTGGAGCAAGATCAAACAACATCAAATAATATATGAGAAATGATCAGGGAATAAAAGATCTGGCTTCAAGACTGAGCTTGATAAGTTTAGGGCAGGGATGGTATCTAGCCGATCTGCGACTCCTGGCAGCAAATATCTCCAACGGCCAGTGATGGGACACTAGATGAGGAGGGCTCTGAGTTACTACAGAAATTTTTTTCCCAGGTGTCTGGCTGGTGCGTCTTGCCCACATGTGAGGGTCTTAATTAATCAACATATTTGGGGTCAGGAACGAATTTTCCCCGGGGTCAGATTGGCAGAGACCCTGGGGGGTGGAGGGGGTTTCGCCTTCCTCTGAAGCGTGGGGCACGGGTCACTTGCAGGTTTAAACTAGTGTAAATGGGGGATTCTCTGTAACTTTACGTTTTTAAACCATGATTTGAGGACTTCAGTAATTCAGCCTGGGTCTATTACAGGAGAGGGTGGGTGAGGTTCTGTGGTCTGCAATGTGCAGGAGGTCAGACTAGATGATCACGATGGTCCCTTCTGGCCTTACACTCTATGATCACTCTATGATCTCTTTGTATCCTGACGGGTGCTACTTTAAATTCTGAAATGCTCTTCACTGGGAGGCTGAATGGCCATGGGGTTAAAGCACAGCAGTGGGAGTTCACACCTGAGGCCAGAGTCTTAGCCCTGGTCTACACTGGGGGGGGGGGAATCGATCTAAGTTACGTAACTTCAGCTATGTGAATAACATAGCTGAAGTCGATGTACTTAGATCGACTCACCGTGGTGTCTTCACTCCGCCTGCGCCTCTCCCGGCGGTGGAGTACAGGAGTCGACGGGAGAATGCTCGGGGGTCGATTTATCGCGTCTAGACTAGACGCGATAAATCGATCCCTGCTGGATCGATCACTGCCCGCCGATCCGGTGGCTAGTATAGACATACCCTTAGTTGCTGTAAATTGCTGTTGCTCTGTTGATTTACATGGCACTACATTGAGTCATGCCAGCTGGGGAACTGGTTCCTCCGTTCTCTGCCTGGCTTAGTCCCTGGATCATTGCACAACCCTGGGCAAGTCCCTTGGGCCAGAATTTTCAAACGTGACCACCGATTTGGGCTACCTCAACTGTTGGGTGTCCAGCATCGGACATGATGGGCCACATTTTGGATGTGCTGAATTCTTCCTGCTCTCACTGGCTTCAGCACTTCTGAATACCAGGCCCAAGGACTGAGACTTGGGCCATGGCCCATCTGCACTTCAGCTTCCTCGTCTGTACCACAGACCCGATAATACTGACTCACGCTGGGAAATGCTTTGAGACGTTCCGAGGAAAAGAACTGTACAAGCAAAGTGTTATTTATTTAGTCTTGACAGGATGCATTAGTGAATCTCCTGGTTCTTCTTTCAGAGAGAGAGAGCGGAAAGGGATCACCCTGTCTAGTGCCAGTCTCCTACGCTCCTCCATGTCCCACCCACAGTCACCCCTCCCCGTTCACCCCCTCCCCCCACAAACACACCCTTGCAATGAGGCACGAAACGCTACGTTCATTCCCATCTTGGACTAATCACGTCAATGAAATCCTTGTGTTTTCCCCTCCCTGGCACTCCCTATTTTTGCAGTGGCTGGCAACGCAGGGCACAAGGTTGTGGTTTAAAGCCTGTTTAATTGGGGGAAAAAAACAGGGAAGTAATGTAACAAAAATAAATAAAATCCTCTAACTCACTGCCTGTCTCGGCAACGGCGGCCACCGCAGTAGCAGCAGCAGTCGTAGGATCCTGGGTGGTGGAAATCAGCATCTCTCCATCGACTTCAATGGGAGCTGTGCTGATTTCCACCAGCTGAGGATGGGCCCAGAGAATTCAGCACTGAAACTCGCCTATCCCGGAATCAAAGGAATCTAACGCAACCGACTCCACGGCAGACTGTGGCCCCAGGGGTTGGGAATCAGATGCACATGCTCTCCTGGCAGGGAAATCTTCATCGTGGGCCAGATCGCCAGCGGGTGGAAATCAGCATCGCTCCCTTGCAGGCAGTGGAGCTGCATCAAATTACACCAGCTGGGGATTTAGCCCCTTGTTTGCTTGTGGCAAAGATGTCACCTGGGTGGAGCTACTTTACAATGTCACTGATCAATCAAGGTAGGGTGGTGGTGGTTGTTTTTTTTTAATCCAGGATGTAGTAAATTGAGCTGTTCAGCAACCAGTTCCGAGACCTATCAAGGTTCAGTTTTCGCAGGGAGACGTGCCTGTGAAAATGGCTGCTGGCACAGTATGGGCTAGATCCTCAGCTGGTGTAAATCAGTGTAGTTCCATTGACTTCGCAGAGCTACGCTGATTTACACCAGCTGAGGATCTGGCCCATTGATAACAATGGAGTTATATCGGTTTACACCAGCTGCGGATCTGGCCTCTGTATCTGCAAACCGTTAATTGCCCGGGGTGAGGGGCTATTCTCCAGGTCGCCTGCCCCACCTGGGATTTGTTGGTGCAACAGGTGTGTGCACAAATGCTGCAGGTGTGACTGTAGGTGTCCACATGGGGCCCATGGAATGAAGTGCAATTGCCTGTTAGAAATCCATACAGCTCAGTCCTGCACCCTCTGTTCCATGAGCCGACCCGGCTCGCATGAGCAGTTTCGTAGGTAAGATTGTCGGTCACTCTCTGCCCCTCTCGGAGGATGCGAGGGGGCATGAGGCAGCTGAGGGGGCAGTGAGCTGCTGGTGGTTACAAGGGCAGACTACTTCCCCCATGGAGCAAGAGGGGAACCAACCAGGCATGGGACTGGGACACTGAGGCTACGTCTACACTACGAATTCTGCAAGCTCAGCGCCCTGTAGCATGGACCCTTGCTCCAGTACCGGAAGGGGTTTTTCCCTCGCTGTAGTAAATCCACGCCCTCTGAAGGTGGTAGCATTCTTCTGTTGACCTAGTGGTGTCTATACTGAGGTTTAGGTGGGCTTAACTACGTTGCTCAGGGGTGTGAATTTTTCGGACCCCTGCGCGATGTCGCCAGGCTGACCTAAGTTTTAGGTGTAGGCCGGGCCTGGGTCTGCTTTGCTCCTGACGTGGTGTAGTTAGGTGCTGCCCCTTCCTTAGGGCTAGAAGGTAAGTGCCCAGCCAGCCCCACCCTGTTGATTTCAATAAGCTCTCCTGGATAATAGGGGTCTGCAGGATCAGGCCTTGTAAAGGTCACGTGTCATTAGTGGGATAAAATTGTACATAAACATTTAAAAAAAAAAACCTCTTTGGATCTGGCTCCTCTGACAGATCCAGCCCGGATCTTTGGAAGGGGAGATAATTGCACACTTTGTGTCCTCAGATGCAAAGGCTCTAATTGCCACGGCAGCTTCTTCTTCTTTTTTTTTTTTTTTTTTTTTTGATTCTCTCTCTCTTCTCTTGCACTGACTGTGACTCACCCTCAACAGCTAAAGACACAAGTCCCTCCGTTTAGAGAAAACCGCACACGTCTGAAGAAGTTTCCCACGGTCCGTGCTTTAAATAGACTCCAAAAGCTGTGGATTGACCATGCATTTGCTGCTTAGCCACTGGTCATATTTCAACCCCCCTCTACTCTCCCCCCTTCCCCAACCCTTACACTGAAAAGTAGTGAAAACAGGTCACATTCGCTTGGGATGGTCTAAGTGTGAAATCCGGGGCAGGGTGCTGAAATGAAAGGCTTGGCTCAGCTCCCCTACAAACAGGAGCTGAGGCAGAGAAAGAACAGAGTTAGGGGGACTGCAGGCGCCTGGGGAATCCAGGTGCATGCAAACTCTCCAGCTTTGCGGTGCTGCTCTGTGGTTTCCTTGCACAGCTGATCTTTGCAGATACGTCTCAGCTCTTTGCACTTCGCCCAGAGAGCCCTTTTCTCTGCAGAGCCGCCTTCCAGGGCCTCGGCTTCCTTGCAAGTCACCTGACTCTTGAGAGGACAGCGTTCGTGACAAGCGCTTTGAGGCTGCGTTTCCGGCGAGAGGGAGATGCTGCTCACTAGTGACACATTTGCTCAAGCTCTGAGCCCTGCCTGAAAAAGCTGTGAGAAAGGAAGGCGCGCCTGCTGCACCTCTTTCCAGTAAATGAGTGCAGCTGCTGCATATGGCAACTGAGAACGTGTACGTCAGATGAGGGGCCCGGAGAGGAGCCGGGCGTTCTGAGAAGCTTGGGGGCCTTTGGGGAATCTTTTTTCGAAGTACGTCACTATTTCCCTGCTGCGTGATACTTTCACCCAAGGATGAAGGCTCTCTTGTCTATGCTAGGTACTTGTCTGGCCTCCCATTACCATGACATCTGAGCACCTCTGCCTTTAACACGTTTATCCTCACCCCTGGCAAGTAGGGCAGTGCTACTGTCCCCATGTGATGTGCAGGGAACCCAAGGCCCAGACCACCCATTGGTATTAACTAGAATGGTGGAGTAGGGACTTGAATCTGGAGATGTCAAGTGCCAAGCATGGGCTTTCACCACTGGGCCATTCTTCCACCCAGCGGAGGGTCATGCTAGCAGCAACATCTGTGCAGGTTTCAGCACCGTCTCAGGAATGCACAAGCTTTGAAATGGCCACAACCTAACTGCCAAAGACGTTTCTCCCCCTGCACTGGTTCCTATGGGATGTTGCTAGCGACTGACAATAATGCTTGGCATTTCGCACCGTGTAGCTTATCGCAACAAGCCTCACAAAACCCCCGCTGAGTAGACAGCGCTATGCCTGTTTTAAAGAGGAGGAAACGGAGGTACTGAGAGATGAGACTGGCCTGATTTCCAGAGGTGCTGAGCACTAACAGCTCTGGTTGACTTCAAGGGGTTTAACGTCTCTGAAAATCAGGTCCCAAGTGACTTTGCCTAAGATCACGTGGGGTGAAATCACCCCTGTGCAGAGAGCAAGTACAAGGCCTTTGCGCCACTTAAGCCTCATGTTTTCTCTGAGGCCTGCTAGAAAGGGCCACAGCTTGAGATCTACTGTCCTAGAAGTAAAGAAAGCACCAAGTGTCATTTGAAAGGGAATTTTAATTCGACTGGAACTAAGGTCTTTGACTTCAATATCAGAACAAATTGGCCGGGTCCCTGATGGGCACCTCCACTCCGGTAGGTTTTCAACCAATGTTATTTCTGCACTGGAACTATAAGGCTGGATTTACCAAACGCTGGTGGTGCGTGATTTGCAAGCATGGTTACTGCGATTGCATATGCAAGTGGAACAGTTGTGTGTGCAAATGGCCAGTCGAACAACTGACTGGGGAAACCTAGGCCAGAATTACTTTTCTATGTTGAAATAAACACTTTGGGCCCAATTCTCCTCTCTCTTCCACTAGGCTGACTCCATCGACTTCAGTGGAGTTCTTCTTGATTTGCACCGGGGTAAGCGAGAGAAGGGTTTGACCTTTTTTTTCCATGGCAACAAGATGACTAGTGTTCCTCTGAAAGCCCACCAGTCAAGTGATTCTCATTGTGTATTGGAAACTCCTGACCAGGACAACGCACTTGCTCTCAAATAGCTGATGAGATCACAAGGCAGATGCACCACATTCAAACTGAAAGTCGTTTTATTAAAAATACAGCAACCTTGAAGCAGCAGGATTAGACACTGCTGTCCAGAGGTGACTTGAAGTTTCTCTCCCCAATGTGAAGTGGTGCAAACACCAAATTAAATAATCCCATCTGTAATTTGGGGGAATCTGAATGCAATGAATGGAAGCTGCCCAGGAGCGATTAGAAGGGGCCGGCCGTGCATTGCATGTCATTGGAAAGGTGGTTTTCGCTGGGCTTCAAATGTGGTCTCAGATTGGGATGTCACAATAAACTAGGGCATGTGACTGAATGACAATGGTGTTTAGATGGATGCTCATCATCACGTGGATGGGATGACAGCTTGCAATTCACCCCCTAAATTAATACATTCCCTGCGCACCTTCTGGGAGCTGCTGCAAACACACGGGGAGGACGTCTCTGGTAGCTTGAGTCTATTGCCAAGGAACGGTGAGTGGGAGCTGGTGGCCAGAACCTCAGTACAGATGGCCGTAGCCCTCCACAGCTCTAGTGAGATCTGCCTGCTTTGAGGGAGGCTTTTCCATGGGTGGGGGGAACAGGGAGGAGCACATTGCCCAGCGGCTTGTGTCATCATTAACGCCCGTGCCAAATGGGTGCAATTCTGATCTGTTTGTATATCACGCCCACCTTCACAGGTGTGGATGACAGCACACCGGGCCAAGCAGTGGAGAGTCAGAATCGCTACACAGAATCAAGCGCTCCTCTGTATGCATTTGGTTAGGAGCTGTAATGAACTGCAGTTATTTTTGGCATGCTTTTGCCTTTCAGTGAAACACATCAGGAGTCAGACCACCGGGAACAAAAGCTCCGGCATTTACAAAAGCCAGTTGGTTTAATCCCTCCTTTATAGATTTCTTTGGCGTGGATTTGCAATCGCGCTATTTGAATAATTGCCTGCCACGTAGCTCGGATGGGTAATACCTGCTAAGTCACTCTTAAAGGGATGACGCCAGCTTTCCAGTCATGGGTTAAATCCTCAGGTCCTGCTTGTCTTTTGTGTAAGGACTGAGCAGACAATGAGCAAAGCCCTCCAGATTGGGCCCTCTATATTTACAAATAAAAGGCCATGTTGATCTTTGGGGTAACTCCAGTGGAGTCAGTCTGTGCCATTACACCGAGGAGGAATTTTACTGTGTGTAACTATTTGTGCAAACAGCAGTGCATGTGACACCCTGGCGCCCTATGGATTCATAGGTGATGACTTCCTCTCTACCTGGGGGTGCTCGACCTCCTCTGCCCCTGGCCCCGCCCTCACTCCACCCCTTCCCCCAGGGCTGCACCCCTGCCCTGCCTCTTCCCCGCCTCTTTCTGCCATGTTAAATGTGCTCGTGGTAGACTGAAGAGATGCTGGCATTTTTTGCTCAGTAGATTGGATCTCAGTGAGAAAAGCTGCTGCCAGGGTGCAGGGAGGAGGTGGAGTGGCTTCTGATCTCTGTGAACCCGGGGCCGTGGAGTTTAAAATTGTGACCAGAGCAGTCACTGTGGCAGGGAATGGGACATTGTGGGACAGCTGCTGGTGGACTGTTAGGGTCGACACAGTGTCTACACTCACGCTGCGTCGACTTAAGTAGGTCAAAAATGGCTCTGCCGTTTGGGGAAGTGGTTTTACTGTGTCGCTGCAATGGGGCTCTTATGTCAGCTGGAGACAACTGTGAGTGTAGACACAGGCACAAATAGGTGGATTCAAGGTGACTTATGTTGATCTAACTTTGTAGTGTAGACCAAGTCTTAGAAGAACTTAAATTTGGAGCTTAAAACTAGCTGTCGTTGTCGCTTTAATGTTCACCTCTTCTCCTCAGGCCCCACATGTGCTATCAGTCACTCAGATCAATTTTCAGCCATTCCGTTTTTCCATTCTATTTTGTGCTGTCAGTTTGAGATTAGCGGCAGATTTGCCACAGATGTGATCAAGAGAAACTTCTGATGGCAAATAAAGGGGAAAAAAAATACACACCCTCACACACAGAAATGAGTCTGTGTTATTCTGTTTAGCAAAAGTAGAAGGAGTGTACTCATTTCATGAATGGGAATGAAAACACCACATTATATATCCCTCTAATTAATTTCACCACTAGTCTTTAAATCGTTAGCCCTTTCTGGTTTGAATCTGCTCTTTCTGGAGAAAAACAAGTAACACGGTAATTGTCTAATAAAGATCTCTTCCTTCAAATCAAAAATAGAGTTTGCGATGTAGAGACTAGTAATCGGATCAATGACCAGTTGGTAGTAAACGAGTATTTTTTATTTATATTGCAGTAGCACTCGACTGAAATCAGGACCCCACTACATACACACAAGTAAGGGACAAAGGTAACTGAAAGAGTTTACAATCTAAATAGGCAAGACAGACAAAGAGTGAGAGGGAAAGTGCTTTGCCCAAAGTCACACAGTGAGGCCATAGAACTCAAGTATCCTGACTCCTAGTCTGGTGCACTGTATTGAGCTGTGTTGTCTCTCTCCTAGTCAGCTCAGGTACCCCATTATAGATCCGTTATCCACCCCGCCAACATAGTATCTTAGCACCTCAAAACAGTGACAGATTTATCTTTATCCCCATTTTAGAGATGGAGAAACTGAGGCCCAGAGCGTAAGGATTTCTCTTCTAGAGACAATAAGGTTGTGTTAGAACACAGTCTTGGGAAGGCCTGGTGATAATTACACAATGGTCAGTCAATGGTGACAAGGACCATCTGATGTTTAACAGCCAGCCCTGGTTAAATCCTACTGGAATGGCAGGGTTAGCCTAACCCCTGTCCTCGTCTACAAAGCCATGTTTAACATCCTGTGGATTAACACAATGCCATTGGTCATGCCAAAGTCACCCAGGAAGGTTGCAGCCGACTCAGACCTTGGAGTATCATATTGCACACCGCCTGAGCCCCGAGAGCACACTGCTTCCACTGACCCCGGGTCATTTTTACGCAAGGTGCGGTGAGCTTCCAAAAACGGAGGCCTGTGAAATAGAAAGCCTGGGCCAAATTCTGCTCTCCTCACTGCCCCAAGACACCCTGTTGGAATCTCTGTATCCTTATGCTACCCACAGTTAGACCTGTGAAACCCCATTGACTTCAGTGGGCTGAATCCAAAGGCAGAATTTAGCCTTCTGGATCAATGTCTTCTGGTTCATGGCAGCTCCTTAAAGCACTGTGGCCATGCACACACTGCAGCTTAAACCGGTCTAAGTTATGTCCCTCCAAGTGACGTAAGTTACACAGACCTAAGCACCAGTGTGGACAGCACATCTTCGCTAGCAGGTTAATTGTAGCAGAGGAGCGGCACCGCTGTAAGCTCTGTAGTGTAGCCCTAGCCTGAGACTCAAGCTCTGAGCTTTGAGGATCATATCTGCACCTCATGTGCATTCACACAGCACTCATTAAACTCCCAAAGTCCTACACCTGGTTTGCATTTTGTTCATTATGAAACCTGGCATGGAGAATCTGGTGGCAATTTCTTTTTTGGTTGTTTGGAAGTCCAAGTCAGGAATCTGGAGTTGAATGTCTCAGGACATTACAAGCATCAATAAAAAGGTATTTACCTTTCTTCTAATATTTATGGCATTACCTGTATTCAGCATGGAAAATACCTCCAAAACCATGGTGTATTTAACTACCGTGTGTGACAAAAGTCCATTTTTTTCAGTGACCAATGTAACGTCACTACATAAGGAGTACGTTGCCCGTAAACAGGCTTGGCAGGATTTGATTATTTTTTTTGAAGGATAATATCAATGTTTGTTTTTACACTTTTTTTTTTCAATCTTTATTGATTTAAATTCTCCCAGTTGCGGGAAATTCTGGGGGTGAGACAATAGGCAAGTCAGACAGTAGTTCTTTAATGACCGAAGATGTTGAGATTCAAAAAGTGAAAGGTTATAACCATTAGAACACAAAGTGTCCACATCACACATCAAAATATACAAAGTCAATAACCTTAAATCAAACTCTTGTTGACTTCTCAAGCAGCATTTTTCTTACTTTGCCTGTCAGTTTCGATTATTATCAATGGAAATATTTTTTCATTTCCATGGAATTTGGTGAAATTGACGTTTACCCACAGTTACAGATAAAAATCTAGCCCTTCCAAGCCTGCTGTTAAAGGAGCAGCCTTGCTACCTATTGTTATCTATCTTTTCCCAGGTTAATTCCTTCACAAAGGTATTCATTCATTCATTCATTCATTATAAACTACTGGTACTGGGGTTGAATCTATTTTGGTCTAATGCAGGATCAGACACGTTCCTGTAAAAAAATAAAAAAGTCCATTCCTTTCCAAGAGCTCCCAAATTAGAGAGGCTATTTCATCTCACATGCAGTTTCCATAGACTTTGCTTTCCCCTCTAAGTTTGCAGCAAATGGTGTTGTTTGGGGGGGTGGATTTATTTATTGTTTTTACTCAAGTAGCCAGATTTATAGTCACCCGTTCTGATTATACGTGCCGGGGGAGCTTTAACGTCTATATCTTGGATGGGGATCACAAATAAAAAGGCAGCAGCTCCGAATAACAGCTATGTCCTATCACCTCACAGCTGGAAACTGACTGCAAATGGGCTTTTGATTTTTGAGGCCCCCAGCTCTGAAGTGAGTGTGATGCCTACTGGGCTGTGTGGGTGCAGCGCTTCAAAGGAGATGCAGTTGATTTCCATGCAGAGAACGGCAGCGCTGAGGGAATACACAGACCACGGCGGAGTTGTGCCTCTGACTCTTTGTTGGCATGTGTCGTGGTGCAGGTAGACATTTAAACAAATCAAGTCTTTCCTTGCAGTGGGTTTTTCCCTCTCTGGTGCTGGTTGCAGTTTCCAGCTCGACAGCCCTGGAAGGTAGACTTGTGGCTAAAGCCCTGGCTGAGGACTCGCGTGCTGGCTCAGATCCCTGGCTCTGCCACAAACTTCCTGTGTGCTCTTGGGCACGTCAGTGACAATCTTTGTGCCTCTGGAAACCTGAGATAATGATACTCTAGCCCCTGATGAAAGAATTTGGGGGCCTTGTGCACTATGGAAATGAGGGGGGCCCCATCCAGAGCCAAGAATGCCTTCCTACCCTACACACAGACCCTTGAATGCCCATCACTCCACCAGCCTCCACTTATCCTGACAATCTCTATATACAACCCTGCAGCCTGGATACACATCTTCTCAGCACGGCCCCCAGCATCCCCCACTCACCCCACCGCCTCACCCCATAGCCCCCCAGTGCTCCCTACTCACCCTACAGCCTACAACATCTCTCCCTAGTCCTTCATCCACCGCCCCAGGAGTCTGGAACTTCCTGGCCACTCGCCGGCTCAGTGCTCTCTCTGCTCCCCATTCTGCCTGCCCTGCATTCACATGGCCCTGCACCATTGGGGGTGGCCTGGTTGCCATGACCAAAGTACAGCAGGAGTTTCCATTGACATGGTGGCATGAAAGACTGGATGGACGTGGTGTATTTGCTCTTCCCCCTCCAGCTCATGGTGGAGGTAAATTGATGGGGCAGTGTACCACCTGTTCTAGGGGATACATGAAGGACTTGTCTGTTTCTATGGCTACTATCGCTATGGTATCTGAGTATTTCACAAATGTCAATCAATGTAGCCTCTGTGAGGTCGGAAAGTGATATCGTTCCCATTTTAAAGATGGGAAATCTAGGCACAAAAAGATTAAAGCCCAGATCCCCAAAGGTATTTAAGTGCCTAACTCCCATAGGTTCCAATGGGAGTTAGGCACCTACATACCTTGGAGGATCTGGGCCTGCTCAGGATCACATCCGAAGGCTCTGGAAGAGCCAGGAACCCAGTGGTCCTGGGCACCAGGCTAGTGCCTTAACCACAAGCCGCTTTTTCTTTCTTGAGCCCCCAGAGCTGTTGATCAGGTTCCTGGAAAAGATGCGAAAGTCACAAAGATTTGAGGGGGAAGCTAAACAACTGCTCTCAGATGACCGTGATTTCTACCTATTGTAGGGTTTTCTACAGCAACCAACTCTTTAGTATCTAGCCACTGATTTGTGACCAGCTGATTAAAAAACCAAAATCATTAATTGGCGCCCTCCCAACAATCTAATTGGCTGCCACGGCTTCTAACTGATACACTGTCCAACCCAGCTGAAATACATCAAGAGGCTTTTTGCCCAGGAACTCGCACTCAGCACATGCATTGAAATAAAACGCATCCCTCCTTCAAGTGAAAACATGCTGGTGAGTTTCAAATAATTGAAAGCCGCATTGGCACAAACTGTTCACGTAAGGTGACCTTTAAGACTGAAGTGTGAGGCTTGTTGTTAGCTCGCCCTTCCATTATTTTATCGTCGGCCAAGAAAGGAATCTGGTCTCAATAAAGATGGACCATAACAAAGTGATTTTCCTGGGACAGCAAGAAAAACCAGAGTTGAAAACCAGATGACAACCCTGACGCCCTGTAATGAAAGGGCAAAATGAAATACCTTACAGGGTACTGGAATTTGAAGCTTTAGGCCTTGGCTACACTCAGGACTTTCCAGCGCTGCCATTACCAGTGTAGTCGCGCCACCAGCGCTGCGAGAGCTCTCTCACAGCGCTTCAAGTACTCCACCTCTCCGAGGGGAATAGCTTGCAGTGCTGCGAGCGAGCGTGCAGCGCTGCAGGCTCTGATTACACTGGTGCTTTACAGCGCTGCGCTCGGGGGGGGGCGTTTTCACACCCCTGAACTCAGCAAGTTGCAGCGCTGCACAGCGCCAGTGTAGCCAAGGCCTTATTTTACCTTGTAAAAGAGAAATACTAGTTGGGCTAAATTCTGCCTTGGCTTCTAACCATGAGACATCACAGAAGGCACTGGAGGGATACACGCAATGGCAGAGTTTGGCTGTAGGAAGGTAACCCACGGCAGAACTGTCTGTAAAATTGCGCTTTCCTTGATATGGCCCATGGTGGTCATTACTTGACTTCTTCAGAATTCACAGGGTCATAGAGTTTAGAGTGAGAAGGAACCATTAGACATCTAGTCTGACCTCCTGTGTCACATGGGCGAGAGGAGTCCCCCTGGTTATCCCTGTACTGAGCCCAGTAACTACTAGGTGGCGTTCCCTGTTAAACAGGAGGCATGTGAAACCCATGCTGTTCCCCAAGCAGGATGGTGAGAAAGCAGGAGACCACCCCAACGTCCCAGAGGGCCCAAGTTGTTATCCCCACAGAAATCAGTTAGCATGAAACACTGAAGCGTGGTTTGTGTCACCACCTGTCCTGGATGTGGCTGGACCCCTTACCCTCAGGGTTCCTCCAGCTGCAAGTTTGGCAGGGTTGTCTCAACCTGTCCTGATTAGAAGAATCTGATTCTGGCCAAGATGGGAGATAAGAGGCTGAGCTAAATGGACCTGTGGTCTGATCAGTCTTATGTTGCTGGGATTGCAGCGATATGGATGAGGTTTAAAAAATAATGACTTATGTGGGTAAAGTTAATTGGGTGCACTTAAATATGGAGATATACCTATTGCATAGAACTGGAAGGGACCCTGAAAGGTCATTGAGTCCAGCTCCCTGCCTTCACTAGTAGGACCAAGTACTGATTTTGCCCCAGATCCCTAAGTGGCCCCCTCAAGGATTAAACTTCACAACCCTGGGTTTAGTAGGCCAATGCTCAAACCACTGAGCTATCCTTCCCCACTCTTAGGGTCTAGTGCAGACACTGAACTTCATAACGAGGTAGGAATTGCCTTCATGCTACAGGTGGGCAGAAGTTAAGCAGTTTGCAGGGAGGTCACACAGCAGCCCAGTCAGTGGCAGAGCGAAGATTAGAACCCACTGGGCATTCATGCTTTCCCACCATGCAAGAGAGAAAGGGCACTTGGACTGAAAAGATGATACATTTGGATTTTTTTAAAAACCCAAGTTACTATAAAATTAACCCGCAGAACTTGCTGCTGCAGGATGTTATTATGGCAAATTTGTTTAATCTTGTTAAATTAATTCCACCTTTATATGACTGGGAATCGCATCTGCAGGTACATTAGCTACAGATGACAAGGTTAATCAGCCCACATGCTTCAGGACATAAAATTATCTCTTGCAAGAAGTTTCCTTCCCACGACATAGTACAGAACAACTAAACTCAGTGGTCCAGATTCTGATCTCCTTTGCACCAGAGTAAATTAGAAGTAACTTGGTGTTAGTGGACCAGATTCTGAACTCAGCATGTGGGGTTTATGCCTTCTTGGCCACAAATGGAGTCAAGATACCAAACTAGACTGGCCCCTAGTCTTGGTGGCGTGGTAATCCCTATGTTCCTAGTAAAACTGTACATGGAAACTGTTCTCAATTTGAGGTAATACGAAAATCTATTTACAGTATTTATTTAATGCTGTGTGGGTTTCCTAGATCCTGTCTCTTTAAGTAATGGCTGCCCCTTGCAATACATCAGCTACACATTCCTCCAGGAGACGTATGCTTATTAAATGTTCCACTGACACTGGTGTAGTTAGAAGGGAATGCGAGGAAAACCAAAGTGACCCTATCTAGATTGAGAGAAAACAAAAAGGGAAAGATGGTTTTTTTTTTCTAGCAGGCGGTTTAAAAAATATACTGAACGACGTTGCCTATAAAATACACGCACTCGTTTCACAACAGTGCAATCTGGCTTTAAAAATCTCCTTTGTTTGCCTAATACAAAGTGGGAGGCTAGGCATTGTACAGCAAATGACCAAACTGCTAAGCAGCCCACAGATCACATCTAATTCATTTACCAGGGAGTGGATTGTAGGGGGCTTCAGTCTTTAATAAGGCAGCACAGCCCACGGAGAAGTCCCAGCTTCCCCTGTGCCATCCTGCTCTGCTGTAGCTTGAGGGTCTGAAGCAAGGGTTTGGAGCAAGGGACTCCTGAGTTCCAACACTGGCCCTGAAACTGACTCACTCTGTGATGCTGTCTCCTGTGCCTCAGTTTCCCAATCTATACTACCGGGGTTAATAATATTGCTCTCACAAACAGGTAGTAGGTGGATTAGTAAATAGATTCATTAATTAGTCGATTGATTAGTGCAGCTGGTTGGAAAATGTCAGTTATTTTTCATGGGAAACTTTATTTAAAAAAAAATCCACAAATATTTATTGGTTTTTTTTGGTGGGGAGAAAACAAAACCAATTATTTTTTCAGTTTTCGGTACACATTTCTTTTTCAAAAAATGAAAAATGTTACTGAAAACTGGAACATTTTACAGCAAAATGGGAGAGATTTTTGTTTTTAAAAAAATCCAAACAAAACAAAACAAACAAAAACCCAGAAAATTTCAGCCAAAATGAAAAATGTCCATTTTCGTCAAACAAGCTATTTTTCATTGGAAAAAAATGTTTTGATGAAACATTTTCAACCTGTTCTATTAGTTAATAATATTTGTAAAACAGCTTGATGGTAAAAAGTTCTGTAAATATCAGATAATAACCTTAATTTTGAATGAAACAGAGGGTCCTGTGGCACCTTTAAGACTAACAGAAGTACTGGGCGCATAAGCTTTCGTGGGTAAGAACCTCACTTCTTCAGATGCAAGAAGTGAGGTTCTTACCCACGAAAGCTTATGCTCCCAATACTTCTGTTAGTCTTAAAGGTGCCACAGGACCCTCTGTTTCATTCAAAATTAAGGTTATTATCTGATATTTACAGAACTTTTTACCA
>NC_048317.1:8930307-8968512 GCF_013100865.1 Trachemys scripta elegans | reverse complement strand
AGCCAAATGGACCTTGAATGTCAAAAGGGTTTAATTCTGTTCTCGTTAGAAGAATCCATCGTTTTGACTTGAAACTCAATAAAAGGATTCCTTAACCCAAACTCCAATCTAATCCCTGCCCCAGTCTTGAGCACTGATCTAGCAAAGCACTTAAGGAGCTGCTTAACTTTAAGCATGTGGAATGAGATTTTCAAAGACCCGAAGGGCAGTTTGACAGCTAATGGAGGTTGGGCACCTCATTACAGCCCCAAATGTTAAAAAATGATGTGCTGGGTCTCCCCCTCAAAATAATACATCATCATAATATAATCTTTTTACTGGCCTTCTGGTTTTTGAGCGTTTAGGGTTCATGTTTTCAATCTTTTCTCCCCAACCATGAGGGCCAGAGCCCGGGAGTCTCATGTAAACACATGACTCCAGGAGCTGGGGCTTTAAGGGAAAAAACCAACCATCGCAAGCCTCCTGCTAAATTGATGAGAGATGGCGACAAAGAAATCGTCCCCGTAAGTGGTTCAGTTGCACTCAATGGGTGTACGAGCATACTTAAAGTTATGCAGGTGCTTAAGTGCTTTGTTGCATCGGGGCCTGAACCCACAAACTAGGCAATCAGATACCACAAGGATGCGTGTGGCATAAATGCTTAGATAGGTATGCCTCAAAGGGATTTAGGTGCCTAACTCCCAGTGAAACCGATGGGAGTTAGGTACCTAAATACCCTGGAGAATCTGGGCTTTCCCGTTTATCAGTTTCTGGGCTTGATTATTCCCTCACCCAGCAGTAACCCCATTGAAATCAATGGAGATGTGCTCGTGGAAATGGGAAGAGAACCAGGCCCTGTAGTTCTGTCCCTTCCGTAAAACAGCCTGATCAGGAGTGCTCTGAAAGCCGTCAAGACAGCTGTCTGCACTTAGAACGGCAGCAGACACTCATGAAAAGCAGCCCTTGAGCTACTTCAGTTGTACCAAATTCAGCCCTTGTGCAGAGGGATCAGTGCCAGGTGTATGCACCACACTGAGTGATGTGCTGGGTCCAATGCACAGGGGTGAATTTCATCAGGTCGAAGGAAGAGCATCTCTGCTGTAGTTTACACCAGTGTTAATCAGGAGTAGATCCCATGAGATTGTGCTGTCGCCCCTACTGCTTACCTCGAGACTGACGTAATGTGGCTCAGTGAAACTGGAACGTGGGTGGAGTGTGTGTGTGTGTGTGCGCGCGCGGGTGTGATTTTTCTTTTTTAATGGTGGAAAAAGTCTCCGAATCCACCTCTGCCCACAGGCTGTGGGGATAATGCTCATTTTTCTAACCACTTCAAAGGCTCCCTGATAGCAAACTGCAGCCCACATTTGTTCTCACGTATCGCATGCTTCAAAACAAAGAGAAATAAAAGCCAATCCCTTTTCCAAAACTGAGAAACAGAAAACAAACCAAAACACGTCATATTCCTCTACTTGCAAACCTGCTGAGGGAACCTCTGATTCAAATGGCCCCACGAGAGGATCCTGTCTCAGCGGTGAAGGACTGTGAAATTGAAACGCTTGAGATTTCCCTCCCCATAAAGAAGAAAGGGGAAAAAGCTCCTAACTTCCATTGAAATCATGGGATCTGGGCCATCCCCTCTTTCTGCCTCAGTTTCTCTATCTGTAAAGTAAGGGATAATGATATGAGTGCTGCTTCGTAAGGTCTGTTGAGATCTAGGGATAAAAAGCAATATAGAAGGGCTAACAATTATTAAATATCACTGAGGAGCATATTAAAGCCAGCACAGCTGCTACCGTAAACCTGATCCCCTTGTTTAGGGGATGCAGCTGTGACAAACCACGCGGTGACTTGTCATCTTACAGTGGTACATTTGCATCCCAGGTTTTAAAAGGCAAAAGAGACAGCTGCTTGATTCCTGAAGCCAAGCAAGACTCTAGCTACCTCTTGTCTTCCGCACACTAGGTCAGCTGTCCAACTCAGACCTATTGATTTCATTTTTTGATAAACACATCTGCTTACCAAAAAGATGATGCTGTTGGATCAATAAAGCGGTGCCCTTTTCACCAGCCTTTACAGATTTACACGATACAAATCCCAAACGGAGCCACTTTACTGTTGGCCAAAGTGTCTGGATCTATATGAAACCCAAGATCTTTTGAACTCACACATTTTAAGATGTCTGATGTCCTACTTTTACAACAGAGGATGAAGTGTGGGGGAGATTCCGTACCAATATTGCTTGCTTCTGCTTTTTGGAACATGTTTTGTGGGCCTGATCTGTAGATCACAGCATCACTGACTTCAGTAGAGCCAAGCTGATTTACCCCAGCTCTGGCTCCAGCCCTATTTTCACACCCCGGATTTGCAGCTGAATTAAGAACACATTGCAGTTGTCAGCTAAGATAATGATCAAAACTGTTTCTTCTGTTGCGAAAAAATAAGTAAACATGATAGTTGCTGATAGGTGGAGTGACATTACCAAGATAAAAGATTGCCTTTAAAATTCATGATCGGTGTTACTAAAAACTCCTTAGATTAGTAAGAATTTACAAAATCAAATCTACCCTTCATCATTTTTATCTGATCTTTGTTTAGGGTGACCAGCTGTCCCGATTTTATAGGGACAGTCCCGATTTTGGGGTTTTTTTCTTATATAGGCTTCTATTACCCCCCATCCCCGTCCCGATTTTTCACACTTGCTGTCTGGTCACCCTATCTTTGTTTAGTTTTTGCACTTCAGTTCAAACCGGGCTTCTGTTTTTAGTTAGTTTCACTTCTGGGGTCTCATGGGATATTCTAATTATCTTTATTATTCGTATTACAGCCACACCCAGTGACCCTGAGGATGTGGCAGTTCCATTAGCACAGACAGAGAATAAAAACAGGCCCGGATGTGTAGCAGGTATAAATCAGTGTAGCTCCATTGACTTCAATGACTATACCAATTTCAGTGGATGGTTCCAGGTTGCACCAGCTGAGGATCTGTGCATAGAGCTGGGCATGGACCGCGGCCCATTGACTTCAATGGGGAATCCGTCCTGCCTGGAGCACATTGCACGATTGGGGCCTTAGTTTAATACGAGGCAGAGCTTGCTGTCAGGGTGCGACTGGGGCGTTGTTGGGGCTTTCAGCACAGCACAAACATATTTAAATTCGAAACCCTTTTGCATGGACACTTCATTTTCTTCAAAAGGGAAAATAAAACGTTTTGGAAAACAGTTTGATTATTTGACAAAAATACATGTTGGGGCTTATTTAAACTAGCTGTCAGCATCCCATTCATTAAGAATACCTCACCATCTGTGTGAGCACCTCAAAGAGCCTACACAAGCGAGTGAAGTTGCACAAGCCCCACTTGGGAGATGAGTATTGTTGCCCCTTTTTTATGGACTGGGAAACTGAGGCACGGGGCAGGGAAGTGATTTGCTTGAGAACGCAGCATGAATTAGTGACAGGGCTGCGAATAGAACCCTGTCGTCGGAAAAGGGCTCTAGGCTCATGCCCCCAAGACGTCTCTTGGGCCTTTGGTAAAGAAAATGAGGCACCATGTTCCACCGACAGAAAAAGAAACAAATATAAAGAATTTCGCCTTCTCCACTTCAGGATGCTTATAATGTGCAATTTCTCTCAATGCTTATTTCCTCCCTTCTTATCGCCACGATCTCAAGCTGTGTCAATGCACTCCCCGGTCGGATTTCTCACCTACAGTCAGACTTTTGGTCATGATTGCATCTCTTTGATGGTCTCCCCAGTCTGTGTGCTCTTTGGCTGTTTCCCCATCATCAAAAGCACTTATCAAACGACCGGCTCGACATACATGGTGCTCTGAGGGCTGGCAAGTCAGACACATGTGTCTGCCTTCCAGTCCTGACCAAGTGTTCTGCCTTCGTCCAGAACCACTGACACGCAGCCTTCAAATCCTCCTGCCAGGACTCCAAACCAAACCGGGAAACATCATCCCCCGCCAGCCTCGAGGCAGAACAGGGGTTCAGCTCACCTACACGCACTGGCAGAGTTGTTGCATTTCAATTGACTATTATTAGTTTTAACATTTCGATACAATGGATGTAACCAAAGAGAGACAGGACAAGACAGCCACGCCATGCAGCATATTAAAAATCAAGCCCTCTGCCTAGTAGGTAAATACTGGCTGGGTGGCGAAAATTACGGACATATAAAGTATTATTTGGTTCATTATTCCAAACAATGCCTTTAGATCAGCGTATATTTACAAGGCATTTTACATAGATTAACCCTATTTACATAGACTAACCCTAACCCTCCCTGCGCCAAATCACTTACGTTCTAAGGCCCTGACACTGAAAATTCATTGTGTATGTGTTGGCAACTGCACAGTGGGCTGTAGGCTTGGGGTCTAAGGCAAGGGAGGGGGTGGGGATTATTGCTAAGAAGAGAGGATGGTGATGGTTAGGAGGCTGCTCAAGGAAGAGACGGGGCGGACTGGAACGAGCAGCGTGTCCCCAGCATAGAGGGCAGCGTAGGTGAAGGGGGGTGGGGAAGGCTGGGAGGGGCAAATGAACTAGGGAGGAGTCTGATTCAGTGCTGGCTCAGAGTGGTGAGTGGCACTTGTTGATTCTACCGTACCTGACTTTTCTTAGCGGCTGTAGTCATCCATTGACAATCACAGCACCCCGCAGGGCTAGCGTGAGCTTTCCATGACCGATCCCAAGCTGTTTCCTGAAGACCCCGGATGCGGCAGGAGAGGGAGGAGGCTGCTCCCACCACAGGCCCCTAATGAAGGCAGAGCACGTTAACCGAGGACTCTGGGCTTAGCAGCCAGCTGTCCCGGGCCCAGCAGCTGGGCACTCACTCCCTGCCGCCCCCATCCCGCAATTCATTACCAGACCGAGTGTGCCGAGGCAATGACCGGAGGGCTGGAGAGGGGTGAGAAGCCAAACAAGTGTGTTGGTTTTGAATGAACCCCAAAAGGCCACATAAAGCGGGATAGGGCCTTCTCTACACACCCGAATTGCCTGGCTTTAACATTCTGAGCATAGTTAACGGGCACCAATCTCCCCCTCCCCAGTTTGGATATATCGTTCCACGTGCTTAGACTGGAAGAGCTATTCCCACGCTGGGTGGGACATAAGCCATACCAGTATAAGGCACCAATATAATTGCGTCCACTCTAGGGGATGTACTGGTCTAACTTACCCCTAACTGACAGTACAAAAACTGTGTCTAGACCCGGCCTAAGGGTTTATCCAGGGGCAAGCACAATGGGGCTCCAGTCTCAGCTGAGGACTCTAATACAAACAAGAAAAAGTGTGGGAAAGATACAGGCTTCCTTTAAATCAGGCTTCTTTGACTGATTTATAATTTAGTCGCCTCCAAGGGAGATCAGTCAAACGAGAGCACACCAGTAATATTCTGGGTTTTCCTGGCTTGCTTGGAACACTGTCCTTGGATAGCACACTCCCTGAGACCACAGACCAGACACAAAAATCCCTGCTGCTTGCCATAAATTGTTGTTTGTTTTTGCATTGCTGTTCGCAAGGGCTATAGTTAAAATGGATGGGCGATTATTATATATTCCCCTGGTTTTTTAGGATGGGCAGATTTTTTAAAACTGAAAGTGGAAAGAGAATTTCAGACCCCTCCAGGGATGAGCTGAGGTTTGGGTTATTTTCAGCCTCTCTCTATGGGCCAGATTCACATCGGATTGCTGGGGGCGGGAGGAGTGGAGGGAAGGAGATGTGCATCTCCACTGGAGTCCTCTTTGGATTTGACCCTATTGTGTCTTGCCTAGGACTGTGTAGCCAGGATCCTTGCTGCATAACCTCCCCCCAGTCTTTATCTCCCTTCCTTGGACTCCTCCCAAACCACTTGCTTCTCTCTTAATGTCACTCCCCGTCTACATACTCACTAGGCTCTATTGTTGCCTCTATTAATCAAAACTCCTCCCAGGCAACAGTATCATTCTCCTGTTCAGTCTGGTGCTTAGTACTGGGATGGGTTACCTAAGGAGGTGGTGGAATCTCCATCCTTAGAGCTTTTTAAGGCCCAGCTTGACAAAGCCCTGGCTGGGATGATTTAGTTGGGAATTGGTCCTTCTTTGAGCAGGGGGTTGGACTAGATACCTCCTGAGGTCCCTTCCAACCCTGATAGTCTATGATTCTATGATTCATGCACTGCGGCTTTGCATTTCTTGCTGGCCAATTGCCACCTTACTCCTCCCTAAAACCTACCTGATTCTCACCACCATAGAGCTCCCCGCAACCTCCTGCACCTGTGTCGTTTTCTGACCTGTGCTTAGATGCCTTCTTATCTCCTTCTATGCATCTCGTAACGGGTCCTTTTCCTTCGTGGTGCTAGATGAATAATACTCTAGGGAATCTGGTCATAGGTCCAAGTTAAGTCTGGATCTGGATCCAAATCTGCCCTTCCTCAGAGCTTGGAGGGACAGTTCTAGCTAATCTTGCGTTCTCTGTGTTTTCACCACGCCTATTTCCGTAGTGTCTGAGGGTTTGGGGTGAGTGTGCTGCTTTGAATTCAGCCCTGGGTTAAAGGTATGTGTAATGTGCTCTGTGGAGCATGCATGGTAACTTCTCAAATACCAGGTGAAACCGAACTGAGGTCAGGACCAAGAGGGTGCAATGCAGCAAGACCAGACTTCTGCTAATCTAGGTCACTCTGGGGACGCTGAGCTCAGTAGTGCAGCCCTGGGGAAATGCTCACTGTCATGGGAAGGAGTCCTGGATTGCCTTTCTGGTTTTGCACTTCTTTTGGCCTTGGCCAAAATCTATGTCAGCAGCAGCAAAACCTCCCTGTGCTAAGTGAAAATGAAACTCACGTGTCACGCAGTTCAGGATCCTTAGGAGGGTTGATGTTTGCAGGCTGACCCGTGTTTGACCCGTGTTTCAAACAGGCAGCAGGAGCTGCAGAGGAGAAGTCTCTTGCTGAAACGTGGCAAGATTGTGTGAGGGGACAATGTGAAGGTTGGTGCTCGACGAGGTTGGGGGCAGGGGAGAGAGAGAGATTTGTGCTGATGCCGTGTCTGTGAAAGGCTTTGGGTTGGTTTTGTGTGCGAGGGGGATGGTGTCGGGAGACGTGCAAAGGATGATGGGTAAAGGAGCATGGGCAGGCAGGGACTGCCAAGGGAAAGGATGGAGCTATCCGCTGAGGAAGAACTCCAGGCTGGTGCTGGGTGGCGTGATGGATCATTGGGCATTAATTCTTGGCAGCGGAGGTCTGTGAAATCTGCCAGACACACCCAAACGACTAGAGATGGCTCTGAACAGAAACCCAGGACAGACCCCATCTGCCAAACCCCCAGCTCCAAGACACTCAAACGCAGGGGTTTGAAATCTGGCAGCAGTAGACCCATTGTAACCCTAAACCAAAAGGCAGTGGGTGTAGGGTGACCAGACAACAAGTGTGAAAAATCGGGACGGGGGTGGGGGGTAATCGGCCTCTGTATAAGAAAAAGACCCCAAAATTAGGACTGTCTCTATAAAATTGGGACAGCTGGTCACCCTAAGTGGGTGTGTGAGATGCATTGTGGCCCCTGGCTCGCCTGGCCCCTCACTTAGCTCTACCAGGCTGTCCATGGTTTCGCGTTGCTCTTATCTATAAAATCATACTGCATATGTGCCAGGTGCAGAATCTGAGATAAAACTGAGTCATTCAGCGAGACAGTGGTTGCAAGAGACAGTGGGCCAAATGTCTCTACTAAAGACTAGACCATGTTCTCAGCTTGATCTGGTGCCATGGAAAGTGGAAGCTCTTTGAAATGGGGAAACTGAGGCTTAGCCATCTTAGCAAAGCACTTTGAGATCTTCAGATGAAGAGGGTTGGGTAATGGCAAAGGGGCTATGTAGCAAGTCACAAAACTTAGTTCATTGTTGCAGCACTCCTGTTGAAGGGGAGGCATTACCTGTACCCACTTTATAGACTTTCCCAAAGTCACATAACTAGTCCATGGCAGTGCCAAGGTTGGAACCCAGGAGTCCTGGCTCCCACTAGACCTCACCCCCACCCTACTATAGGGCTCTGACTCTAGAGTCCGATCGAAATTAAGGGTTATGGGACAAGGTCGAGTTACTGAGCACCATGTGATCTGAGCACGGATCTAGGACCTGAAACTAGCATCTCCCAGGATGATTCAGATTCTGAGTTTTAATTCTGGCTCTGACACCAACTCCCTCTGTGGCCTTGGGCAAGTCCCTTCACTTTTCCTGTCTCAGTTTCACCATCGGTAAAACGGTGGTGATCATACTCACCTGCCTCACAGGGCTGTGAGGACTGTTGCAAAGCGCTTTGGAAGTGACAAGTGGTCACTTAGGGTGTGTCTACACTGTGTTAAAAACCCTTCAGCACTGAGTCTCAGAGCCTGGGTCGGCTGACTCGGGCTGTGGGGCTATCAAATTGTAGTGTAGACGTTCCCGCTTGGTCTGGAACCAGGGCTCTGAGCTCCCCAGCCCCCCCGGCCCTTCTTGGAGTTTCAGAAGCTGGACTCCAGCCCAAGCCCAAATGTCTACACTGCAGTTTTATAGCCCCACAGCCTGAGCCCAGCTGTGGCCGGGACGCAGGACTTTTATTGCAGTGTAGCCGTACCCTCAGTGTTGAGTATTATGATCCAGAGAGGTAAAATCAAAGGCAATAATCTGCTCTTCAAGGATTTTATCATCATCCCTGTATTGATAAAGCTGCCGATTCGTTTTTCAGTCATACAGTATTTGCCTTTGGCTCTAGTCACTTCAGTGGATAATTCCTTGGAGCCTGGAATTAATTTCAAATTCCCTTGGCTTTAGCTCCCAGGTTGCTTTTGCAGTCACTGGATGGCAGCACAACCAGCCTCTTCAGTTCTCGAGGCACAGTAGTGATCTACTGTAATGCTTCTTGCTAATAGTATAAGCATGTAGTGGTAACAAGCATGCAGTGCAGGGCACCCCAGGTCCGAGTGCTCAATTTATGTCGAAGGCAAAATACATGTAATGGGGAAGGTCTTGGGGAGTTGTGTCATTGCATTTTGGTGAATGAGAATAGTGTGTGTGTGTGTGTGTGTGTGTGTGTGTATACACAAATGCTACATTAAAATCACATTAGTACGGTTGCAAAGTCAAGCACTCAAAAGTTAGGAAATGCCACAGTAATGATGCCCGTGCAACTCCCCCGCATCCCCCTTTGTGCACAGTCTTTAATTACATGATCACATACTAGTTTTTCCCTAGGACCCCATGCCTCATTCAGTTCATATAGGTACATGGGTGGGTGGATGGGGAGGCCCGGTCCTTTACTCGTGGGGATTAGAAATGATCAGCTGTGTATCACAGACCCGATACTGCTCATCTCTAGTAGGGGCTGTCCTTTGGCTAGCGCAGGCAGAGCTGGTGTGAGGTTCCGACTGGCCGAAGCATATCGCATAGGGACAGATGAGAAGTTATAAGTGGCTGTGTTTTTGTTGCAGTACATTGTGATTGAGATTATCCATAAAAACCTGCATTTTTTTTTAGTAATTTTGCCTCCCTTATATTAAAACTAATTTATTCCAGAGTTGCCAGTTAACATGAGATTTCTTTCTTTCTTTCTTTCTTTCTTTCTTTCTTTCTTTCTTTCTTTCTTTCTTTCTTTCTTTCTTTCTTTCTTTCTTTCTTTCTTTCAAAAAGAGTTTATTGCTGAGGGTAATAAGCTTGTTTTTGCTAGCTGTTTGATACGGCTCCTAGACAGGAAAAGCACAGGCAGTTATTTGCATACTTTATGGTACAGGAATCAGAAAGCTAGACTACTCCATTTACAGAATTTTTTGACTATATTTTTAGGGACAGGGAACACGTCTCAGTGGTATTTTTATATATGACTTTCCCCTGCCTCTTCATGCCCTGCCATGCCCTGCCAGTGCAGTGAAGCCAGTGCTCCTGTGTGTCCTAAGCCAGTGGTTCTCAACCAGGGTACATGTACCCTGGGAGTACGCAGAGGTCTTTCAGGAGGGGTGCAACAACTTGTCTAGATAGCTGCCTACTAGTTTTACAACAGGCTACATAAAAAGCATTTGCAAAGTCAGTACAAACTAAAGTTTCATACAATGGCTTGTTTATACGCTGTATATACTATACACTGAAATGTAAGTACAATATTTATATCCCCATTGATTTATTTTACGATTATATGGTAAAAATAAGAAAGTCGGCAATTTTTCAGTAATCGTGTGCTGTGACACGTTTGGATTTTATGTCTGATTTTGTAAGTAAGTAGTTTTTAAGTGAGGTGAAACTTGGGGTATGCAAGAAAAATCAGACACCTGAAAGGGGTACAATAGTCCGGAAAGGTTGAGAGCTACCAGCCTAAGCAACAGTTAAAGCATTCGATTTAACAGCCTCCTAGTCTCGTTTGTTTCATTTTCTGTAGGTGCACAATTAAGGCCTTGATCCTGCCGGAATCTCCACATGGGTGGATCCTTGTGCCCTTATGGAGCCCCATCGAAGTGACTGAGGTTTCAGCCATTGTACTCCATGTGTGGAGCTTATTACGGGATGGGGACCTAAAGAAGGGACCTTGTTATTGTTATAATAGTGCCTGGATAGGGCACCACTGTGCTGGGCATTGTACAAACACTGTGAAAGACTGTCCCTGCCCTGAGGAGCTTACAATCTAATCGACAAGATGAAGGGTGAGAGGGGAAGTGACTTGCCCAAGGTCCTGTAGGTGCTCAGTGGCAGAGCCAAGAACAGAATCCAGGTCTCCTGATTCCTAGGCCTCTGCTTTAGCTATTAGGCCACTGTAACCCCAACAAGTAGACCTCGGGACTATTTATAGTAAGTAATATAAATAAATAGAGTAGGACTTACTATATACATAGCAGAGGACTTTTCAGTGCATTCATGGACTGATTTTCAAAGCCAGTGAGCATCTGAACTACCTCTTTGCTTCAGTGGAGTCGGGGGCGTCCAGCATATCTGAAAACCAGCTATTAACACCCACTGGGGGAAATGGTGTCTTTTTGAATGAGAATATTTTGGGTCATTGAGGCTTAGAGAGAGACAGTTTCACTTCGCTGTATGGAATGATTTTCATCCACGCCATCTAAGTGATGTAGCCTGGAAGAAACCTGTGTGCGATGCCAAAAAAAACCCCATTGAAAAGTTTCTTTTGTTCTTCCTTTTGAAACCCTGAATTGCTGAAGGAGCTTGTGGTGCCCAAGCCCAGACTGTGGTGCAGCGACTTAAAAACCATCAGTGACATTTCAATAATGAAAGGCCACTCTGGTGAATTACAACCTTGTGTCCTGTTAATTTCATGAGACAAGAGAAGGGGCATCGAAAGCCGCGACACGTGAAAGCCGGGGCTCAAATTGTTGTAGATGATAAATAACATGAGTGGGTGACTTTTCCGCCGGCCACGAGCAATTAGTACCATAACACACTGGAGGTGACTTGGCCAAGTCCCTGATGCTGCATTTAGCTCGTCACTGGTGCAGGGTCTGCCTGAGTGCATCTCATTGCAGGATCAGGGCCATATACAGGGAGCTGGTCCTGCTCCTGTTGCAGCGAATGGAGGTTTTGCTGTTGTTTTCAATAGGAACAGGCCTGCAGCATACAACATTAAGTAAAAGGATGTTTACTTCCATTACCAGGAGCAGTTCTATTGCTTCTGGAGCAAACTCAGCTCTCAGATCTGTCTGCCTACCTCCCATGGAAGTCGACAGGAGTTGCCTGTGTGGAGGTGAATGCAGAATTTGGTTCTTTCTATTTCCAGCGGAGCCTGTAATTCTCCCTGAGCCAAGAAATCCCCAGAACGGAAGGAGCAATTTCATCTTCACTGAATGTCCTCCTAACATCTTCGAGCACAGTGGTCAGCTTCATATTTTCTCCAACCTCCACATAAATGTCTGTGGGCTGCATTATGATCTGTGGGGGTTAGTTCTGGCTCTGCACCGCCTGCCTTATATGGCTTGTCAGATGGGGAATACATGCTTGGCTTGTTTGTTTAACCCTTTCGGCAGTCGGGGTGCACGGCAATCGTTGCTGTTCTTAAAAATCACGTACAGCCCCTAAAACATCACAGTGCCTTGTAAATGTGTAGTGAGACCTGGGCAAAGGGCCGGCACTCTGAGACAGGTACGGCAAACAGATACGGGAGGAATATTTCAGGAAAGGGATGGCATGGGGAATTAATAGCAAGAGAAGGAGGTAGGGAGGATTATTTTAACAGCGGGGGAGTGGCTTTGAAGGAGGGGAGGCTGCGGGGCTTGGTAAGCAAGAACAGGGAAACTGTCCCGATGTAGTGGGCCACATGAGAGCTAGAAAGGAGCCTCAGGTGGAGAATCCGAAGGGAGAGGGGACAGAGACGGGAAGGAAGGCTGAAAGTGAAACTGGTGTAGAGGCGTTCTCTCGCCCCAGTTCTTTGTGACTGTCCCTTGCGAACTCTGCCCTCCTTGCAGGCCTATCCATTTATAGGATTTTTTTCCCATCATGCTTTTCTCAGGTTGGGCCTTTAAATAGGGCAGAGCCAAACCCGCACAGCCCTAAAGCTGCCCTTTTGCACTTGGCTGCCGCTCCCTTTCCAGTGGGTGAGCGCTCTCGGTTCCAGTCCCGGCTTCCTTCTCAGGGGGCTGAGGAAATGGCATAGCCTCCGAGGGTGATTCTGGGGAGATAGAATTAGATGTGGCAGGAGACGTCATGAGGAGTTTATCAGCGAGAAGAGATAGACAGAGCTCCCCCAATAGACCAGCCTGCCGAGTTGTTTTGTGGAGTCATAGTCTGCAAGGCGAAAGGGGACCCCTGTTGTCAGCTGAGTGTGCACAACACAGGCCACAGAGTGGGCAGGTAGGCAAGAGGCAAAAGCAAACCAAGGGAAGAGATAACTGCCCTGGAGAGAGGCTGGCTGGTCATGCATATTATTGTTACTTGGCCCTGCCCCTCAGCATGGGAGCAGATCGTGTGGAGGGCTGATTTGGGGCAGGGGGCAGACAAAGACCGAGGGGGATTCTGAAGGAGGAGGGCCAGTGAGCGTGTGGGGATAGGGCATGGGCAGAGTGAGCCTGTTGCACAGGTCCACTGATGGCCGCTGGTGATACGTTGTCTGAATTAACCACGCAGGGGAGAAATTCACCGGTGTGCAGAGGGCCAGCTCCCTCTGCCTGTGCGGTCCCCAAGCCAGGACTAGGCCGATGGCCCATTGCAGCTCTCAAATATACCTCACAGCCTTGTGCTGCCTCCCTGCCTTCAGGGCTGAGGGGGAATTCCTCTATTCGGCAATAAGGGAAAACCTGGCTTTTGACTAAACAAATGTCTCCCTTTAATGTATTTGTCCCTTTGTTTTGCCGTGTCTCCATTACAGGCCACATTCGGCTGCGCCCTAAAAAAGCCCGTAGGCCAGAGGTCTCAACCTCAAATGACCACGAGGGCCACATGAGGACTAGTACATTGGCCCAAGGGCCACATTTACTGACACTGCCCACCGTCGCCCTCGGCCCCACCCCCACTCCACACCTTCCATGAGGCCCCGCCCCTGCCCCGCCTCTTCCCATCCCTTCCCTGCCCCCATTCCAATCCCTTCCCCGAAATGGAATCGCCGGGAATGGAGAACCGCGGCCAACGGGAGCTGCGGGGGGCGGTGCCTGAAGCAACAGCCACACACACCCCTGTGCCCCTCCTTCCCCAGGTTCCGGCCACTTCCCGGAATGGCGCAGGGGCAGGGCAGGCAGGCAGGGAGCCTGCCCTGACCCCGGTGCGGGTCGGGCCGGAACCGCTCTAGGTAAACGCTGGGGGAGGGTGAGAGGGCCGTGAGGAGCTTGCGGGATGCAGAAAATAACCCCACGGGCCGCATGTTTGAGACCCCTGCCGTAGACCCACCAAAGCCGCCTCTCCAAAACGGGGGTGAAGGAATGAGGGCTAACAACGGATGCCATCGAACCTTGACACAGGTAACTCCCCTCCCCCCGGTATTGAAAAATAGCCCCACTCTCTCAGGGAGAAGGGCTTCACAGAGAACAGCTCCCGGTACAAGCTTTCCTTGAGGCTTCCTGTGATGATTGCAATATAAAGGGCACGACAGATGCTTCTCCTGTCTGTTTCCTCAATGATGATAATAATCTGTTTTGGTAGCACACAGATGCTCCAGCAGAGAAGGCTGGATGGGGTATGAACACAGAGAGACAGTCCCTGTGCCCAAGAGTGTATAATCTCAATCAGGAGTGCTCACTCTGAACAGCAATAGTAATGCATTCTGATTCCTCGTGGGTACATTGTTCCCTCCCCATCACCAGCCGCCAGCGTCCTCCCAATCTGCTTTTGCCCGTCTGCATTCAGCTGGATGTCTTCAGGGGAGCAGCCTGGCCTAACTGTGATGGGTCCATCGCCAGGTCACAAATGCAGCGAGGCGGTACTAAAAAGCCACGTCCAACTCCCTGGGCTCTTCATTGGCATAAGCCAGGGAACGTACAAAGGGGACCAAGTCCCAGAATTCAGCTCTTTGGTTCCACCCACTCCACTCCCTGCAAAAACGCAGACCCGGAGGAAGGAGCCTCGTGGATGGAGAGGAGCGACCATGCTGCAGAGCTGGTCCTAACACACAGACACGCCACGGCGCTCTGCTAGCTCTGCCTCCGCGCCGCTCATGGAAGCAGAGAGGGAGCGCATGGCCTAGTGTTTGTCTCATGTTTAGAGTTAGTGGTTTCCTGTGGTGCACTGGGTTTGATGGCAGCCTCGCCAGACTGCCTGCATCTGAGCTGCCCTGCAGCAGCCCTGTGACTTGACTTGCCCGGTTTTCTGACAGGACAACGTTGTTTTGGTTTTCGTTTGGCGGAGGAGAATGCATAAAAAGTTGCCCCTTCCAAACGGCCCGCTCCTGAAGGGCGATGCCAGCTCTTTAAAAGGCTGCACGTAACCTGTGGGTAACTGCAGACCTCCAAGCGGCTGCGGTGTTCTCTTCAGCCCACCCCTCCCCCCAGGGAAGGTGGTTTTTTCAGTGTGTGAATGGGGATACAGCTGGTAAATGCAGATCAGTGATGCACAAAGTATAAGCGAGGGCAGAGAACAGGGGCCTTTTCCTGCTGCCAGCCATCGATAGGCTTGTGCAATTGGTTTTCCACAGCCAGCTGGTTGTTATTTTTATTTGTATAATCGTAGCACCTGGGAGCCCCAGTCATGGACCTGTTGTGCTAGGGGCTGTACAAATACAGAACGAAAGACTGTCCCAACCCCACAGGCTACCATCTCTAAATGCATTCACTGATTTTGAGGGAGGGGGGGTTCGGTTTTTGGGGCTCCAACTTTTGTAACACCAGAAAGGGGCCTGATCTGAAGCCTTCTGGAGAACATGGAAACATTTGACTTTTCTCCGGGCTTAGGAGCCAAGTCTCTTCAAAGGTGGGGAGCACCCATGATTCCACCTGAAGTAAGTGGGAACTGTGGGTTCCCTGCATTTCTGAAAATCAGCTTCAGTTTGGGTCAAATATCCATAGCCTCGGTGACTCCAGCTATTTAAAGGGTTCAACTAAAGAAAAAACAAATGAAGATCCCTTCTCATCCAAGTCTCCCAGAAGTGTTTAAAATCTCAAACTGTGTGTCCACAAATGAAGATAGATGTAGCAATCTTCTGAGGAGATCTAGGGGCTATTTATATTACAACAGCATCCAGAGAGCCTAAACAGAAGTGGGACCCCATTGTCTTATTCACTGAACCAACACCTGTGAGACATGGTCTCTGGCCTGAAGAAATGTGCTCACGTAGGTGTATATAATATCTATATATCTAGATGTATTTCTCTCTGTTGGGTGTGTTGTTTGATCTGTCAGTTATTAGCATGGACATCTATAGCTGTTTTTTTTTAAATGCACCCATTCCACCAGACTTTGGGCACATGTACATACCCTTAATGACGGCTGAGTCTCAAACCAAAAATCCACATTAAAAACAAAGGAATAATTTTAGATTCTTTTGTACTTTTTATGAGCGCACCGTTTTACCCAGTTTTGGCTCCAGTTCACTTCACAGCTCCTAAGTTAACAACCTCCTCCCCCGCCCAACCTTTTGTAAACGGATCTAATACTTTTTTTGTGTGCTAAAGTTTGTCAGAAGTTCTTAGACTGCGGGATACCTGCTTTGTATTTCCACGTGTAAATGGTCATAAATAAATAAAATATATCAGCATATACCTTACACACTCATAGATGCATAGGAATGCACAGAATGAAATGCAATGCCTGAACTAGTTGTTAATTTCCTTGAAACATACTGTAAGCTTCTGGTACAGTATATAGATAACATATGGAATACCCATCAATTTCTAGACCACATAATAAGCCCTTGCATTTGACTGCATGAGCAAAATTGGAGTATTTAGATTTAGAGACACACCCATGGAAAAATGCAGCAATTTAAAGAGGGGGGAATTTTATCATAAAGAAAACAGCTGGGGATAATTTCAGAGATGAGTATAACAAGGAAAGCACCCAGGGGCAGGAGCCTTGGCTACACGTAGGTTGCTTTGTGCCACAGTGCTGGAGCAAAGCAATTGTAAAGCCAACTTATCTGTGCCTGGGAGGATTAACGCAGTGCAGAGTAGAGTAGCAGCTTCTGGGGAGGTAGCAGCTTCTACTCCACCTTGGCTGGTGAGTTAGGGGGTGTGGCCCGGGAAAAGGAGGTGTGACCACTTTTCTCTGCACTTTAGTGTCCCCAGCTGTCCTAATGACCATAGGGGACATTTGTAGTTGATGTAAATCAGAACAGCTGCGTCAGGGGTCCAGCCTGGCATACAAGGATCAGGGATAAGGAAGGCGGCTTAAGTCATCTCTGCTCCTCGTCTCCACTTTCTAAATTGCACTGTGTGTGCTTCGTGGGTGGGGTTTTCCAGGGTGCTCCTCCTTGGCCTAACTCTGCTCTCCTTGAAGTCAATGGTTTTGAAAGTCCCAGTCCTTTTCCTCAATGAAGGATTGGGGCCAAGGAATCAAAAACTAGCATCAAATCTGAATGACACAATGGCCCACGTTCATGCTACATACTTTTAGTCTTGCTGTGTCAAACATGAAAAACGTTGCACGGTAGGAAAAATAAGTCTATTATCCACCTTTTGCACATGCATCAGTGAGTTCCATGGGCTCAAGGCATGTGTGGAGAGAGGAGACAAAATCCCTACTTTATAGAGCGGGGCAAGGTTTGAGGAATCTTCTGTCCCATCCAGTTCACCACAGACCCTGACTTAAGCCCTGTCAAAGGACTCATGAAAATGGCCAGCGGTCCTGGAGCTTATAATACTGCAGGGCCAGCCAGCAACACGCAATGTGGAGAAGTGGGGCCTGGGGGAAAGGGAGCGTGTTGACATTGTAGTCTGAGAAGATACAAGGCAAATGGAGACAAGGTGACCTTGTCCTGCTCCACAGGCCCTGCAGGTGATGGCTTGCGTTGAACCTTTTAAAAGCTCATTTGATATTTCCCCCTCCTTTTGTGCTGTAAAATGATCAGCATATCTTCCCCTCCCCGCAACTTTGTGTTATCACCCTGGAGACAGGGGTTCTTTTAGTGAGTCAGAAACGCATTAAGCACTGACTGCTGTCAGAAGACAAGATATTGGACTAGGTGGACCATTGGTCTGACCCTGTATGGCCGCTCTTATGAAGGACAAACAGAATCCCAGGATTTTGAGCCACAGTAAATAAGATCAGCTCTTACACATCTCAATGTTAATATTCTGGGCGTCAATCATGTCTAATACTTCCAATTCCCCTGCACTCTTATGTGAAAGCCAAGACGGGGGTCCAGAGGTACGTCCAGCAAAATCTGGCGAACGCGGGATTGTATAAATACTGTTAGATCACACTCGTATGCACTGGAAATACCACAGACCTTGGTACTTTTTGCCTGCAGATTTCATTCAGACTTAATTTACTGTGAGTTTCACTTCCTCAAACATCTTTTTTTGGAAGAAAAATCTCTCCGCATTTTAGTTAGTCACTTCTTCACCTATAGGTCCCCAATTAATCTATTTCTTAACCTGACATGATAGTGAGTAGGTCTCTGCAAAAAACACACACAGAAAGGATAATATTTGAATGGTGATTATCACCGGGACGTGTGCCACACATGCCCACCAGATAACACTGCCGTCTATAGGCATAATACCAGACTTGTGTCAACTAATAATGACTCATAAAAATAAAGGGCCAAATTCTGTTCTCATGTATGGCCCAAACTAAAACCTCTTTAAAACCAACCGCAAAAACCCCATTGACTTAATTGGGCCTTGGACCAGACCCCTAGACTGTGATAAATATGCAGGAAAATCCATCGGTTTCAACAGAGTTTTAGTATACCAGTGTAGTGGAGAACAGAATTTGACCCAATGGGTTTTTTGCCTGATTAAAGAGAGCAGAGTCTGATGTAAATGGAGTTACTCTGGATTTACACTGGTGCCAGTGTGAACAGAATCTGGTTAACGTTGACTAACTGATCACTAACATGGAGGGACCTAATAACCAATTAGGAGTACCTGAAGGGTGTAAACACTAAGAAAGAGGAAATTTTAAGGTTGGTACAAGGGGCCTTTCTCTGGCTGTGTACAGTGGGGATGTTACTGGAAATCAGTAATAATATGGGGGATTAACTGAGAGCAAAGAGGAGAGCATGAGAGGGAAATTTAGGTTCAATATCAGGAAAAGTTTCCTGACCCTGAGAACTGTTAAAGTGGGATGATCGTCCAAGGGAAGTGAGTAGAATCACAGAAATCTAGGGCTGGAAGAGACCTTGAGAGGTCACGTCGTACATCCCACCATGCTGAGGCAGGACCAAGTACTCCTAGACCATTCCTGACAGGTGTTTGTCCAACCAGTTCTTGATGGGGATTCCACAACCCCCCGGGGAAGCCTATTCCAGAGCTTAACTACCCTCATAATTAGAAAGCTTTTCCTAATATCTAACCTAAATCTCCCTTGCTGCTGAGTAAGCCCATTACCTCTTGTCCTGCCTTCGCTGGACATTGAGTGCAATCGATGACCGTTTTTTTTGTAACGGCCCTTAACATATCTGAAGACTGTTATCAGATCCCCCCGCAGTTCAAGCACTTGGGGTAGTTAAAAATTGTGCTGCTCAAAGGACAGGGAAATGGACTGTAGGCAAGGAGGTGAACTGGATGACCTAAGAGGCCTTTCTCATCTCTGATTTCTAGGATTCTCTGGGCGGAATTCCAAAGTGATGTGTCATTACTTCAATTTGCGGGGGTGTTTGTGTGTTTTTCACCTTTGGCTTGGGCATGTGTATCGGGCCAAATCCTCAATAACTACTCACCCGAGTCAATACTACTCACTGTGAGTAAGGAGAAAGGTAAGCCCAAAACTTACAAGTGTAAGTGGAAAATTAGTTATTTGTAAGGTAGTAACTCCTCAGAGTCCCAGTCAGGAACCAGACGCCCATTGCACTAAGGGTTATTCAAACACAGAACGAAAAGACAGTCCCTGTCCCAAAGAGCTTGCAATGTAAATCTAAGACAAGAGACACCAGATAGATACAGACAGACCGACACTGGAGCACAGGGAAACAGTGAGACAATATTGGTCAGTGTGACCGGCAGTGGTCTCTGGGCACCAGCTGTCAAGTTTTCTGTAGGCATCAAGGCAAAGGAGAGTTTTAAGGAGGGATTTGAAGGTCTTGCAGATGTTGATGCTACCAGTTCAGAGGGATCTTTAAGTTACATTTTTACTAATGACCCTGCACCATCTAGTGCCACAGGATTTTATGCAGAACTTCCCCAGGAAATCACTGGGGAAGTTTGCTTAAAATGTGATGGCCCAACATGCATCGCCCAGGAATGTTGTGAGGTTTATTTCCTGAACAGATGAAATTCACCCCTTGGAGAAGGCCAATATAGAGTCTATGTCCCATTTAAGCCTTATTTTGAGGGCCATGGGGACAGATTCTCAAAGGTACGTAGGCACCTAAAGATGAAGATAGGCACCTAGTGGGATTTTCAAAAAGCACCTAAGTAGGTTGGGTGCCAAACCTGCTTCGATGCCTAAATACCTTTGAAAATCTGGCCTTGGCTCTTACCCACCCGCAGATATCAAAGCATCGTCGTTAATAATCAGCTGGTGACCATTACTCCTGAAAAACAAGGTCCCAGTCCCTGCAGTTTTACCCAGGCAACATTCACATTGACCCCATGAATAAGCACTACCCAGCATGAGTAAGGGCTTCAGACTTGATCGCCTTCCTTTCCCTGGAATGCGATTCTACACCTTTAAAGAATGATGAATGGCTGCAGTTCCTCTCTTCAGCTAGCAATGTTTATTCTGCCGCATGTGCTTTGTGTCTTGCTTAGTACTAATTCACATGAAATCCCCGCAAAGAAGAGCCACCCATCTACACATATGGAAATAGTCTCGACACGCAGTAACAATAATCAGCCAAGAGAGCTGGGAGTTAGAAAGCCATGTACAGCTAAAAATTATGATACAGACAAGTGGTAAATGTGGGAGAAAAGGCAGTTAAAAGGAGAAAACCACTGAATGTAAATGGGTTATTACTTCAATCAACCAATTAGAAATCTGAAGTCTCTCTTCTGTCTCTTCTAGGGCAACAATATAATTAATTAAAAGGAAATGTCTCAATGCTTCTAAGTTCTGCTTCTGTATGTCATTCACCATAGGATCCGGGAGAGTCAACCAGGCCTCCCATGAACTAATAAATATAAACCATTAAAAAAAAAAAAAAAAAGAAGAAGAAGAAGAAGCCACAAAGATGTTTCATGCCCCGTTGACATCACGGGTCAGCTGACTCTCCTC
Organism: Trachemys scripta elegans; assembly: GCF_013100865.1. Lineage (NCBI taxonomy): Eukaryota > Metazoa > Chordata > Testudines > Emydidae > Trachemys > Trachemys scripta. The sequence goes on along the minus strand of NC_048317.1, from coordinate 8,947,798 downwards.
TTCCACTCAGCGAACGACTAGCTGGAGTCTTTTCTGTCTCAGAACCGGGGTTGAGTTAACACTCTTTCAGGCCTCATAGGCGACCACAGAACCACAAGCAAACTGCAATCTCCTATTTAGAAGAGTACCTGTACCTCAGCGAGGAGGTTTCCCCCCCCCCCTTGGTTGTTAACACCAGCTGTATTTTTGTCTGTCTAGGGTAAGTTCCATTCATTCATTCATTTTGCTCTCCATACCTTGCACCACCCTCTGTCTATCTCTTTGCAAACCCTGTTTTCTTCCCCCCTGTTCGTACTAATGATCCAGCGTGCATATGCTTCTGTTGAAAAACTTGTGGCTAAGCATTCCTGTGGCACGGCAAAGCCAGATTCTTGGTTACAAACAGGCACTTAGCTTCCTTGTGGATTTCTCTCTCTCTCTCTCTCTCTTTTGTATTTCAGTTCAAACTTATTTTTTCAAGACTAGCGGGGGGAATATAAACAAACCACAAGGACTGGCTGAAGAATCATCTTGGGCTGGGGTCATGGCTTCCAACAGCATATTTGACTCGTTTGCAGCCTATTCGCCAACCTTCCTCCGTGGTGAGTAGAGCCCTTGTTTTCATCTTCTTCAAGGCAGGAAACGTTGTTGTTTGTCGCTGAACAGCAGCCTATTTTAATAACTTCGCTGGCACATCTTCAGTTGCATGCTAGCTGCTCACACAGTGGGCTGTCGTGGAATGAGTTTTCTGTTGTGCGTGTGACCCATGCTTAGAGCACTCCATTGCTATGTGAAATGATGAGCTTCTGGATCTTCTCGGCGCTTCTGGCCAGGCCCTACCTTGATGTGCATTTTCCTTCGTGATGACTTTTTCACACTGTTGTTGACTCACCAGGTGTGGCATGAAATCGGTTGTAGGACTGTGAACATTAACTGAGTGGTAATTTGTCCAGAGGTCATTGCTTGGTGCTAGATATATGCTATATTTCTTTCAGTCCTACTCTTCCTGCATAGCCCCATGTGAGCCAAAGTAGTTAGTGTCCAGGCTCTGTGGGGATGGATGCCTTAGATATGCATAACCAGCAGGTGAAAGGAAAGAACTTAAGTCATCAGGTAAGAGCTGCAAAAGTTAATAGCACTCAACATTTTCCGTTTCTAAGGGGAAAGCTAGCTTTCCAGGGCACTAGAGGGTTTGAGGATGGTTGCTTTAAAGGTAGACTTGAAAGACTTTGCTATAGTGTGTGTGAGAATCTAGTGTTTCGCTTTTGAAAGGCACTTCAGAAATGTAATTGCTTTGGACAACGTTTATTCCACCTACTCTTTCTGCTCCAACCCCGCCGTAACTGCACAAAGATGAGACTTTATATCTTTCGGTTATCACAGAGGGACCTTGCATTTCCGACATTCAGCATATGATTAGGATGTTTAGCTCCATCCTAGACCATAGCTGAATTGGGTCTTGTTTACAGAGAGCAAACGTCGGATCATTTTCCGCTCTCATTTTCTTCTGTATCAATATAAACTGGGGACCACAACTGGGTTGAAAGCTTTCCTAAGCCACACAATGAACGTTTTATTTGTAAATTTCAGCACGAATATCCAAAAGAGGCAGAGTGTGAAAACTGGTGCTTGAATCTGAGTGCCTTGACTTAGTTTTTACTCAGCACTTTTGCCTGCATAAAAATAAAGCAAAGTGCCTAGGATTTGACCCAAAGAATTTAAACTAGACTGCATTTATTTTTTGTTGTATGGTGAAGGCACCTTTTTCTGCAGTGCATCAGTGTGGCAGCAGGCATACCATTCTGTCACTCTGTTACGTGGGAGAAGTAACTGGGACGGTGTCATTTTTTTCAGCCTATTCGTGTAGAGGAACTACCTCGTGCTCTGTGGCATATTGCTAAAATCGGGAGTGTTTCTCAGCGTTACCTGCTTTTGCAAATCCAGTAAATTGCACAAAATCAATTTGTGCTATTGCAAGTCCTGCTATCTGGGATGCTGGTTACAGAATACTTTAAAAACGCAACTCATCAGGACATAAAGAATGTGCAGGTGGTCTTCTCACTGACTTATTTTGAACTGGGGCGCTTGGCATGTTCTCAGTTCTAAAACCTTTGAATGAAAACCAGAATGGACCCAATCTTTCATTCCTTGCGCAATCCAAATAATCCCTCATTAATTCCCTGAGAGTTGAAGATGTCTCAGGAATGCAGGATTAGACCTTAACATTAGAGTACTACAGGTATGCCAGAACCCTGTAAATTCTGGGGGTTTGTTGGATTTTTTTGTACTTGTTTTGTAGCTGAATTTCTAAAACAAGATAAGACGTTCAAGCTGATTCCAAAGATAAAAGCATTAAAAAAAAGAATTCTCACATAGCAACTTAACACAGTATACTGAAACTAAATGGATGAAAGAAAACGGTGTCAAAATCAATCAACTTGATACTCGTCAACTAAAATGATTCGGGATAAATCTTAAGTTGAATGTTATCTAGAATTAGCAAAATACTACAGAAGTCACTAGACCATATTAGGGTTTTACCAGTGTCAGAGACCAGAATTTGGTGTAGTGTTCAAAAATCCCAAAGGTTATATGATATTCAATGGATTAACATTATTAAATCTGTCCCAGTACATTTACTGTATTCGAATTTTCTTCTGAGCGGTGAGAATAATGAGCCAAATTCTATTTTTAGTTACATTGGTGTAAATCCCAGAGTAATGTCCTTGACTTCAGCAGATTTATAACGGTGTCAATAAGAATGGAACCTAGTCCAAGGTTGGTACTTATCAAAGTACTGGAGAACAGTGTGACTGTTCAGCAATAAATATAGTAGATCTTTATATCCTCCGCTGTGAGATGGTGTCATTATATATCCTTTGTACTCCACAGAGCTAATTAAAGGCAGTCCTATGGCAAGAAAATGAGAGAAGTTTATAAAAAACATTTGCACAATCCTTTTAATCTGTGCTTTTCCCGCCACAAGCCAGATGAAGAAATGCTGAGGATCGGTCATAAAAAAAAAGAGAGAGACAGAAATATCACATCTTGAATTCAATTTCCATACAAATAGGAACTCATAAAAGTAATAAACATTTTTGTTTCAGACATAATTTTATTAAAAGGGGGGGAGAGAAAAACGATTACACTGAAGATGGAGAATAGCTAACTTGGGAAACATTTGTTTATGATTAAGACAAGAAATCCTTGTTTCTTTAAGAGGTTAGATGTGTCCTTTCCAGTGCAGTTGGGTGCATAGCTAGATCTGGGCAACTAGTGTAAAACATTCTTGAATGTTTCATTTGAATTCCAAATAGCTTTCTGATTCAACTACATTTATATTGTGATTGATTTTCTGTGCCTGTCCATGCAAATGGTTATTTGTTTGCACAAATATTTAAGGAATGAAACAAACAAACAAACCCAAAAGCTATTCACTCTTCAGACTGGAAATGCTTTTCCTCCCCCCTCCTTTTTTACAGTATTTTTCACTTACCCAATCATGAAGCAGAAGTAATGCCATGTGATTTAGGATAACCAATCACAATCCAAGTAACTGGCAGAGGCTGAAATGTAATTTCATAAAGTGAACAATTTTGGATATAAAATCTAATTTAGAAAAATGGGCTGTTTGCGACCAGAGAAACCTTCCTTAGAGGTTTTTAAGGCCCGGCTTGACAAAGCCCTGGCTGGGATGATTTAGTTGGGGATTGGTCCTGCTTTGAGCAGGGGGTTGGACTAGATGACCTCCTGAGGTCCCTTCCAACCCTGATAGTCTATGATTCTATGAATGACTAACTATATAGGAGAAACTCTTTGCCTACGAATAATTTGCCCAGCTCTTCACATAAATCCAGAGTGAAATGTAATGAAGGTGTAGAACACTCCTGCAAAGTCGGAGAATGCCTCACTCTTGCTTAGAAGAGAGGAATACGCATGTAGGAGAGATACAGCCAAATTTTCATTAGTGTCCTGGTCCCGAGATCCTCAAATGCCCACTGATTTCAATAGGTGTTAGGCTCTTAAATACCTCTGAGCATCTGAGCTTCAGCTCCCACACAGTCACCAAAATAAGTGGCACGTTGGGTTATCTTGAAAATCTGACCAATACTACAGGGCCAAATTCTGCTCCTAAATTTGCTGGTTTAAATTGGGAGTGACCCCACTGACGTCTAGTGCTTAATGGTTCATTCCTGCATGCCATGAATAATCAAAGCTCCCAGTGAAATAAGGGGAGGTGAGGGCATTTGGGGAAGATTGGATTTCTTTGCCCCCGCAAATACATTCTCTTCCGTAGGTGTTACATTAATGCAGAGTATTTTCCATGAAGAGGAGTTATTAAACTGTGCTGGAGGGAATCTTTCTCCAATCGATGTTACTCATCAAGGCCATTGACACTGAGGACTGTGGCTGGTTACAAGACCCATCGCCCACTGTAATTTGATCTTGAAACTGCTTTAAGTAGGTCTGTTATCCCGTTGGCAGCTCAGTCCACTTCTATGAGCGTAGCTCATCCAGCCACAAATGTCACCTTCATTAATCATACTTGTGTCATGCTGGCAAAGGCTTGAGAAATGATCACCTGGGCCGAATTTCTTCCCAAGCACCCTCAACTCCACAAGGGCTTCAGTGGAATTAGTGCCCACCGGGCAGTTTAAATATAGACAGCGCAACGGGTCATGAGCAATCGTCCAAGGGGCCAGCAAAACTCGGTTGCTTCACAGAGGTGGGTCTTAAAGGTAATCAATTTCACTCTATCCTTTCACTGGAGATTCTTGAGTTACTTTACGTACACTAACTAAACCTTACAAAGCTCAGCTGAACAAAGGCTGCCGCTCTTGGGGGGCAGGGCCTTTTTGTTCTGCGTTTGTCCAGCACTAGCCCGGTGGGGTTCTGGACTACGGCTACTAGGTGCTACAGCAACACATAGAACTGTGAACAGCAACACTACACAACGGTTTAGCCCAGGAAGTGCGGGAGAGATCCGCTCCAGTTTGGAAGGGAACTTAGAGAGATGGAATGAAATGACCAGGCTTGAAATTGGGCCAGGGCAGGGGGTTTAGCACCTGCTGTTTCAAAAAAATACCATGGGATCTTTAAGGGCTACAAGGACACTAGCATATACATCCTCATCCCCAGTGCTTTAATTTGCTGAGGATGGTTTTCCCAGACTCCAACTTTTCACCTGAAAAAAGATAAACTTCCTCCCCTAATTCAAGTATTACCCCTAGCACCCTGCTGGTCGGGCACTGGCTCAGTGAGGAGGTTATCTTTTGATGACCTGTGTGGTCTAGTAGCTGGAGCTCCTCACTAGAACTTAGGAGATGTGGGTTCTATTCCTGGTTCTGCCCCATGCTGTGAGGCTGGTCCCTTCATCTCCTATGTCTTGCCTGTTTAATGGTAGGAGGCAGGGACTATCTCTTTCTGTGTGTTTGTACAGCACCTAGTGGCTCTGATCTCCATTGGAGTCTCCCAGTATTTCCATACTACTAATTATTGATGGTAACTGACACCTCGTCCTGGAGATGTTGCTTAAAGATCTCCCATCCAAGTACTAAATTAGCCTAACTTGTGAAATGGGATTTAGGGAAGCTGGCATGACTGCAGCACACACGAAACTGTAGTATACGAGACGTCCTTATGGGTACTTTAAAACGGGTGCTTGAGGCCAGAGTTTGCCTGCGGTTGCTGTTGAGTGCTGACTTCAAGGATGTCAGGAATGCGCTTATTCACGCTGTTTCTTCTTAGCTCGCAGAATTGTCAGTAGCTCTACATATGACTGAACCAATGGCTGCCCGCCATCCTTGGCTTCCAAGCCGCCCAGCGCCGAGCATGGTATCCCTGCAGCATGTTCTGCTGCAAGCCATCTAGAATGATCCTGAGTTCACGAACAGGCTTGGGTTTCAGATCACTGACGTTTGATATTTTTCCAGTAAATGCCACTTGGGCCCGTAAATCTAGTAATGCAAAGGAATGGCTGGTCAAACGCTGCCATCTGTATGTTTCCCAGTGAAAAGAAAAGGACGATTTTTCTTTCCGTCATCCTCAGCTGTGACACGTCCCCCGTGAATCTCCTAAATCTCAGCAACATATCATGGCTTACCTTGGTTCCTTCTACACTGCAGGCCCAGTCCTGCTGCTTTTCCCCGGGAAACTCTCTCTGACTTCAGTTTCAATGGAGGTCTGCCTGTGTGCCGACGGCAGGATCGGGTCCTCTGCTGGAAGTTTAAGGCTGGGTTTTATCTACGCAACCAAACCTATGCAAAATTTCAACATTAGCTGAGACAACGCGGTCTAGCGGGTAGGGCCTTAGAAGAGTTGGGTCCTACTCCCTGCTCAGCCATTGATCTTGCATAAGACATTTCTCCGTTCTGCGCCTCAGTTTCTCTTCCCACTTGTGTCTATTTAGATTGTCAGATCTTCAGGGCAGGGACGTGTCTTACTTTATGTATGTACAGCACCTACCACAATGGGACCATGATCTAGGGAGAGACCTCTAGCTGCTACTGTCATAAGAATAAGAGTCATCAGCGATTCCATACCACAGAGCTGTTAAAAATACAGCAGCCAACGAGAGGGAGGCAAGGATCAGGAGATGAGGGTGCAATTCTCAAACTTCCTGTTTGACCTTGAGCAAGTTCCTTGATAATCTCTCTGGGCGTCAGTTCCCCATCTGCAAAATGGGTCTAAGACTGACTGAGCTTGTAGGGATGTTCTGATGCTAAACAGATACCTAGGTAGACAAAGAACTTAAAGCAGAGAAGAAACGCAGGAATACAGGGGACGCAACATGATATAATACGGTACAAAGGACTTCCCACTCTGTAAGAGTATTGGATTTACAACACCATCCCATGTAACCATCTCCTGTCAAATCGGAAGGTCCACTCTGATTAACACCCTAGGCTAGGACTCGGGTGACCAGACAGCAAATGTGAAAAATCGGGACAGGGGGTGGGGGGTAATAGGTGCCTATATAACAAAAAGACCCAAAAATCAGGACTGTCCCTATAAAATTGGGACATCTGGTCACCCTAGCTAGGACTCCCCTTTACAATCAGGGCGCCTCCCAAACCAGAAGATAACGCATGCCTCCTTTCACCCCTGTCTCTATCTCCAGCGATATCTCTCACGCTGCATTCCTAGTTTATGTGGTTCTGGTTTTCCAGAGACCTACAAGTCCTACCCACCCTGTACCGTATTATCCGTTAAAATGTCCTGTCTAACCTGGGAGAAGTGGAAAACCCTCCTTGAGCCAGCGCTTGCTGCAGAGAGTGATAATCCAAAAACCGACTGCATGCTCTGTGTGATGGGTTGGGTGTACCCCAACCGCCGGGCTCCAGTGGTTAGTGTGTGCTCACCCCTGTCATATGATAGAGATCAGAGCCTTCTTAGCAACCGTGTCCCGTGTCATGTGACTGGAGCCAGGAAACCAAGATCTCAGTCTTTTACCAGCAATCCCGTGTGTCACACTTTTATTACACACAGATTGGCAGAGAAGGGGCTGATCCTCTGCCTCTGGCTAGAGGAAGGTTCAGTGTTCCCTGCCTTGGCTGCAGGATGGCGGGGCTGGGGAACTAGTCCCCACGGCACCATTAAGGGTGTGCTGTGGGAAACTGCAGACCGTTGCAGGCATTAAGGAAGGCTGGCTGCTGGGAAGAAGGATGGAGCTGAGAGAGGAGAACCAGGAGAAAGGGTCTTTGGTTCTTCTTCCTACCTGGAACTTTGATCCGTGCTTTAGCTCTTCATTTTTCCCTTCGCTGAAACAAACTGGGCCTTTCCCCGCTTTTACTGCGGACTTGGGCTGAGGGAAGCCGTGCAGACTCTGTGTCAGGGAGACTCCTTCCAGTCACGTCTGCTTGACAGTAAAACCCACTGCAAAGCGGTCTAGGCATACAGGCCCCTCTACCACTCCCACCAACCCCATCACCGGCTGTTAGTGTCCATCACCTAGGGGTTAAAACCCTTTTCTCTGCCGAAGGAAATGGAAAGAACCAAAGCAGAGTCAGCCCCTGGGGCAAAGAAGCAACTGACTTCCTCACCAGGCATGTCTTACCAAGGTGTCCCAAGAGTTTCAGGTCTGCTGCTGTTCTGAAAGGAGACCACTTGAAAGCCAGTAAATTGGTTCCAGAATCCAGCAATATGCTGGCCCTAAAGGTGTATTGAGAAGCAAACCCCCCCCACACACACACACACCCTCCCCCAATCGAAAACCTCAGCAATTTAAAGCCCTGGCCCTGAATCTAATAACTCCTTGTTGATTTTATTTCTAAACTGCTCCTAAATTGTCCGAGCTGAAAGACCACCCTATTTGACCAAAGCCACTATCCTGGGCAGGGGGGAGAAGGTGCAGAACTGTAATATTCCTTGTGATCACTCTGTTCACCACAATCCTGGCTGAGTCTCTTGCGTTAGCATGAACACTTCCGCCCTCTCGACACATCTGTAAACAACTAGGGCTCTATGTCAAAGGCCTCAGGAGAGAACAAGCGCAACCTCCCTTAACTGCCTTATCCGTATGAAATGCGAAGGTTATGCCTTGGAGAGGCCACAGAGCAACAGGCACAAAAAATCACGACCCACCAGAAGGATCTGACAGGAACAGATCAAATGGGCAGCCAGTTTTGATCTGCTTCCAAGCAACTTCTCCCACCGGGGCCAGGAAACATTTGCGATTTTTTTTGGAGCGTGAGTGGTGCCCAAAAATATCTCGGTTTTGCTGTCTTGATCTGTTTTATCCCTCGCCCAAGGAAGTCCGAAGGCACTGGCTCCCGCCCTGCACAAAGCATTCTTGACATTTTCAGGAGCATTTTCTGGGACGTCTCTGAGAAAATGGTCTTCCCCATAACGGAGGCTAGAAGACGAGACAGTTCTTGAGCAGCTATCCAACTCAGGGACTCAGACAAAAGACCTGACTTTGCTAACCCCCTGAACATCTCGCCACCAGATCTTCCCCACTGATGACTCTGATCAGGAAAAGAAACTTCCTTACAGCAAAATCTACTCGACTCTGGAATAGCAGCCCAAAAGAAGTCAGGGAAATCCCATTGTACAATAGGGAGCGATTCTGCACATGCTTGGAAGAAGGACCTATCAGATGACCTGATAGGTCTTTTCTATCTCTAATTTCTGTGGTTTTATGAAAATACAAGGAGACAGGCTGGCTGGGGCAGCAAATAGCAACAAGCCCCCAGGAGCATAAGTCAGCCAGAGATGAGTGTGAAATGGAACAATGGATCTGCAGCTGATGAAACTTTGCAGCAGTTTTAGTTGCAGATCCAGATCTGGATCCGCTTTGTAGTACAAGCCTAGCTCTGTAATTACCCAAATTGGAACATCCAAAGCAAACGCCCCTACGTTTGGGGTGAATTTCAGATTCAAACCCAGAGCTGATTTCCACAGCTCAGGTCTCTCTTGTGTTCGCAATATATTAGCATGGTCGTTCATTCTCTTCCCTTGGGAACGGGTACAACCCAAAGCACCGGATGAGCCATTATTTCTTCTTCTTTTCTCTGCAAGGTCAGAAATGTCTCTGAACTTGAAATTACACCAAGGAACAGACCAGAGCAGATTAGTCAGAGGTTTCACAATGACTGTTTTCTAGAGATTGTGGTCTCGGTCATTCAATAAACACTTGTAGGCCAATGTGCCACTTGGTTTGGGCCACATCCTGTTCTCAGTTACACGGGATGTAAATCCAGAGTAACTTTGCTGACTCCAGCAGCGCTACTGTGGATTTCAACTGTGGTAGCGACGGGCAGAATTGAGCCCTTGGTCGTTTCGTGCTACTCCGTCTACACCCTCCTTGGAGACGTCAGAGCAGTATCTGTGTGGGTGTTGCAAAAGGGTAGAATTGTAAAGCCCAGGAAATAAATGGGAAGGCCATGCACAGGTAAAGAGGACAGTGATTCTTTGTAATGTTCCTGTGGATGGAAATTTTAGCCAGTTCATTTTTGGCGGCAAACCAAAGGCAGAGCCAGGAACCAATAATTCCTGTAAAACAGCGGTTCTCAAACTGTGGGTCGTGACCCTGTTTTAATGGGGTTGCCAGGGCGGGTGTTAGACTTGCTGGGAGCCTAAGCCAAAGCCCAAGGGCTTCAGCCCTGGGTGGTGGGGCTCAGGTTACAGGCCCCCCAGCCCAGGGCAGTGGGGCTGAAGCCCTTGGGCTTTGGCTTTTATGCCCCCCCCCCAGGCCAGGGCAGTGGGGCTTGGGCTTTGGCCCCCCCGGCCCAGGGTGGTGGGGTTCGGGTGGGCTCAGGCTTTGCCCTCCCGTCCCTCCCCCCTGCCCCGGAGTCGTGTAGTAATTTTTGTTGTCAGAAGAGGGTCGTGGTGCAATGACGTTTGAGAAGCCCTGCACTGCTATAAAATGAGGGGGAATGTCCAGTATAGAATATCCCGTGTCCTCCCTTTGTTTTCTGTCCTTCCCTCCCCTTCATTGCTTTCGTTCATTGGCTCCCCCTCACACGCTGGAGATGGTCTCTCCAAGCTTGGGTTCATGTCTGAGGAACGCCCGCAGCTCTCTGTCAGCTCTCTGTCAGTCTCTCCCCAGCAGAAGCTGGTCCAGTAAAAGATAGTCCCTCGCCCACGTTGTCTCTTGGATAGACACGACGTCGTGCTCCGGGTGTGTTCAGGTAGCCCAGCCTATCACAAACACCAAGGTCCCCCTGAAAGGACACTTTGAAAAACACTCCATGCAGGGGCTAGGAAGCAGCAGTCCATACGCCAAACCACACTCCAGATCCAAACTAGGAAACGATGGAGGGACATACCAATCAGAGTTCATTATCGGCCCTAGCATGGGGGATGATGAGCATCCTCAACTCTCTGGGAAGTCCCATAATAACCATGCATTGGTATGGTCGTAGGGCCAAGATGGGCCCCCCTAATGCTAGTTGATGTCCATGCACCTAGTGACAGACAGTCCCTACAATCTGAGCAAACAAGACTGATGAAGGAGGTATTGTTAGCCTCATTTTGGAGACGGCAAACTGAGGCTCAGGGAGGGGAAGTGTCTTGCCCAAGGTATGCAAGGGGTCTGTGGCAAAGGCAGATCTGACTCACACTCGAGTGCCTTACCAAGGCCATTCTTCTTCACTAGATGGGCCAACAAGCTACTATGCTCCCAAGGTCATTTCAGAACCTCTCTCCTTCCCAGGCCAGCTCCCCGCCCTATTCCCCAAGCCAAGTCTAGCTGAGTGGTTGCTTGTTTTGAACGGAACTCTTTCCGGTTTCATGGGATGGGCGCTGTGATAAAATGCCCCACTTGTCTCATTTGTTGTAGGCTGGAGGCAATGTCCACTTCAACACAAGCAGAGGTTTTTTATTTTAATCTTCCTGTAATCCACCACCTCAGGATTCCCACTCTACAAACTTTTCCTTTCAATGGATTTCTGTGTTGCTTTTTAACCACGGAAAACTGTAACCCTGACAATATTTCTCTCTCTCTCTTCTGCCGTGTTATGTGAAACGCCACATCTCAAAGCGGAGGAAGATGGGAGTGTAGGAATGACTCATCTATAATGCAATGTACGATAGGGGTAGATTCCAGACGAAAATGTCTGTGGTTTCATCAAGTCTTTCTGGAGTATTTCTCTGAACTAAAAGAAAGGAGAATATTTTTCCACATTCTAAATAGCACCTACATGAGTCTCCTCATGTGGCAGAGCTAAACTGGTCCCTTTTCTCTTCTTGTTTAATTTATGTCATAAAATCCTGGAAAGCATTGTTTATTATTTTACTATAGTCGCACTTAGAGATCCCAACTAAAAGCAGAAGGAGCCATGTATTCCCGGATCTGAGGCACTTACAATCAAAGGCCCTGATCCTGAAATCTGATCCCCAGGGGCAAGATTTATTAGTCTTACAATAGCACCTAGCAGCCGCAACTGAGATCAGGGCCCCCTGGTGCTAGGTGCTGTACAGAAACATAACAAGAGACAGTCCCTGCCCTGAAGAGTTTATAATCTAAATAGACAAGACAAAGGGAGTGTTATCCCCATTTTACAGCTTCTGAGGCACTGAGAGATTAAGTGATTTGCCCAAGGTCACAAAAGAAGTGAGGAACCCTTGAAATGACAAAGCCCAAATACACCTCTATCCGGATATAACGCGACCCGATATAACACGAATTCGAATATAACAAGGTAAAGCCGTGCTCCGGAGGGGCGGGGCTGCGCACTCCGGCGGATCAAAGCAAGTTCGATATAACGCGGTTTCACCTATAACGTGGTAAGATTTTTTGGCTCCCGAGGACAGCGTTCTATCGGGGTAGAGGTGTACATGTTTTGATACCATGCTACCAAAGGCTAATTCAGTGGGCCGCCTCTTGAAGTCTTTGCCGTTTGTTTAACAAAGGGTATGTCTAGACTGCAAACGCTGTATACGGGTAGGCCCCTGAGCTGGCTCGAATCCAGGGAACAATAGCAGTGAAGACAGCACACGGGATGTAAAAAGTTACTGTGTTTCAAGGCAGTGGTGGCTGCAATTCAGTGGTGGGCAAAATGACTCCTGTGTGTAGGTTGTTAAGCTCTTTGGGATGAATGAGTCTAAGGCCCTGATTCAGCAAAGTACGTAAGCAGGTGTTTGATTCTTAGACCGTCAGCAGACATCTTGAAGTCAGCGTGCGGCTGATGGGAATCTAATTGCACATCCTGGGGTCACGCCACACACAGGACGGCCTCGGGCATTCAGCAATCTGGGAGGCAGATCAGAGAGAAGATTTTTGCCTGGAAACTGAGCTAGATTTGGAGAAAGGAGGAGGAAAAACTGGGGTGTTCGCTAAGGCGCCATAGAGGTCCCATTCCTACTCCCATTGATGTCAACAGTGGAGAATAAGGCCCTTAGTGCTGAGGGGTGGGAGGTCCGAGAGCTCACGCTCTAGCCCGATGCTGGAAGTCTACACAGCTATGATACAGTCCTACAGCCCGAGCCGCATGAGCCCAAATTGGCTGGCACAGGCCAGCTGTGAGTATAGCTACGGGAACTAGGGGAGCTGGGGGGGCTGCCGCACCCTCTGGCTTGAAGTGGTTTCCATTCTATCCAGGGTTTCCAGTTTGGTTCAATGGCTCCCAGCACTTTCACTATACAAACTGTTCCAGCCCCCGGCTGCGTGTGTCCAGTTGAGTTTTCCACTTGTGATTAATGAGGGCAGAGGCAGGGAACATGCCTAGAGTGGTGGTTTAACCCTTCGCTGATTGCCAAGCGTGCAAAACAGCTACTTGCTGCGACAGTTTTCATGAAACAAACATTCATCTGACATGAGCAATCCCTTAAATGACAATGCAGCGCCCATTGTTGTGTGCAGTGTTGCTGTAGCCGTGTTGGTCCCAAGATATTAGAGAGATGAGATGGGGGAGGGAATATCTTTTACTGGACCAACTTCTGTTGGTGAGAGAGAGGAGCTTTCGAGCTGACACAGAGCTCTTCTTCAGGTCCTGAAGCCCTGTGTCAGCTCAAAAGTTCGTCTCTCTCAGCAACAAGTTGGTCCAGTAAAAGATATTAATTACCTCACCTACCTTAGCTCTTTAATGCAATTTCCAAACAGGCTACTGCTCTTGTAAACCTTGCATGGGCCGGTCACTCATGGGGCAAAGGGCAGAGAAGGAGAGAGGTCATTCAAGTGCACGTCTGTAGTTCCTTTCATCTGAGGCTCGGAAAGTGCTCAACAAATACTGGTGACTCCTCCATTTTACAGATGGTTACACAGAGGCACAGAGTGTTTGAGAGACTGACGTCAGATAGCAAGTGCGGGCAGGGAGTCCTGACATCAGACCTCAGGAAGATCAACCAGTCATGCAGGGCAAAGGGCACATGGATAACACCACTCTGGTCTCCAGGGTGCGTTCCCAGGACAAACAAGAGTGAAAGTATTCAAATGGCAATTGGCACAATCTGCCTTTTATTTGGGGGACACGCCCATTTGAATCATTGCAGGCAGATTGGGACATCCGAGCACCTTCTCTGTTCTAAATCCCCCCCTCCTACCCCCGACTCCTAACTAGAGCTGAGCAAATAATTGACTTCTCAGACTGGTGGCCAAACTGAAAACCAGCAACAACAACCACAAAACCCAGTTTCATTTCAAACAGAAATTGAATTTTTTCAATTCCCTCGCCGAAATGAAAATCCAAAAAAAATTCATTTGGTTCGAAACAAAATGTTTGGAACGTTGAATCGAGTCGACATTTTCAAAAGGGCTCATGGTGATTTTTTTAAAATGAACTATTTTGACATTTCTGGGGGGGAAATCCTCTCTTTTTTTTGGCCAAAAGTATTAGTCAAATTCGACTCAAATTTACAAATCGTTTCGGTGCCCCCCGACATGTGTTTTGGTGAGGACACTAGAGCTAATATCTATTTGTTTTTTAACAAGAGGCCCATGTGATCTTTAATTATTATGGCCAGCTTCCTGGTTTTAAGTCCCAGCCAAAGATGAGTCTTAAGAAACCACATACAATCAACATCACAATGGATAAAGTGTAGGGTATTTTGCTACTGGGAGCCAGTGTTAAAGAAGAAAGTGCTCTGGTTCTTATTTACAGAAGATCCTAAAGGCCTGAGTCAGTGATTGGGACCCCACTGTGCCAGGTGCTGTACAAAGATGTAGTAAAAAGACAGGCCCTGCCTCAGTGGGCATACAAGCTTGGTTAATGACAAGATGCAACAGGTGGATAAGGTAAATAACTGATGGGAAGAAGGCTGGACATGGCTGCAGTAGTACAGACATGTTGCTACATTTCTCTTTGCATGTACAATGTAGCTCACGTCTGCCTGCGTTAGGCTGCATGTCAGGGGGATTACTAAAGAGGGATTTGAGGGACATTTTTAATTTCACACATCATAATATTCTATCATGATATTGTTAGGCCAGGGAAGCAGTGTTGTCTCATTAGAGGCGTGGTCCTTTCCCTGGGCAAAATCTGCCCAGGAGGCATTTAGATTTCATTTAGGTTTTTACAATGATTTTATGGATGATAAATTGGACTAGTTCCTTTAACTCCAACTTCACTAAAATGTAACTACTTTGTCTGATGCTCGCCGCAGCCTGAGACACGTCAGCTTTGTGTTTCACGTCATGCGGACAAATGGGAGCTGCTTGCTATTTGCATGTTACAAAAGGGGATATAGACAGGCAAAACCTTAGCCAGGAAGCTAATGAAAATGGTCTGAGAGACAAAATATCTTCAGCAAATGACTCAGCCGAAGATAAAAGCTCAGAATGTGGTCAGTGAATCAATTCTCTTTAACCTTGCCTGCTTCTTCATGCCTGATGGATGCTACCATGTTACCTGGAAGCTATGTTATCGTAAAGGTCTAGAAAACATGACCTATGAGGGAAGATTGAAAAAACTGGGTTTGTTTAGTCTGGAGAAGAGAAGACTGAGAGGGGACATAACAGTTTTCAAGTATATGAAAGGTGGTTACATGGAGGATGGAGGCAGAAAAATTGTTCTTCTTAACCTCTGAGGATAGGACCAGAAGCAATGGGCTTAAATTGCAGCACGGGAGGTTTAGACTGGACGTTAGGAAAAACTTCCTAACTATAAGGGTGGTTAAGCACTGGAATAAATTGCCTAGGGAGCTTGTGGAATCTCCATCACTGGAGATTTTTTAAAAGCAGGTTAGACATCCCAGGGATGGTCTAGATAATACTTAGTCCTGCCATGAGTGCAGGGGACTGGACGAGATGATCTCTCGAGGTCCCTTCCAGTCCTATGATTCTATGAAAATAACATGTACAAGGCAGGCAGGAGACCTGAAGTAACTACCCCTAGCCTGGATTCAGAGCACATCTTTAGAGCATGATTTGAGAGCATAGTTATTAGAGACAGGCATGAATTGGAGCCTCCAGCATCTAAACTCCCTGGAAAGTCAGATCTGACTCTGGATCCAGACATCTCACTTCAAACCCCAACTAGCTGGGTCAAAGGAGACTCTCCATTAACTGCTTACTGTGCAGGGGCTCTGATGCATCGCTGAGCAGACCTGACTCCCTCATGGACAGCCCAATGGGTGACACATACACTCTAGCCAGTTCATTAGAGGCACTAATCATTTTCTCCCTATGTAACATATTTCCATTGTATATATTATACAAAATATCCTATACATTATACTGCCAGCATATTGTTACCCATTGCAAATATCATCAAACGTATGTGTTACTAAAATTACAGTATATATGCTTACTGCTACCAATATGATCAATATATATTAGAATGCACAGTATGGGCGGGATGCACTCAGCATTGGACTAACTCTGCTCCCACTGGACTCATTGGGCGTTTTACAATTAACTGCAGTGGGGGCAGAGTTCGGCCAACTCGCAGGACTTTTTAAACATCTCTCTGCTCTGCTGTAGATCAGTGGCTCTCAACCGTTCCAGACAACTGTACCCCGTTCAGGTGTCTGATTTGTCTTGCGTACCCCAAGTTTCACCTCACTTAAAAACTACTTAATTACAAAATCAGACATAAAAATACAGAAGTGTCACAGCACAGTATTACTGAAAAATTGCTGACTTTCTCATTGTTACCGTATAATTATCAAATCAATTGGAATATAAATATTGTACTTACATGTCACTGTACAGAGCAGTATAAACAAGTCATTGTCTGTATGAAATTTTAGCTTGTACTGACTTCGCTGGTGCTTTTTATGTAGCCGGTTGTAAAACTCTGCAACTATCTAGATGAGTTGATGTACCTGTTGGAAGACCTCTGCGTACCACCAGGGATAATATGTGAACCCCTGGTTGAGAACCACTGCTGTAGACTTCCAGAGTGTCCTTGGGCAAGTCATTTAGTCTTGCTGTGCCTCAGTTTCTCATCTGTGAAACAGGGATATTGTGTTGGTCTCTACCTCACAGGAGTATTGTGTTGACCAATACATTAATAATGGTAAGGCCCTAAGAGATGACACAGTGACGGGTGCCATATATGTACCAAAGACAGACTGAACTTGGGCAGAGCTGAATAATAATAAATGAATAGAAATGAGTAGTTATTTTGACTTTCACCTCCCTCTCGTGTGACCTACCGCTCCAGGGTTTTCTGCCATGCCTATCCCTGTGGCGTCGGCCCACTGTCTCACACCCAAAGTGTGTTATGAACAGGAGATATTGGAGGCGTAACTTCTTACCAAAACACTCCATCTACACAGGCTGTGATTTTCAAATGGGCCGATTGCTTTGGAGTGCTCAGCTAACCAGGGCCGGCTCCAGGCACCAGCCGACCAAGCACGTGCTTGGGGCGGCACCTTGTAAGGGGCGGCCAATCTTGGAGTGGCGGGGGGCGCTCGGGGTTTTTGTTGTTGTTGTTTGTGTTTTGGCGGCGTGGCGCTTGGGGGGGGGGTTGGTGGCGCGGTGCTCGGGGTTTTGTTTTTGTTTTTGTTTTTTTCTGGCAGCACGGTGCTCGGGGGGGGTATTTCGGTGGGGCAGCATGTGGGGGGGGTGTTACGGCAGCGCGGCGCTCAGGGGGGTGTTTCAGCAGCGCAGCACTCGGGGCGGGTGTTA